>NC_137111.1:27019320-27384320 GCF_949357685.1 Gobio gobio | reverse complement strand
CTTGAGGTGAAAGGAAGCAAAGCATAAATAATTCTCTATATTTCATATTATATTTATGCATTTCAGTTGTCTACACCTTTGTAAGTTATCTGTTGTGATTGTGAAAGCGCAAACAGTCAGAGCTGAAATAAAATACTATGCAAATGAGCAAACAAATGCAGATCTGCCGAATAAAGATTCCCTTACCAGTTTAGTTCTCCAGCATTGGTTTGTTGTGTGATAAGTGCCTTCCAGAAGCCATGGGTAGCTTTGATTGTCTCAATTGCAAAGTCCTGGAATAAATGTAGCATATTTATTGTGCTGTAAAGGCGTATGACCAATCACAAATTTAAGCTCGTGTAAAACACTTCTGAACAACATACCTTGTCTTTGAACTCTCCATTGAATGCAAACTTGTTTTCAGGTTTGCCATCAGGTACCTTGTACCTCCTGAACCAGTCAACTGTGGACTCAAGGTAGCCTGGCTTGAGTCGCCTCACGTCACTAATGTCTGCATTTTACATAAGAGGAATGAAAGCAATCACATATCTGTCTCTCTCTTTTAGGTCAACAGGAAAGCAACAAGTGTTATTTACTGTTCAAGTCCTTTGCCTCGGGGTCATCAACGTTGATTGCAATGACTTTCCAGTCAGTTTCACCTTCATCAATCATTGCTAAGACACCCAGGACTTTCACTTTGATAACATCTCCACGACTGCACACCTGCAAAGATCAAGCATTGTGGGGTTTGTTCATCGAATCCAACTTTAACTGCACATACGATAACTTATTATAAACTTGGCTTCATTTCATGCAATACTTCAAATTAAGACAATACGCCAATATCCATACCGTGTTACCAATTTCACAGACATCGATGGGGTCATTGTCACCACAACACCCTGTGTCATTGTCTTTGTGCCCGGGGTCTTCCCAAGTCTGTCAAAAAATATTTAAAGAAAGTTGTTGTAAAATCTACCATTCAAAAGTGTGGGCTCAGTAAGATTTAAAAAAATAAAACCTTTCAATCAGCAAGGATGCATAAAATTGATACTTAAATTTACAAAATATATCCATGTCAAATAAATGCAGTTCTTTTGAGCATTCTATTTATCAAAGAACCCTGAAAAAAATGCATCACAGTTTCCACAAAAATATTAAGCAGCACAACTGTTTTCAACATTGATAATAATAATAAATGGCTCTTGAGCTTCAAATCAGCATATTAGAATGATTTCTGAATGATCGTGTGACTCTGAAGGCTGGAGGAATGGCTGCTGAAAATTCAGCTTCATATATAACATTTTAAAATATATGACAATTAAAAGGTCTGTTCTACTCTATGTATTTAATGTATGTTCAGTGCTGATTTAAAAGCCTTACTTGAGGGATTGCTCCATAATTCCAAATATAGCCTTTGTGTGGGAAAACATTGGCCACATAGCGCAAATTGCCCTTCTTCACATCTTGCTTAATGGGGTTCAGAGGGTCTTTTGTAGCAATCTGAAAAGTAAAGCATCATGTTGACTTGCAGAATATTAAAGGGAGGGTCCATGCATTCTGACTTATTTACACTGTTAAAGGGGTACTTCAGTGCTGGGAAGATGAATGTGTATTTAAACTGGGTCATTTATGTAGTAGAAATGTGAAATTATTTTTGAATTTGGTGCCTTCTAGACCGAGAAAAGACAGAAAATGTATTTTTGAAAGACAACAACTCCCAGAATGCACTTGCTTCGCTGCCCAACGAGGCCACTCCCAAAGCCACGGCTACTGGTTACATCTCTTGCCCACCGCGGCACCGCCCCCACCCCACCATCGTTTTGATATTCAAAGTAATAAAATAATTTTGTTCAATTAGAGAACAGACACTACAATCAAAAACTGAACGTGTCTTTTCAATAAAGTGTGAGTGAGCCGAACGAAAGTCACGGCACAAACGAAGCAGGAGACAGATTTCATTCATCACGAGAAGAGCTGAGCAGAGCTGAGGTAAGCACGGGCCGCGGCAATCATTCACGACGTGCCAGTCTGGCGCGTTATCAGATCATGCCTATGGAAGCTTAACTTTCATAGGAATTCATTGAAAAGTTGAAACACTCACTTTTCTCCGTACCGCTCCGTTATTAATGCCCGAGCCGAGCGTCAGCGGCCGTGCGCATTTACATTCTGTGAGTGAGATCCCTCCCCTATGGGCGGGTTGAAAACATGCGGAACTAGCTCCTTCTACTGGCTGTAGTCTCTAGCCTCTGGCCAAAAAGTCCTCAGATTACGCAAAATTACGATATTTGCGTCATCTGAGGATTTTTTCCAGAAATAAAATGCATAATTCTCTCGTCTCAGGGGGATATGAGGGGGGAACGATCATTCGAATATACTACCAGGTTTCTACTGATAAAAAGCTTAATGCTAAATCACTGAAGTTACCCTTTAAAAGAGTTGGATTCTCATGCTAAACATGGCCAAAATAAAAAAATTGGATGTATGACAGTATTTCTGTACCAAATAAACACCTTCGGGATTCAAACAAGTTTCAGAAAGTTTTTTCCGAGTATGGCCCGGTATGACATCATAAAGGGCAGAATTCCTTGTATGTGCACTTCTCCCGGATATGCGCATGTGCACATCAACCAGAACTAAAGCAAGAGCGTCAACAACGAGCTTTGTTACGGGTTATTTGTTTTTAGACCACGAAATCAAAAATGTCACTAAAGAAGTGTGTTTCTGGTTGTAAGGGAAAGATAACCATGTTCAGCTTCCCAAATAAGGAAACAGTGAATGCAGTTTGTTTTTCCGGAGTTCTGCAAGTGTGTTTGTTTGTTCCCTGTCATGAAATGAATGGAAAGTTATCCAGGGAGTGTGTGTGTGTGCTCGAGATTCTTTCGCTTCGCCCACTGCACGCCTTCATGAGTTTAGCTATTTTCAGTACAGCGTATCTGTCTTTTATAAATATGATAAAACTAAAGACTTTTCGGACATATGAAGGATGCAATACTATTCTATAAGTACTCAAGATTAACATGAGATTGGCAGAAATTGTGTGTGTTATGCCCCCTTTAATGCAGACACCAACTGGTTGATGATTTTGTTTGAATGTCAAAACACAATACACCACAAATGTAGATTAAAATTGTTTTCTTTTCAACACCACTTAATCCTTGTAAATGTATTTTATCCATGAATGTTTTAGGTGTGTAAATATATGGCCGTACAAAATATAAGGCCTGTTACAAAGTCCTCCATTCTATTATGTAATACTGCAAATGCTGTAGTTTTGTACTGTTACTGTTGCCCATACCTCCATTTTTGCATTTGTCCATCTTGGTACTTCAACAACCATGTGGAAAATGTTCTAGAGAGAAAATAAAAATTATTTATTAAAAAAAGAAAATCTTAAGCAAGTAAAAAAAATCATATTAACATTCAAATTGCTCAAAAGAATGCAAAAATGTAAAGCTATGAGAATGATTAATCATAAAGAAATCATATGACACATAACATATCAGAGCAGTCCAAAGTATTGAACGATTTAAGATGACACAGTCGAAAGGGTAAAGATCATTCCTCTCACAGACTAAGTCCCTTTACCCGATAAAGAGCTGATATACACTGCGCTGTGCTGGATTGTGAAATGAGCATTCAATGCCAAAGGGCTCCCACAAGGGAGGGGGTATCAACACTGTGACCCTGACAACTGAACATTCAAATTCTGTACCTGAGCTTCATCTGCACACATGGGTATGTCATGGAATGGTGAAATATACTTTCCATCGGAGTTCTCTGTAAAAAGAAAAGAAAGTTACATATGTTACATAAGATTTCTGTACAAATATTTCAAAAGCAGTTGTGTGCTTTACATCTGAACACTTAAATCTTAGCGAGCACCAGTTTTCCATATTAAGGCTCACATAAAAAGAATAAAACTTGTGAACTGTATATTACTTAGCTCTTATTCGCCACCATGTCCATCATGAATAACATGTAATGAGTTGAATTCTTTAAAGCCTTTGTTCTTAAAGGGAAATATTACCCCTTCCAAATCTGCATCATATACTTGAGTAGAATGTCCAAACTGCTCTTTTCCACTCATACTAAAGTGAAAATAGCTGTCAAGCAAGAATTTCATGGCAAGACTTTTAGTAATTAGTAAACAGATACACAGAAATAGATTCCTTTTAAACAGAGGTTATGGAGTACCTTTTGAGCACTGTAACCATTAAAAATGAATATGCCTCTGTGATAATTTAGGAAAATATTTCTACAAAAGAGTATCAGGCCCGGCTCCAGCTTTGAGATGCAGGGTGGGCCAAGTGAAAAATCCCAGTGGGCCCAGACCTTTAACATTATTTTTTCCCAGTAACAAAACTATTTTATAATGGTTCATTCTGGTCCAGATTTTTACTTGCCCTGCAAAAATGTACACTGGCCCCACCACAAAAAAGTCTTATTAGTATTTTAATAAATATTAAGACAAGTAAACAGTTAGTAAGAACAAATTACAAGCAATAGCACAAATAAATAGAATCAGGGCAGGACTGAGGGGTCTGGGGGCCCCATGGGTATGAGTTTATGTGGGCCCTGCTTACGCTACTAATGATCATTATATTAAAAAAGTAAATATCCTTTGAGGTTCCTAGAACAATTAATATGCAACTTGCCTAGCCTACACTCTAAAAAAATGCTGGGTTAAAAACAACCCAAGTTGGGTTGAAAATGGACTAACCCAGCAATTGGGTTGTTTTAACCCAGTGAATGGGTTAAATGTTTGCTTAAAAAACAACCCAATCGCTGGGTTGAAACAACCTAATTGCTGGGTTTGTCTATTTTCAACCCAACTTGGGTTGTTTTTAACCCAGCATTTTTTAGAGTGTAGTCAAAGTTTAGATGTATATTATAATACAATAAAATACAGGATGTGTCCTTCAGTCAAGAGAAGATCAAAACTCTAAAATAACACAATAAAAACAGAGATGAATAGTATTTTTAAATGTATTGTCATTTCTGTGTCCTCTTATGTCAGATTCTTACATTAAATCAATCAATTCAATCAGAATAAGACAACATGTCTATTACCAATCAAATAAAGTCAGTATCAACAAAATCCATCAATGTATTCACATACAACTCAGATGCAGCATGAACGGATTTACACTGCCTTTGCATAATTAGTGTTGGTGTAATGCAATACTAACTAATTAATTAATTACTTTAATTTCAAAGTAAAGTAAGGAATTACTCTTAATTATTTTGTCATTTACAGTTACTTCTGATGTGATTTAAATACTGTATAGACTACAACACAATTCTATATAAAACAATAGTGGATTTTGCATGTTATGTTAAAGTGTAATGTAAATTTCTCTCTTTAAATATTTTGGTCAGTTCAAGAATAATTTATGCAATTTTATATTATTTATTTGAACGAATTAAGAGAGCAGTTTTATGTCTATCTTTGTTCAACTGGTCGAGATTAATATGGGATTTAGAAAGTAACTGGTAATAATAAGTAATGGAATAGTTTTTAGAAAGAGAATAATTGGTAACGTAATCTAGTTACACTGTTGAAGATGTAATTAGTAACTAATAATTAATTAAATAAAATGTTACTTATTAAATATGAAACTAAAACCGCCAGTAGGTTAGCTACTGTTTTAAGGAGTGAGTTGAATTCAAACGATTCGTTCAAAGTGCTCAGTTATTTAACTTTGCATACGACTGCATTTATGAATGGGTAACTTAAATAAATAATTTTCTCATCTGATTCGTTCAAATACTGATTATTTGAGGAATAAAACACCGTGTTGCTCCGAGTCGCAGCGGTTGTGCTGTTTGTTCTGTTTTCTTTGATAGAGCACAAACACAATGTGTCTATGGAAGTTACTCAGTACTTATTTTTTTTCTGTTGTCATAATGAAGATGAAGACAGCACTGCTGCTTGTGTGATAAACATTCAAATTGCATAGTTTAGTGGAAAAATAACAGAAATGATCATTCTCTGTAAAGAAATGACGTGTGAACATGAGATGTGTATTAGAGAGAGGTGTACATGAGATGTAACATAGAGAGGTGATGTCATGATGTAGCTAAGGGGGAGATGTCTAATGCACAGGTGGCAACTAAAATAAACAAAGCACACCCAATTTTGAGATGACTCATTCAGTATATCAATATATCTATCTATATATTTCAGATTTTATTTATCTGAGGTCATAGCAGACAAAATGAGGGTGTAGGTGCCTATGCGCAGAGAAAACGACTTTTTGCAAAAAGATTTAAAATCATTTTGAATGCTTAAGCTGAAAAAAGAGACTTAAATAAGGCTTTCTAGTTTCTAAATACCAAGCAGATTTTTTTGATGGCAAGCAACCCAAAAACCATGATCTCTCTCAAAATCTGGAGTAGAACTATTGAAATCGGTTATTTGGAGTAGGGCCAGGGTGGGCCAAGCTTCTGATTGGGTGGGCCAGGCCCTGACCCCCGACCCTACTCCACTGTTCATTGTATGAAACGAAGGAGGCCCAGATATTCTGCACAACTTTTCACAGAGTGTTCCACAGAAGAAGGCTCAGTCATATGGGATTGAAAATTAAATTCAATATGTAAATGAAAATGAGGATGTAAATGATTTTCCCCAGTGTGCATATAATCTGTCAATCGTGTTACTTGTCAGAAGAGAGAGTTGATAAGGGTGAAATGTCTAATGCACAGGTGGCATCTAAAATAAACAAAGCACACCGAATTTTGAGAGGACTCATTCAGTATATCTGGTTAATCTATGTACTTCATATTTTATTTATCTGAGGTCATTTTAAACATATCAGACAAAATAACAGAACCAAAAAATATATTCTGAGATAATATAAGGCAATGAGCGACCCTGTATTTACCCGTCCTTCATTTACACCTTTTAAATGGACTAAACAGCAATACAAACTTGCATTGTTTGAAAATACTTCTACAATTGTCGTCCATATGGTACTTTCAGTTTTTACCATGTAACCGGTATAGCAGGTTTAGTTTCTTTTAACTAAGAATAACTTTGAAATAAACCCACAAATAATCAGCCATTTAAATTTATTAAAATTTTAATATCACATTTACTGTTTCTTTGATTAAGTTTAGGTCATAAATGACGCGAGGAAAAGCGACACGTGGGACTCGCGGCCCAGCCCCTTTCATCTTAATTCAATGAACCTTTCAGACCGTACAAACCTCATCATCAATCCATGAAGAACATAATTCATACTTACTCAAATAGAGCCTATAGCTCAACGTGTTGGGGTTCCCTCTTTCTTCAGTGGAGAAACTCATCCTGTGCGCTGTATTGTATTGATTCCGGTAGGCTGTGTGGTGTGTACAAGCAAGGACAGCTGCTAAAGCTTGGGGAAATCGCGCGTGCGCACTGCGCAGAGGCTGAAATGCGCATGAGAGCGAAGTGTGTCTGATTTCTGAATCGGTAATGGGCAGTGCTAAAAAAAAGATCTTGTAAAAACTGAAATATTATTTTTTTAATGCAATGTGTTGCATTTTTTATTTAATGTGTTCAAAGAGTTTAGTATTATATTGTATATTGTTCAAAGAGTTTTGTGTAAGTCGATGTTCACATAGTTTAGCTAGTCAGCGAAATGATCTCCCAATCTATCCAACTGTATATTTATTTTATTTTATTTTGCCATTGGCGTTCATGCGATGCAATTTTCCCTTGACGTCATATCCCCCAGCGCTCTTCGCTTCCTGCCTGGCGGAGGGAGGGGACGGTGCTGACGGCTGGCTGGGAGGACGAGCTGAACGTTAAGAAAGCCCTGGGAAAGCGATAAGAAACGAGGGGAAAGGGCCCGAGGTTTTTACCTTCCATCGGGAAAACTTATCGCTCGACTCTGATTAGCACCCGAAGCAAGTGCAATGTCGTCCAGTCGTCAGTTTAGTGAGAGCAGGGCCATCCCGACCACCAGGACGGTGCTGATCAACGACTCAACGCAGCTACCTCACGACTATTGCACCACTCCTGGAGGCACTTTATTCTCCACCACCCCGGGAGGTAATAACCCGCCTGAGATGTGTGCATTATGTCCCGGCTGCTATCTGCACCCGTTTGCTTGTTGTTTACATGGAGTGGCAGTGTTAGAGGGTGGCCTGTGTTGGCCAGGAAGCAGTAACCACATAAGGCTGTGACTCAAAACTTCCTGTTCTGCCTGCTTAGACAGTATTTTGGGGGCATGTAGTAAATGTTGAGACGTTTACATCGGCAATGGTCAAAGATGTTGCCTTGGAAGGCAGCTGACTGGGCGTTTGAGGCGCAGCCATGTAGTTCAAAACAAAAACAGCGCCGCCTGTGCTTCGCTCTGATCAACGTGATTGGTCCGCAATGACTGATGGACAGAATAGGACAGAACAAAGAAATGCATTCCATTAAACGCATACAGAGACCGATACATATAGCAGTATACACCCTATCAAGTGTGATCTTGATTGATCTCAACAGTAATGTTGTTGTGCATCTGGTTTGCACTATATTGGACTATATTCTTTAGTTGTGACTATTCATAATAAATTAGTCACATTAAACATCTTTGATTTTTTTTTCTTTCAAAAAGCATGTCATTATTGTTTATCTTTTCAGTGATATGATCATTTATTCACATTTATTATGTTTTCAATTACATATGACATCTGAATAACAAAAGGAAAGAGGTCTTATTTGAATTTCTTTAGGATTGTTGTGCCAGGCTGGCAATTATGCAATTGCCATTTATGCAAAACTGATTATAACAGTATGTTTGTTGTGACAACGCAGGAACCCGAATAATCTATGATCGCAAGTTCCTATTAGACCGGCGTAACTCGCCCATCGCCCAGACCCCACCAGCACACCTGCCGGTTATCCCAGGAGTGACAGGCAAGAACATCCTCAATGAAAAAAAGAGGAATGAAGCTAACAACACCAACAACCATGATGCCAAACCAGGGCAAGGTTTGTCTTTAAAACCGACCGAACTGGAACTGTTTCCACTGGAACCTCCCTGCTTTGTGCTTGATCATTTTATGTACACAAACAGTAATGGATCTGGTTGGAGGTTTAGACTAGTGATAGCTCACACCATTCTCTTTTAGTTTACGAGTGGTCATGCATGGTGCACATTATTTTTTTTCTTTTTCTTTTGTGTT
Source organism: Gobio gobio (assembly GCF_949357685.1). Taxonomy (NCBI): domain Eukaryota; kingdom Metazoa; phylum Chordata; class Actinopteri; order Cypriniformes; family Gobionidae; genus Gobio; species Gobio gobio. The sequence goes on along the minus strand of NC_137111.1, from coordinate 27,375,176 downwards.
GCAGCTGAAGATGCTCAGTTTGAGATGGACATCTGAAGAAGAGGAACCAGCGTGAAGAACGATTAATTACCTGGTACCTGTGTGCCAGTGGCTTGGCTTGTAGAAACCAATGTTGTGAGCCCTCTCCTTTAGCTCTCTCTAGCTGCTGGGTGCTGCATAATCATGGGGATAAATGACTAAAGTTTGCCCAGTGGGGCTGCTGGAGCCCTGAAAGTTAACCTGTGAGTCTGTTGAGCTCTCTTTGTTTAGGTTTCAGGGCTGCCATCAGCTGTACTTGCTTAAGTCACAGAGCAAAGGAAAAATTCTTTATTGTAAGTGCCCGGATATATTACCAATTTACCGTAATAGACTTAGCCATCAGAGATTCACTGCTGATAGTTCAGAGTACACTGTCCCAGTTGATACCCTTAATGCATTCTACTTTGTTCACATGAGTTGCAGACAATTCAGGAAATGCAGTTATCTGCATGTTCATGTCCTCCCAAATGTATTATATATTTTTCCCCATCCAAAACAGTTACTGGATCTTTTTTTCCCCCCCCATTTTAATTTTAAAGGGACAGCTGGATTATCATAATAATTTTGATTTAAAAAATGAAAATAATTCTATATTCATTCCAAGTCTTTTATATCAGTTAAAACGTTTAACTTTTTTCAGATATTTGTTCATCTCAAACGTATAGTTTTATAGAATTGTCCAAAAACATTGAAACCACAGTCCTAAATTAATCACAATTTATTTTTTACAGGATTACGATGCCAAACAAATCCATACAGATCACATTTTCTTTAGAACTACCCCGAAATGAGCATGAACAAATTTGTTGAATTTCCTTAAGTTTAATCTTAAGGTAAATAACATCTGATCACAATTTTGAATGACCAAACTGTTACTTTTATGTCAGAGAGAATGTTTCCGTTCAGATTCGTCCTGCTAACAGTATGGTTTGTACTTACCTTTGCATGGCGATACTTGAAGCGTCAACATCAGCTCTGTTGTTACATCCTCTGGTAAAAGGTAGATAATACCCAGTACTGTTGGACTGGATCGAGGGTTTAGTACACTTTATGTAATGATGACAAAGAGAGAGCTGGTCTCAGGAAGCACTTGCATTATGTACACATCATCTTATGGCTCCTTTCATGGGAGAAAACGTGCGGTGAATATTTAACATTTAATATCAGCTGTGACATCTACTGTCACTTTCCGATTACTACAATCCTTACAAACCTTGATAATCAAATCAAAGGTAGGAAAGCACTGAAGGGTTGTTTTGGTCATTTTACTATCGTCTGTCTCACAGCCACACAATGTGAACGATTCTTCAAAAGAGGGATAGTTTTATAGTGACCGGACATTCATATTTTGATTCAGATCAAACAGCTTGAAAACTTGAATTGAATCTTTCCGATGCTCTTCTATGCATGTTCTTATGTCTGCTTCTTAGTCTTTAGTTCACATCAAATCGGTTAATCAATGTTGAATTTTTTGGGGGATGCCAAATCTTGTGGAAGACAAGAAGGTTTGATTAATATTGAAAGAGAATTAAGCAAAGAGATTATCCAAACAAAGTGACTTATAGAGGATAAGACTTATTCTCATGACTTTAATTGTCTCTTTCTGTGCTCTAGTCATTCTCTGAAGCACAGAATGTTTTTTTCTCTCTCTCACCGTGATCTTTTGTGCTTAGCCTCTGTATCCATGCCTTACTTTACTAAGCTAAGCAGCTGTGTCAAATACAGTTCTCTTTCATACCTTAAAACAGGATCAGTTCCTTTGTTACATTTTTTTCCCCCAACTTTCAAGTTGAGGATAAGATCAAGATATTGCTATGTTTTACTAGAAAACATTTATATTTTTGCAAACATGTTTGTACCATTTACTTTCTTACAGAGATGGGAAGATTTGCACCTACAGCAGTGTAATGTTTGTAATAGTAAGGGATTGGTTAAAAAAAGAAAAGAAATGCAGTTTAGGTTCGACTTTGATCATTTGCAGTTAAACTTTCTATCATTTATTCAATACTGGTCAAATCCTTGACAATTAAATGCAGTTTTTCCAGTTTAAATCATAGACTTAAAAGTCACATTCAAGTAATAATGATTTACAGTTAAGGAAATGTATTACCTTCTGTAATAGATTTGAGTTGTCAAATCCCAGCTTGTTTCAACTGCAATATGGAATTTAAGTTTTTTTTTGTTGCTGTTGTTGTTTTTTTAAACATCACTGCTTACTTTGCTTCATTCTTTTACCAGGTCTCAGAAACTATCAGAAATGCATTTTGCTCTGTATGAGGGGATTTAGGATGGAAGTGTTTTATCTAATGTGGCGGAAATTGGAAACTGTATTTTCTTTCTTCTTTGAGACCCTGTTCGGTTTAATTTTAATGAAATGCCAATGCCAGTGGACACTGTTACAGCAAAATCAATAAAAGTTCCTTGATATCAACTCTGTTTGTCTTCTCTCCAAATGCTTGTGCATTTTAATATGCTTGAATGTAATGTTTGCCACTAGATGGAGTACTGGAGTAAGTGCGCGTCTCTTGGTTTTGTGAATGCAAAATTGAGGGGGGAAAGAAGGAAAAAGATTCAGATTCTCCCTAAGTTAGTTGAGAGTCTGAGAATGCTTTCTAACTAAGTATAATAACAGTAACTGTTATTATTACCATATCTTTATACGAATAGTTTTGTAAATCTTAAACTGAATTGATACTAAAGGGATTTTTTCCTTCTTGTCTAGAAGCCCTTATTACAGTACATGAATGCCTCATGTGAAGAGAGCTTGGTTGCTTGGAAACTCATGGCAACACAATGTGTCCACTTCACACCACCAGTTTAAGCAGAGGCTGCTTTCAATGCAATGAAAGACATTAGACACAGTGTCAGTGTAATTGAGGGTCTTGGCCAGAAGCTTTTCTGGCAAACTTTTAGCATTTCTTTATTTATATACTGAATAGGCAACACTGTTTACAATAATAAAAAAAAATCATGTTTTGCTAATCCTGAATTTTGTTGATTGATTTTATCAATGTAAGCATAAACTCTGTCCCCCAAACCTCAGGCTTTTCTGCATTTCAGGCATGTGTGCAGCACCGTTGCTGGGAGATGGAGCTGTGCTGGCTGGTGAAAAGATGAAAATCCACCCACCATCCTCCTCTCCCATAACATTTATTGCCAGTGAAAGAGGCGGCTGTACGAGGTGGCATTCTCTCCTCTCCTCCCCCAGTTTTGTTCCGCTCTGCTGTGCAGACTCGCTCTGCTGGACTCACACCTGTGACTGCATGTCTTTGGACATGCGAGGGGCATTGATTGAGAGGATTCAAGATGAGTGTGACATGGACTTGGTCTTCTACATTTAATTCCCTCTGTCAAGTCCTGACAGGTGTCTGAGGAAACGGGTAGCCAGGTGAGGAAACATTTTATGATATTTACTTTCCCTATTGCCTTGTCTTGGCTTCGGGATATGAATAGTTGCTCTATTAAGTGTATAATTATGTCTGAATAAACCCTCATAACATTGCCAGTTACTTTACTCCGAAACGATCAACGAAAATAGTTCCAAACGAAGCTACAGCACAATAATATTGGCGTGCCTGAATGAATCAGTGTTTGAATCAGTTGAGTGAATGATTCCATGAATGACTCACTTAGTCACTTGAAAAACACCTACCCAGATAGCAATGAGTCGGCGGACCACCGGCGGTGATCCGGCGGCTGTAGAAGCGTCAGAATTGCGTAATCGCAAACACGTTTGACGGCGCACCGCCGGCGGCAGCCGCTTTTTAAAAGCGGCAGCCGGCTTCCTACCGCCTTCGTACCGCCGCCGGCCCGCAGGCAAACCGCCGTTCCGCCGCCTTTATACCAAAAGGCGGCCCGTCGGAGGCAAACGCTATTTTCGAGCGATCTGCCTCCGCTTATTGTGTAATAAATAATATATATATTTATTTATTATTCATATATTTGTAACATGCAGTTTATGATGGATAATAATTGAACAAACCAGATAAATTCCCATTTGGCATTTTTATTCCACATTTCAAAGTACATTAACTGTCAATGATACAAGATAATATAAATGAAATATAACAGACAATAAATAAGCTTAAATAGGCCTATAAATAACAAAACATTTTTACTAAAGAACCTGCATGTTTCCAATTAAATTTTGGTTAAAAAAAAAAAAAAAAACAGCCTTACAAGCAAATTATAACACTTACAATATTTGTTAATAACAAATAGGTCAGCTCTGGGATGAAAAGAATTACCATTAAATATTATATCAAATAATGAGGATATTTGGTACCAAAGAATGTGCAGGATACCAAATAAATCGAGGTATAACATCACATTTAACAAGCCATTTCTAACAATAGGATAAATGGTAATAATTTAGAGTAAAGCTCTGGAGAAGAATAGAACAGTAGTAGAACAGAACATTATAACAAGCCTGACTATGGGTTCTCCGGTTTTCCCCGACCTCCAGAATGAGGCAGCGCAAATTGGCTTATCTTCAGTGATTTCTTGTGCGCCTATATAAAGGACAAACAACCTCGCCATCCCATATCTATCCAAGGAGCTGCCTTCAAGGCAGGGTCACAGGGAATAAAAAAAAAGTAATTTCCACAGTGAACAGTGTGGATTGGGTGAGTGTAGCCTGAAACTTCTGGCTTCTTTAGGGGTCTTGATGTTACTGACTGCAGGATAAAGAAAGGGTTCCAGGTGTCAGTAGTCAGCCTAGGTGTAAGAGGTCGGCTGTGGGTCCCTCTCAGCTGTGCGGCGTCTTTTTCCACCTTCACGATCAGATGCTCCTTTCAGGTAACGCATGGCGCTAACCTGGACCGCCTCATCAGTGGCATCCTGGGTTGCCGGGTTCTTCCGGATGGCTCCTGTAGAAAATACAGATCTGTCATTCCATGTGAATGTCATAAGGCCACACACATCTACTTAAATATATAACAAATTTATATATTTATATATATTACTTTGAACAATGGTCTTCAGGAACATGGATAAAACATGCTTTATCCCCTACACCCGTCCAGGTTGTATTAATGGAAAGGTGATTAGAGAAGATACTCTGAAGTATTCGCCACACGGTTGTCTTTAGGTCCCTCCCACATTTGATTGCCAAAAACCGAAGCTGAAAATACAAAAAAGTGTTACAAATTACATATCTCTGAAGCTTCTCATACATAAATATAAAAATGTGACAGGCTGTGGATTCAGACTGTAGAATATGCAGTGTACAATCTTAAATTTTACTTTTTAGATTACCCTAAAGCATTATAAACAAAATCAGCACACTTACAAATCGTTCCTGGAGCTCTTTATCCTGCCTCAAACTGTTGTCAAGCCCCCTGGCAGGGATAACTCTCCAAAAGACACATTGGCACTGAAATGTTGCAGCATAGTGTCCATTTTGTTGTCCATGCTACGCACAACATCGCCAAACTCTCCAAGACGTCGCAGCATTAGGGTCTGATCTGCACCTACAGGGGTTCACAGAATAAAAGAATAAAGCAGTCAGTCCTGGTCCCTCAACTACTAAACTATGACATTTACAACTAGGTCTACTACATGTACAGGTGGCCCCAGTGGGAATTAAACCAACAACCACAGGTGTTGTTTGCAAGTTGTACCTGATTGCCCAGTACGAGCAAACGTCATCAACATTGTCCCAACTTGCTTCACCTGCTCATGAAGTGAGCCGCTGTCATCCGAAGCTACAAAATGAAAGGCATTTGGTAATTTTGGACCTATATCACAGTCAAAAAAGTAAAATTTAAGAAAGAGTGCATGTTCTCACCTGCTTGTGCATTGCTTTCCCTCAGGGCTTGGTTCTCATTCTGGAAATCTACATAAAAAATATTTTATTTTAATTATATTATATTATATTATATTATATTATATTATATATATATATATATATATATATATATATATATATATATATATATATATATATATATATAAAACAACAACTACAGGCACAATTTTCCATACTGTTAAAGTTTCCAACATCTGCAATTTCCTGTTTGTCCATCTCAACTCCTTTCAATATTCTTCTCCTTATAGCCCAGTAACTAGACATTGTGACTAACAATTTATTTACCTTGAAAGCCGAAACGATTGTCCAACAGTAGGTCTCGTGGATGAAGATAACCGATTGTGCTCTGGTCAAGGTATCTGCAAGAAAATGTGAACAAAACCGCATTGTTAACGTTATATACAGAATATACAGTAGCTATGCTGTGGGGGGAAAAACTGGTCAGCCAAATGTGGAACAGTAAAATGTATTCATTCAGTATAGTGATTCAAGTAAACTGCATTGTCCTCAAACATAAAAAGTACAGCAGTTCAGAGAAATAACTCATAAATGACCTTAAACGCTAGAAGAACAGTAGCAACACAGCACATGTTAGCTAACACTTGCTAAAACTGACCTAGCAGCATGCTTGTTCGGACTAACTCAATCATTTAAATAACCTATATACATCATTCTGTTTTGTTAGAAAACACCAAAAGTTAAACTTAAGTCTTTCTAGATGTAAAGCTTTGGCTAACTTACCTACAGTAGCTAGATACATTTTAACATGTAGAACATGCTTGAACTCAGTGTGTAAAAAAGGCGAAACAGCACGTGTTAGCCAACACTGTGCATTGTGCACTATATCAGCGTGCGTGTCTGAACAAACTAATTAAAACAACCTACCGGTATATACATCAAAAATGAACATAATATTGTGTGACACAAAAAGGAAACATGTACTTACTTAAACGCTCGTAGTCGAGGATATTTTCTGATCTCCTCTCTTCAAATACTAAAACCATGTGATGAGCGGCCGCTGTTGGTAAATCTGTATGTTTTACCGGTTTGTCTTCCGCCTTTTTTAGGTATACTGCCCCTCTCGGCCGGTGGAGGTACTTCTCTGTTTTTTATTTTTTTATTTTTATTTAAATTAGTACATGTATAGACAAGTACAATACAAAAAGTACAATGAGAGAAAAATAAAAATAATAAAGCATTGTGGTACAGTTCCGAATATGTAGAACAAAGAATAACAACAAATGTAACACTGTATATAAAATAAATCATAAAAATAAGAATTCTGAGATAGAAAATACTTTATAATATTAAGGCAGTCACATGAAATTGAAAAGCTTTCAGGTTTCTGTTTTTGTAAGCTTTTTGTTTTGCGACCTCATGTTTGAGAGGGTTTCAAAGTTGTAAAAATCAGCTTTATAAGAGGTAATATTAGAGGGCTTCTTTTGAGTTATTCTTGTCTTATGAATGTAGAATTTTTCCTAAATAATTAACAATATATTTTTGTTTTTCAGAAAAATATGGGTTTTGAAAACAAAGTAAAATGTCATGAAGTTAGTTCAAATTTTTTGTCATGTCTATTTTAAAGTCAGTCCAAAAAGAAATAGAAAAAAAGGGCAATACAAAAATAAGTGTTATCCTAAAATGAACTTTCAAACTTTCTTAACCCTCCTATTATGCTAAAAAAAAACAAAAGTATTACATTCATGGGTCAAATTGACCAACACTGTTTAAACACACTCGACATGCAAATAATCAAGTGAAAATTTAAATGTAATTTCCTAAACCTAACCTTATCATGGAATCAAGAGTCAAGAATCTGTTATAAACCCTAATGGCTTTGGAGCAAAAAAACTAATATTTGATATAATTCACATATAGGCTATTATGATTTTATAATCGCTTCAAATGTGAGAACTAGTTAAAATGCTGTCAGTTCCACTCTATTTCCCAACAAGCCAAACATAGCCAACGTGGCTGGTCGAATTTGAGAGTAGAAATCCTTGTATTTCACAGCGGCTTGCCGCCAGCCGGCCGCGGTCCATTAGGCGGAGGCAACCGCCAGAGAAAATGAAGCCGGCGGCCCGCCGGCTAGTCGGCCGCGGCATCTCGCAAGAAATGGGAGTGACGTATTCGGCGGCAAACGTTTCATCACCGCCAGCGGGACGCACCTATAGCCGACAGCTTAGAGCCGGCGGCAAAAAGAAGCCGTGCCGATATTTTTTGCTATCTGGGTAGGCCTAAATATGATTTATTTCCAAATGTTCTATAGTTTGTTTTATTTATGGCTAATAATAAAGACATGTAGACATCATATTTAAATCATACAGTTGCTGCAAAAGCCTAAATCCAAGCCTAAACAAACTAATGTCTCGCTGTAGTGGCAGTAGTTTGTAAAGGTAGTGAATTGAAAGATGTACGATAAGTTAACAGTTATATAGCATAATAAAACGTTTATTATTGTTATTATCGAAGGTTACTACTATGCATTGGTTCAGAGTAGTTTAAAAAAAATATATATATTAGTGGGTCCTAGTTTGACCTGCCCGTTGGATTATAAATCATTTTAGTGTATTTTGTGCCTAATTGTTACACATACTCGTAATACTTGTACCTGCATTGTTTCAGTATTTTCATATTCAGAATGTGATGTGGATTGAAAGCTTAAATGAACAAATGTGGTTGTTATTTCTCAGCGTGAATGAGGATGTGCCAATCACTGCTCACTCCCACACATTGAATATCTGTGCACTGATCTGTGCAGCATTGTACAAATGCATCCCGAGGCCTTTCCCATCCATATTTAGAGATTTTCTTGTTGTTGTTTTTTGTTCTGTGACCGTGATACTCGGACACAACTGGAATTTAAATCAAGCCCTGCTCTTGGTGCCAGCGACTCAGTATCCCAAACTTTCAATAGACCAGCCAGTTATATAAACATAAGGCAGGAATGTCCTAATGACATTCACAGAGCTATCATATATTTCCCAGTGATATCTCTCTGGCACAAACTTAACCTTATAAAGGAGGAGGGGGAAACACAGGAATTGTTTAATTAACTGCATTATGGAGGAGATTCGTTTTGCTTCATGACTGACCTCAAACACATTCAGTGGATTTTAGTAGACGCAAAGGCATCAGAAATGTTTGATCTGGCAATCTCTTTCTTCTCACTTTTTGGCTTTCTGTAATGTCTCCGTCATGGCCTTTGAATGGGCCGTCCCTGTGAATGTCTGGAGCCGCCCACACTGTCGTCTGGTTGCCAGATGTACTGTTTTTCTCTGTGGCCCCCAAAAGGGTTGGAACTGTTATCCTGTCACTGTGAGAAGAGAACCAGAGAGCCACTGAGCGAGAAAGAGAAGAAAAGACACTAGCAAAACGTCAGTGGTGGTTTGAGTTGAAACAAAAGGCTTTTTTATGTTGACATTCTGCTAGCAACAGGAAACTGAGTTTGTTTTGACGGGATTTACACTTAAAGAGAGTCCTGAACCCTTGCTAAACACTAAGATGCAAAAACCAAAGGATGTGAACACACGCGGCACAGCTGTGAGACCGTAAGCCATTCATTTAACAATCAAATAACTTGACAGAGATGCTATTGACATGAAATTTCCATAGTCTGATTTATTTTTAGGTGTGTGGAACAAATTAAAAGAGATTATAAAGCTTCAATAATGTATTTTATTAGGGTGTTTTTGTTGTGCATTACATGTGTTGGTGTTTCAGAGGAAGGAAATTGAATCGTTGTGGTCTCACTGCACAAAGTGCATCTGGCCCTTTAAAATGTGCCAATGTTTGAAATAACCCCATGTCTGCCTGTTTACATTATATTAGTCACCGTATAAATCCTCATTCCAGCTCTGTGCAGATTATGGGTACGAGCGCCAGTGCAACTTCCCAGGCTGCTCCGCTTGCACTTACACACCAGGCTGATCACCCAGGGAACGGCATGGCCGAGCACAGGCGCTCACTACAGTCGGTGAACATTCGCAACAGCAAGGCTAAATCCATCATCACAAACAAGGTGGCCCCTGTTGTCATCACGTAAGTGACAAGTGCAACATGATGCTTTTTAAAACTGACTGTAAGAGCCCACTTATGCACAAAATGTCACACCTGTGTGTTACTCTTTGAGTGAAAACAGTTGTGGATGTCATCAACAACTTCACCCTGAATTAAAAGATAAGACAACCATGTATTATCATCATTTGTGGATTTTTAATGTATGCCACTTCAAAAACGTTATGAGTTTTGTCTTTATACAGAAATAACTGCAGGGAAGAGTTTCAGATTCATGACAAGATCCAATCTTCCAACTACTCGAAGGGAAGGATATCTGACCTTCTGCCTGAGCACTACCTAGTGTTGGTATGTTTGTCTTTTTGAGATTTAAACTAAATATTTAGTGCTTATTGTTTGAAAAGCCTCAAGGTATAATGGATAATGCAGTAATGACCTGGAGATGTAGATCAGTGCATGGAAATTTCTTGTCATTTATGATGAAGTAAGTTTTATGACTTGCTTTTATATTGTCCAGGGGGAGTTTTTTATGATACAGGATGTATACAATAGAGCTGATGTCTTAAATACTACAAAAAGCCACGGGGCCCCCAACTTCCGCAAGGTCAAGGGAAACTACCCTCTTTTTGGAATGGGCCAACCTAGCCTGAATGGTTTCAAACAGGTCCTCCAGAGACTGCAGATTGACGGCTGTGAGGTCAGTGAGTGGTCCTTTGAGTAGGATGTAAGGCAATGAGGCACTTGAGGCACAAATACAGGACATTTTGGTGTTGTTGTTGTTGTTGCTAAATAACCATTAGATTTGTTAGCTATTAGTTAGCTATATTTGTTAGCTGTAGTATATGTAGCATAAACCTATGAAAAATAACTACTTTTTATTTGCATCAAATGTCTATATTTCCCTATAAAATGGTGACTTTTGTCCCAAGGGTTTGACCACCTTGACTAACATGTGTTCTGCAGATAGGCCTTCAAATAACGATCTCAGATGATTTGCTGTTTATCTCATAAAAATATGTGAATACAGGAGGTGATTTTCATCTGCGTGAGGGAGGAGCCAGTGGTGTTCTTCCGCTCAGAAGGAGACTTTATTCCATACACTCCCAGAAGAAGAGAAAACCTCCATGAGAACCTGCATGACCTGGACAGAGAGCTCAGTGCAGAGCAAATAGAGCTCTCCATCCGAAAAGAGGTCAGTTAAAGAGCAGAACTAGTTTTGTGAGGAGGATCAATTGCCATCCTTTTATGGTGAAATGTGCCATAGTGTCTGTTCCATGTCAGTTTTTAATTCTCTGATATTTTCTCCAGTTGTGTGACTTTGCCAAGCTGAGTGAAAATATGTTCTATGTCTATAATGACATTGAGCATTTTAAAGATGAACCTCAGCATGTTCAGATTCTGTCAGAGGAGGACATTCATGTCACTGAGGAGGTTTACAAAAGACCACTTTTCAGTCAACCATTACACAGGTATTTCCTCCTATTTTATTACATAATACATTTGTTCAAACCTTTTAAAACATTTGGGGTTGGTAAGATTTTAAATGTTTTTGAAAGAAGTCTCTTATGCTCACCCAGACTGCGCTTATTTGATCAAAACACAGCAACAAAAATGTTACATTGTAAATTGTTATTACAATTTAAAATAACTGTTATGTATTTTAATATTAATATGTAATTTATTCCTGTGACGGTAATGCTGAATTTTCAGCAGCCATTCAGTGTATTCAGTGTCACATGAAGAAACTTATTATTAAATTAGGTAACACTTTACAATAAGGTTTCATTAGTTCACTACATTAGTTAACATGAACTAATAATGAACTGTACATCTACAGCATTTATTAATCATTGTTAATGTTAATTTCAATGTTAATTTACTAATACATTATTAAAATAATATTAGTTAATGCACTGTGAATGAACATGAACAAACAATGAACACTAACGTTAACAAAGATTAACAAATACAGTAACAAATTATTATTAAATAAATTATTAAATACTGTTAACAAATGAAACCATATAAGGATTTTGAAAACAGTTGTTTAGCCTAATATTTTGTGGAAATTATGGTGCATTTTGTTTCATGAATCATTGATGAGAAATCAATATACATCTTTTGTAACATTATAAATGTGTTACTTTTGATCAATTTAATGCATCCTTGCTTAATAAAAGTATCTTACATACTGCAAACTTTTGAACAATAGTTTACATTAAAGGCGTTTGAAAAGTATAAACAATAAACTATGATGGCATGGGAAAAACTTCCCAAGGCTTTTTTTATGTGATCTTCATATATATATATATATATATATATATATATATATATATATATATAAGACAAAATCTGATGTAAATTAAATTAAAACCTGGCAAAATACAGTATATGCTGATATATGAATGAAAAATAATCGTACTTTTTTAGATTTTTTAGTTCTATATATTGTTTGATTATGAATTTTTATGAATTTAGATATTACAGATTACCGCTTCCCATGGAAGGGGCACCACTGGAGGAGACATTTGATTCCTTTGTTAATATACTTAGGGTAAGACCTCTGAATATTATATATCTTTTTTTCCCTTCTGCTTTTTTTAAGTTTAAAATAACTCCATGTGAGCTCTGGTTTATTTATAACTGATGATTTGTGTCACTGAACCAATAATTCATCCCAAGAACCCAGCGCTAGCCAGCAAACTTTATTTATATTTCACTGTCACCAGAAACATCAATCTTTTAAAACCGTATTAACACAGACAAAAGTTATAAATGTTAACTTAAGACCATGAAAAATGTCTTCAGGTATCTGCTCATGATCAGGAAATGGCAAGGTCTCTTTCCATTTTAATTTATTTTCATTTAATCAGAGTTGGACTGACAGACAAAAATGAATGTTATTCTCTTTTGAGGTTACAGAGATTTATACAGAGTTGGTCTAACTCATTTGCCCAGTTTTACAGACAAGGTTTAAGCCTAATCCCAGACTAAAATGGATGTTTGAGCTGTTTCAACTGAAAGCAACTTGCACTTAAATGTCTTCATTTAACTAAGGCCAAATTCTGGTTAAATATTAGCCATGTCAGTGAAACATGAAACTATGTCATTCATACCACAAAATACATAATGGCCTGCCTTGTGGTATGGATGACATACAGTAGGTTCATGTTATTCACTTGGAGTTCACAAATTCACCAACCTTTGTGCCCACCAGGAGACCCCAAACCTCTCTGTGATGCGGGACAGCTCCAGACCTCTGCCTGCACTGCTCTTCAGCTGCCAGGTGGGGGTGGGACGCACCAATCTTGGCTTAATCCTGGGAGCCTTACTCTTACATCACATGCAGGGGGCATCAAAGAGCCTCAGGTACCTAATGTACACTGTTAGTGCAGTTTCAATTACTGTTCACCATCTCAAAGAAGAGCATTACTTATGAACTAATAACACTCTTCTGTAATAATATTATGTTTTAAGGTCATTTCTCTGTTTAGGTTCTACTTTTCTTTCACAGGCAGGAAATAGAGAAGAGTGAACACAAATTGGATTTCCAAGTGATTCAGTTGCTAATCAGTCGCCTACCTAAAGGTCAACAACTCCTTGATGAGGTTAGAGCGTATTAATGATGTTTGTATAACGTATGGTTCATGAAGTGGACCAATTGCTTTCAAGGGTGTATTCATTTGCAAAAGTAATAGAAACCAAGGGTTTTACTTCTCACAAAACATACCACATTAGGATTTAATGAATGCATGGCTTTATATAAATAATTTTAAGTGTTTTTTTTATGTATACACAATAGGTTGATGATGCTATTGCAATGTGTTCAGAGATGCATAACATAAAAGATGCCGTGTATGAAAATGAGCTAAAGCTGGAAGGCATTAGCCAAGACTTCCAGTTTCAAGTGAGTCTCAACTGAAACATTCATGTGTCTGTATTGTTTAATTTCTATAAAACTTGCTTTAATGTAGTTAAAGTGCTAAATGAAGGTCACATATTTGTGTCATTCACACATTTTTGTTTGCAGGGAAGCAGCACAAAAGGCTATTTCCGGCAAAGAGCACTGCAGAGTCTTGAGCGTTATGTGTACCTACTAGTATTCAATGCGTATCTTCATGACCAGGTACTGCTAATTATATTCTACTGTATTATCATATTTAAAAGCAGTATTATGCCATAATTTGAATAATTTCTGCAATATCAGCTATCTCTTTCCATCTCTAGTATCCACAGGCATTTCCCCAGAGCTTCAGTCAGTGGATGTGTATGAACGCTTGGATCTACAGACTGCTGGCCAGCATGGATAGCTCAGAACTCTCAGCACCAGCAAACCTTGTAACCAATGGGATTCGAGTTCTGGTAAATGCTCATCCGCAAAACCTTTGACCAACATTTTGGTTCCCAGAACATTCGTTTATGGTTATAGAAAGCATAAAACCTAAAAATAAAGTTCCTAAAATGTTACTTAGAAAGTGGTTTCCCCAAAACATAACCAAAGGGGAACCATTTACTAACGTTAGGGGAATGTTCTGTCTTTGTGGTGAAAAGATTAATATTATAACAGATACCATTTTCACAGTTACAGTATACTAGAGTATGTTCACTTGCATCATGTTATATATATTTTTCCTTTATCCTTGAAAAGTCATTTTCTGATATGATATGTCAGCTTTTCTAAAAGCATTGAATGAATCTCATTAAGATGAGATTTTATATCCCAGCTTACATCAGAGGTGAACTGTGACCTCCTTCTCCTTCTCCTGTAGTACAGCACTTATGCACATAATATCTTCAATTTTTATTAAAGGTGTCCAGTGAGTTTTTAGCTACGGATCTGCTCAGTACAGCCAAGGAGATGAAAGTGGCCAATTTCAGACGTGTTTCCAAAATGGCTCTGTATGGAATGGGCCAGCCGAACTCTGAGGTAAATCCTTTCTGAAACTCATTCAACAGCCCAGTCTTCTAAATTGTGGCTGTCCGTACAGTCTAATACTAACTAATCAAAGCTTGTTTGTGCCTATTTCAGGCTCTCACTGTTGTAATGTCCTACCTGACAGACCAGAGGCGAGGGCACTCCACGTTTCTCTGGCTGAATCTGCAGGAGGAGCTTTCGCTGGAGGCAAATGGACACATTTTCACTCCACGAGAGCCAGGCTGTCTGGAACAGCCTATTCCAGTCTGTGTTCAACATCCACAGCAACTACAGGTGAAATTTCTGTTCAGGGCAGATCTGTAGTAGTAGTAGTAGTATGTATAATTACGGTAAATGGAATTAAAGAGACAAAGTTCAAAAGAACAAAGTGTGGCCGACACAGGACAAAGATGTCGTCTGAGACAGCAGAGAGTAGCCAGCGCTCTGTAGAGCAGTTTGTCCGTTTAGGGCTACTGTAGAAACATGGCAGCGCAAAATGGTGACTTCACTGTAAGGGGACCCGCGGGGTATGTAAATAGAAATGGCTCATTCTAAGGTAATAAAAACATAACGGTTCATTATGTGAGGTCTTTATACACCACTGAAAACATAGTTATGTATATTATATTGCTTTTCTGTGAATAGATCCTCATAAATACTACACACTGCACCTTTAATTTGTTTTTCATAATTTTTCAATGAATAAAAAGTTCAAAGGAACATCATTTGATATAGAAATCGTTATGATGTTCACAATAAAGTCTTACTGACCCTTATTTTAGGCCATATTTTATTACACAAGTAATTAAATATTTGGTCCTCATAATATTTATACATGTGTTACATGTACAATAGCTTTTGAATTCATTATAAATATGAAATGTGAAATGAGCGTTTGTATATTTTCACCTGCAAGAATTGCTGCTGTGATGTAAGAACCTGAGAAGTTTTAGCAATAGTAAATGGCCGTCTCTACAGGAAATGGAGCTGGCACTGAAGCAGAATGTCCTGAGGTGTGAGAAGTGGCTGGAAGTGATTACAGAGCAGGATAAACAGATGAGGATGTTTAGGAGTTGTCACACCATAGAGGAGCTCTTTGTCCATCAGAAGAGCATTCATTCAGGGCTCAGCTACCAACGGATTCCCCTGTCGGACTGCTGCGCACCTAAAGAAGAGGCAAGACAGTACACTATAAAGCATGATATCGATTTGACACTTTAAATGGTGAAATGGTGCTGCTCTTCCTTAGGTTTTTGATCAGTTGCTGGAGGCCATGAAGAGTAGTCTGGCTGAAGACCCTACCTGTGCTTTCATCTTCAACTGTCATGATGGGAAAGACCGAACTACTGCAGCTATGGTCATTGCCACTCTCACCCTGTGGCACATTAATGTAGGTCATTTTCTGCTATCAGCTGTTAAAGTGGAAAGAAGAAGCAATAATTAAAGTATTCACCTCCAGGACATTAATTAGATGGATGAAAAATATCTGAACTGTGCTCAAATCAATTTCATAAACCTGACCCTGTTTCCTGCAGGGCTTTCCTGAGTGTGAAGAAGATGAGATTGTAAGTGTTCCAGATGCCAAGTACACCAAAGGAGAGTTTGAGGTACACTTTGAGGTCATGTTTCTTTAAACTGCTGCCACTGCCAACCTTAAAACAAACATTTTGTAATATTTGAACATTTTAAATGAATAATGAATAAACTTTAACCCACATGTGATCTTCATCATATAGAACATACACTGCCATTCAAAAGTTTGGAATCAGTACGTTTTTTAATGTTTTTAAAAGAAGTCTCTTATGCTTACCAAGGCTGCATTTATTTGATTGAAAATACAAAACAAACAGTAATATTGTGAAATATTATTACAAATTAAAATAACTGTTTTGGATTTGAAAATATTTTAACATTTAATTTATTCTTGTAATGCAAAACTGAATTTTCAGCAGCAATTACTCCAGTCTTCAGTGTCATATGATCCATTAGAAATCATTCTAATGTGCTGATTTGCTTCTCAAGAAATAGTTCTGATTATTACCAATGTTGAAAACAGTTGTGTACATTTTTTCTTTGATGAATAGAAAGTTCAAAAGAACAGCATTTATTTGAAATAGAATCATTTTGAAACATTATACATTTCTTTACATTTTATCAGTTTAATGAATCCTTGCTGAATAAAAGTATTCATTTCTTTCCAAAAAAAAATAAAAAAATCTTACTGACCCCAAACTTTTGAATGGTAGTGTATAATGTTACAAAAGCTTTCTATTTCAGATAAATGCTGTTCTTTTGTATTTTTAATTAAATAAATGCAGCCTTGGTGAGTAGAAAAGACTTATTTTAAAAATAAATCTTACAGATCCCAAACATTTGTATGGCAGTGTATGTATATGTGATGAAGTTTGACCAATGTGTGCATGTGTGTGCATCCAGGTGGTGATGCAAGTTGTAAGGGTGTTACCTGATGGCCATTGTGTGAAGAGAGAAGTAGACGCTGCTCTAGATGTTGTTAGTGAGACAATGACCCCCATGCATTTCCATTTACGGGAAATCATAATATCCACTTACAGACAGGTAAAGTTTGATTTATATACACACACACACACATATATATGTATATATATATGTATATACAGTATACTGTACTGTGCAAAAGTCTTAGGCATGTTAGTATTTTCTCTCCAAAAAATGGTTTTATATATTTTGCTGTAGTAAGTCAGTAAGAAATATCAATTTACATTTCCAGACATTCCTTTTGATATTAATTGTAATAATCCTGAGATATTTTTGCATGCACGTGGAGTGTAACAACAACCGGTATAATCCACACGGAGATCTAATCTCACCATCATCAAGTCATCATCTGTGAAACAGAAACAGAAAAAACTGAGACAGACTAAATCCAGAAGAACTGCGGGAACATCTCCAAGATGCTTGAAGAAACCTACCTCCAAAGCTACAGTACTGTGAAAAGTTTTAGGCACTTGTGTAAAAATGCTGTAAAGTGAGGATGCTTTCAAAAATAATGCCATAATTAAATTTCATTTATCAGTTAACTTCTGTTAACTAAATCAAATCAATATTTGGTGTGACCACCCTTTGCGTTTAAAACAGCTTTTGTCCTAGGTACACTTGCGCACAGTTTTTGCAGGTAGATTTGCAGGAAGGTTTCTTCAAGCGTCTTGGAGATGTTGCCACAGTTCTTCTGGATTTAGTATCAGTATTTTCAGTTTCTTCATGTAATCCCAGATGGACTTGATGATGGTGAGATCATATCTCCGTGTGGAGCATACCGGCTGTTGCTAGACTCCTTCTCACAGGATTATTACAATGAATGGCAAAAGGAATGTTTGGAAATGTATACTGATATTTCCTACTGACACACTACAGCAAAAGATAGAAATAACTGGCCTAAACCCATTTTTTTTGGTGTGAAAATAATAATGTGACTAAGATATATATTATAATAATACTTTTTATTGTATATTTTATGTGGTTCTTGGGACAATTTTTATGTGTTTGCTTGCATATACTTCAGCATGAAAATTCAACTGTAAAAAGGTAGTTAATAAGACTCACTCAGTGCTCCTTATTTTAAGAGTCATGTTGAATAATAGATTTCTTCCATAGCGTGTGTCTTTGTAGCTAACATAGCCTTGAGAAGTCCAGAGGTACAATTTTCTCATTTGTACTGATACACTCAAAGGGACCAAGAGATTATTAACGCCCATTACAGTGGCTCTGAATGTGTATATTTGCGGAAAGCACTCTGAATGCGTTTAATTTGAGGCTGAAAAACATGAAGGCCTTGAAAACAGCGACATAAATGAGCAGAGAGCTTTCAAAAAGACTGCTTTGTAAAACCCTGCAGATATGTTATGGTCCAAAACTTTATAGTTTTATCTTTTAAAGTATGTTCTGATGTACTGATGCAACTCATTTGCATCACCTACATGATGACAGTTATGTACAAATGTTACAGCGGCTCATACATTGCATGATCCGCATTTCTGCAAGGCCTGTTACTCAGAGATTTTGCATGTACAGTCTAGTTTAGAGACACGGATGCCTCATTCTAAATAAATTGCATCATCTGAAGCTCTTGATTAATTCTGTAAATTTGCTTGTTAATTAGGAAGTTTTTTCCCCTTTTGTTCTTTTATTTCTTTTTTTTAGCTTTAACCTGTAAAATGAGATTCATGTACATTTTTAATGAATCATTTATCATTCATTTGTAGTGAAACTGGTGTTTTCACGAGCGGTCTCAGACTTTTGGACCCCAATGTAGAATATTAGAGTCAAAGGAAAAAAGGGTGAATACTATGAACTATTGTGAAGACTATACCAACTGTGAAAGATACTTGGCTTTAAAATGTATTCCAACTGGTCTCAGATATGGCCTGGCAGGTAACAGGTCAAACTTGATTTAAATTTCACATTTTTCGACTAATTTGAAAATGGTAGAGGCTGTTTCTTATAATCTATTTTAAATGAGTCTAGTGGAAATTAAATATATTCATTACTAAGGAACTAACTTTCTTGAGCAGAAGTTGTTGAAAATGGATATCATTCAATCCAGCAATATGCATGTTGTTTTAAACACTGGTGTAATCACTTGTTTGAGGCTGTTTTATATCACCCACAAGACAAACTTACGAAAGTGAAGAGATATTGAAGATTATAATTGAACCGATAATCTTCATTGATAAACTTTGCCGTGCCATCAGCAATTTGTCGCAAGTTAGAGGAAAACTAGAGGAATAACAATGAGTTTAGACCTTTATCTCTCTCCTCAGATAAAGATGGCTAAATCCGAGGCTGATGCTCAGTGGTTGCGGTTAAGGAGCCTACAGTACCTCGAGCGCTACATTTATCTCATCCTGTTTAACTGCTACCTCCATCTGGAGAAGAAAGACTCCTGGAGGCGATCCTTCAGCCAATGGATGTACCAGGTGAAGCCAGACTTGCATGCTTACTTTAGGAAGACACATGCAAGCTGTTTAGACACAAGCAAGCATGCTTACTTAATTTAGTGTATTCTAATTGACAGAGCTAATATTGTCTTTCTTTCTTTGTGAAATGACTCAAATGAATATGAAGACTTTAGATGCAAAAGCCTCTAAGTCCGTCTGACGTTTTTCTTTAAAATAAGCATTTTTGTCAGGCTTCTATGTATATGTTTCTACCTAAGTACTGGTACTTCTGAATGGGCTGAGGCTGGGATTTAGTGGGTTTGAAGTGAAAGTATTTTATGAACTTATACTATATGCAGAGAGCATTCACTCAGTATCGTTATCTCATTTTTGACCGTAGTGGCCTTTAGAGGCTTTTGCATCTGAAGTCTTTTTCAAATCTTTTTTTTAATTTTAAAACTAAAATAAAAATATATTTTTAAATGAAATAATAATTTAGCAATTTAATGTTAGAGAATTAAATGTTCATTTTACATCATAACTTAACTTTATTTCCAGTTGTTCAAAATACTAAAACAAAACAAAATACTTTCCACTTCCAAACTTCCACTAAAAATTCCAGCTTCACAATGTGGTCTCACTCTTTTATACTAGCAAAAAGTGACTTTAGATGACCCAAGACTTTAAGTTCTGTTTCAGTCACACTCAGAGGTATAAAACTTACCACTCATACTCAACACACAAGCCTATCTACAGTCATTTTGAGAGGGAAGCCCATGGTGCAGTAGAGTAGACCTTGTCTTAAGGCAAGATGAATGGCTGAACATGGCCTTCAGACTCACTGTGGTGCAGCTAAACATAGTTCTGAGTTCCATGAAACATTCATGAGAAAATGTCAATATGTAGTTGTAAATATATTCTGTCTCATTTAGAGGTTTCTTGAGTCAAACCTTTGTTTATAGCCGCAACTTTTAAACTTGGTTTGATGGGGTAGAAGAGAATTGGAAGACAGTTACACTTGGTCACCTAGTGTTTTCTTTTTACTATTAAAACTATGGCTGTGAACTGCAGAAAAAAAAAAAGTATTTTCGTTTAATAATTTAATAATTAGTCACCAAGGCTGCATTTATTTGAAAATACTGAAATATAATTATGAAATATTAATATTATTTAAAATAAATTTCTATTTTGATTATATTTGAAATTTAAATTTATTCTTGTGATGGCAAATCTTAATTTTCAGCAGCCATTAATCCAAATTTCAGTGTCATTGTCACTGGTTTACCATCCTCCTGCCATCCTTTAAGGACAGCTGTTAAGTGAACAGCTACGAGACTTAAGGAAATGATTTGTGTTGTAAAGCTTGCAATAAACCCCTCTTAAATATATTCAGAAAATACAAATATTTAATGCGCTCCCCAAATGATCCTTTTATTAAACAGCTCTTAAAAGAAGCTCTTCTTAGTGTGAAGAACATTGTAATAATCTAAAGAACCTTTTTTCACTATAAAGATCGTTTTGTGCTGTGGAAAGGTTCTATGGATGTTGAAGGTTCTTCATGGAACCACTGATGCCAATAAAGAACCTGCAGTATAATTTATTACATCTTTTAATGTTTAAGTGTTTGAAATGCATTCATGAGTTTTGCTGATTTTCAGGTGGCAGCTAGAGCTGGCATCTATGCCATCCTCAACCATCTGGGCTTTTCTGAGTTTGAGAACCCTGACGACTCTCCGATGACCAGGCTCCGTTTCCGCTGGCTCCCACACAGTGTCCAGTCTATTCCCGTGCGAGGGAAACTTATTTAGAAAGACACAGTACGTCAAACTGACCAAATAATGACTCACATTTCAAGGTTTTTTTTTTAATTACAATTTCTGTCAGACTCATTAAATCAAGAAGTGCATCCTGTTATCTTATTCACATTTTTGACTATCTTTGTCCTTAAAAAAACATAAGACAACAAACACAGAACATTGATAGCCTAATAAGCCACACATCAATATGAATAAAAGTTTTAATGCTTACCTTTAAAAGGTACGTTTGCACACTGCATATAAAACATTAATTCATTGATATTTGCATTCAAGTAAGTGGTTGTTATTAAATTATAATTTTTATACATATTTATAGAACAATTTGCTTCAATATATCATTACATAAAACAGTTGAGTTGTGTTTTTGTCCATTAGAGCTCATTAAAGATAATTTAATAATACCGTTCAGTTATAAATGAGCTTATATGGAAAAAATGAGCACAGCTTGATTTTCTTTTCTTTTTTTAATAGCCTGAAGTTTTAGAATGAACAAACTGATGTCATTGACGTCATGTATTTCCTCGACCATATATCAGTCTGAAAAATATGTCAGAATTAAAATTAAGCCAGTACAATTTATGAATTTCGGCAGGTTTTATTTAGCAATAATAGCCAGCTGACCATTAACTGGATGATGCTATTGACCAATCAAAGTCAAGTATACCATGTAATAATGAACAAATAAATAATTTAGAATTAGAATGCAAAGTTGTGTAATCCCGCACCCTGTCTGTGACATTAAATTTGATTGTACCTTGTTGTCTTTATCCTCATTCTTGGACTTTCCTAATGTGTGGTAGAAATTCCCTTGGGATGTCTTCTAATCGACACACATGAATTTATCCTCTAGTCTTTTAGAATTTCTTTCTTTCTAGAATTTATCCTCTATTATCCGTCAGCTGAGTCGGACGATGCCTTGTCCCCTATGAACACCATCACTTGGGAATAAGGTCTCTAGTGTTCCACTAACCTGCTGGCAAAGCAACTTTGTTTTTTGATTACTTCAGCTTGTTACTCAGGTCAAGGGGTTATTATATTTTATTTCAACACACCAACTTTGGCTAAAGTGTTAGAACATTTTGTTCTCAAAAGCATAAAATGTTAAGCCTGCAAGAAAAATAAATGTTAGTTATGCATTTTTGCAATTTTATTTGTAATGCGCTATTCTTAAACCCAAAGTGCTACAGTGAAATAAAACAAACACAACTAGTAAAAAACAATAGATTAAAGGGTTAGTTCACCCTAAAATGAAAATTCTGTCATTAATTACTCACCTTCATGATGTTCCCAAACCGTAAGACCTTCGTTCATTTTCGGAACACAAATGAAGATATTTTTAATGAAATCTGAGAGCTCTCTGACCCCTCCATAGACAGCTATTTAATTAACACTTTCAAGGTCCGGAGAGGTAGTAAAGACATTGTTAAAATAGTCCATGCGACTCCAGTGGTTCAGCCTTAATGTTATGAAGCGACGAGAATACTGTGTCAGTCTAAATACAGTAGTATTTAGTAAATACAGTCCAGTGCTTCCGAGTTACTTCAGAGCTACATCAGCACGCCGGCTTACCATTGGCCGTTGATGTTCACGTGAGCACCACAACGCATGTGTGTCCTTTTGTGCACAAAAAGTATTCTCGTCGCTTCATAAAATTAAGGTTGAACCACTGGAGACTATTTTAACATTGTTTTTATTACCTTTCTGGACCTTGAAAGTGTTCATTAAATAGCTGTCTATGGAGGGATCAGAGAGCTCTCGAATTTCATCAAAATATCTTCATTTGTGTTCCGAAAGTCTTACAGGTTGGAAACGACATGAGGGTGAGTAATTAATGACAGAATTTTCATTTTTGGGTGAAAAATGAATTAAAATGATTACATTTTTAATTCCCTTTAATTAAAAACAACCTGCATCTTAATCCACTTTTTAAAATGTACCAAAGTTTAAGTATTTCTGATATTGAAGGGAAGCTCTTTCCCCCATGGCTGATGAAGTAAAAGCGTGTTGGCAGAACGGAGAGAACATGAATGAGTATATGAACTAATAAGATCTCAAAGATACGTTGGTGCTGTCCCATGTGATGCTTTATATGTTAAAATTTGAATTTTAAAATCAATTCTATAGCATTAATGGAAAGCCAGTGTAACTATGAAAGCAATGTTGTAATGTGTTCCCAAGGAGAGGTACAAGTTAGAAGGTAAGCAGCAGAATTTTGAATATACTGTAGCCTGCTTAAAGATTTGAAAAAAAATTACACCAACCTGTGACTTGGGAAGTACCATATTAGAGTCAACAACCACGCTAATATGATCGGCCTTAATAGTAGCCGCCATTGTACCAATAAGCATATGCTCAGTTGTTGTTCTCATCCAAATTTTGTTCTCTTCAATCATTAACTCGAAATAGTTAACGTACTATGGACATCTAGTGGTGGTGTAGATTTGAGTATCATCCGCATAGAGATGGTACCCAAGGACATGCTTCCTGATAATCTGCCCAAATGGAAGCATATATACTAAATAAGGTTGGGCCCAACGCTGAACCCTGAGGAACTCCCTGTCAAACAGGCACAGTATCAGATTTGTGATTTCCCAGGCTAGCAGACTGAGCACGATTAGTTAAGTAAGATTGAAACCAATTGAATACAGTCCCAGAAAGACCCATCCAACTATGCAGCCTATCCAACAAAACAGAATGGCATATGGTGTCAAAAGCAGCACTGAGGTCTAACAAGACCTCATTATGATTAATTAAAATGATGGAGATGTAATGCTTTAATCTTTAATTAATAATGACTAATTAAAAAAAATATTCACAAAAGGAAGCTACAGGGAGAAACAACTCGTATAGTATTTAGTGTTTCTTTTCCCTTATTTCAAAGCTCATTTCGCTGATGTCTGTGTGAAAGGATTGTGGATAAGTCAAAAATGAACCCTGCTTGCCTCTCAGGAACAGTGAAGACTGAACAGCCATGCGCTTTTGAGAAACTGTATCTCATACATATTGCAATCTACCATCTGCAGTGTCCTCCCAGCATTCACTTGTTATTCGTATGTCATGATTATAACCTTAGCATGTGTCAGGAGACCAGTGCCTCACTGTTGGGGACTGAAAACTTTGTTTCATTCTTGGATTCTATTATTTCCTCAGGACTCAAGTTTCCTTGAATCCTCAGTTCTTTTATTTTGGCATAGTTATTTTCAGAATATTTTTTTTGCTGATATTCCATATTCCATCTCAGCTAAATCGTACATCAGCCCCTTGCATTTTTATATTTGTTTGTGATGCAGTGACAGCTGTTGGAAATATTCACAGATATATCCTGTGTATCAGATAAAGTATGCTCAACATCACTGTTCCAAACCTTGCCACTCATAAGCCATAGTGCGATTGTGGCTGTAAACCATTACACAGATGGGAACAGACTTATTTTTATTGACAGTTCTTGTCATTATAGTCATCAAACTATAACCCTGTTGTTGTTCCAGGGCATCATGGTTGTTAGTTTTCCCATTGTTTCTTCATGACACAGTCTAGAGTATAGCTGTCCATACATTCCAGTGATTTAGGGCACAATTATAGAGAACATTGACAGTTGAAATGCTCAGCTCTGAATTCAGAGTTAATTTGTTGCATAGGAAACAACTGGAGCTGAGGTTGTATTTGGGTTTAATAGACTGTATAATGAGGACAGGGCTGCCAGGAACATTGAACAAAATGATGCTGAAGGAATTTTTTTTAACCACCACTGCTGGTAATGATTTAATCTTATGCGTTTTAAGAATGTTGTGAGATCATAGAGCATCGCATAAACAAAAACGCTTTTCAATTAAATGACTTTCCATGGTGAAATTGTTAGTTGCTTTATTTTAATTAAACTGAATAGTGTTTTTAAATGTAAAGTAAAATGCAAACATTTCATAGTCAAATCATTTGTGTAATTTGACATTTTAAGTAAATCCATTTATTTATATTAGTCACTGAATCCAATTAGTTAACTGAAGAAATATTTGGGTTTGATAGATGAGGACAGGGCTCATTATACATATTTATATACAGAAAAAACAAGTTACCCATATTTTTGATTGGAGAAGTAGACGAAATGAGCACAGATTAATTTCAGAAATGTAAATAATATCCTTTTTTTTTTTTATATAAATACAAGAAATAATGTGCGATCAGTCATAGTCTAGAGACATTTCTATTTCGCCTTGGAAATGCCTATTCCATTTAGATTAAAACCAATGAGAGATAATTTCATCAGATGAATAATTTCTTCAAGTATTCACTCTTCTGTTGTCAACTAATTAAACACATACTTCCTTTTCTGTGGTTTGATTTTAAGATGCTGATTATAATCACACAGTAATGATCCTCATCCGTGATCAACAATGAGAAGCACTTTGATCCTACATTTATATTAACCCCTTGAAGGCTTACCATGATATTATAGCATTATTAATACAAGTACAAATGCTGCTGCAACCTCTAATTAAATGAATCTGGGAAATGGATGTATAAACAGAACATTGCTTCATATAAAAAAAGAAATTGATTTAATGATCTGCTCTTTTAGCTATAAGACATCCATTGAGGTTTAGACACCTTGCAGCTGACACAGATCTCATGCTCCCATGATCCCTTTAGACAGTGGAGCAGGACCTGAAGTTCCACAAATGTCTTCTCATTAGTGCTGAGGTTTGTTGATGCCTTCAAACTGCTAGTGGCAATTTACAACAGAGAGAAGCTTTCAGCCATAATGCAATGTTGGACTCTGCTGATATCAAAACCTCATTCAACTGGCAGTTAATGTGGCACATGAAAAGATAATATGTATAAATATTGATTATTTGTACATTTGAAATGTCATGATTAATAATAATGTGTATCGAATTTCATTATCAATTATTGTCTTTCTCTATATGTTTCATTATGCAATTCTGAAAAAAAAGGAAATATACTTGGGGCCCTATCATACACCCAGTGCAATGTGATGGCATGCGCATTGCAAGTGTTTTTGGCTAGTTTCAGCCCGACGCAGTGATCATTTTCACGTCCCGTGCCACGTTGTTTAAATAGCAAATGCACTCGCGTCTGAAAATGAGGTGTGTTCAGGTGCATAGTTGGCCCGTTGCTATTTTGAGGCAATTGAAAACACCTGTGCCATTGACCAACAAAAACCTGGTCTAAAGTCAATAACGCAGTATTTTTTGTGTTATTTAAAGGGAACATTAATATGCGCCTATAGGCGAGTGCACAAAGCGCATACACTCTGCTTATTACACACACAGGGTCGCGCAGCAGCACACAAACATTTTTAAATATTAAATAAGAGATATGATTCCTCGTTAGAGAAGCATTCAGTCTTTCTGCCATGTAAATATCAAATCCGGCATGGTGCAAGCGCAACTGGCTTTTAAAGGGAATGGGAGATGAGACTCTGATTGGTTTATTGCACGTTACACCCATGACTCATTAAGAAACTAGGTACAACCCTTTTGGACCATGCGCCGACTGTTTTTCCGTTGTTAAACTAGCAAAAGTGGATTCAGACACACCCTAAGTGCACCTGCGCCAAGTGCTTCAGACAATGCGCTCAGATCGTTAAAATAGGGCAAAAGTTTGGGGTTGGTAAGATTTTTAAATGTTTGCATTTATTTGATCAAATATGTGAAATACAGTAATATTGTGAAATATTACCATTTAAATAACTCCTTTCTATTTTAATATATAAAATACTATTTATTCTCATGTAGGTATAAAGCTGATTTTTCAGTAGTCATTTGTATTCTATTCAGTGTCACATGATCCTTCAGAAATCATTCTGATATGCTAATTTGGTGCACAAGAAACATTTCTTGTTGAAAACAGTTGTTCTGATAAATATATTTTGGAAACCATGATACTTTTTTATTCAGGATTCTTTGATTTATAGAAAGTTGGACTGCTCCAGTCCAGTCCAAGCCAAATCAGAGTCTGCTCCAGTCCAAGTCAAATCAGAGTCCGCTCAAGTCCAGTCCAAGCCAAATCAGAGTCCACTCCAGTCCAAGCCAAATCAGAGTCTACTCCAGTCCAAGCCAAATCAGAGTCCGCTCCAGAGACACTCTGTCTGGTCTTGTGCTATCATTTGGATTGCATATTACAATCCCAGATGGCAACGGTTTAAAGGGAAAGTGGCCTGGATATGAGGGTCCCCAAACTTTTGTTGTCCTGTGGTGTGGCACTCTTGTTTAAAAATATACAAAATGGGTCATTTGAGTTTCTAAAATAATAAAAATCGATTCATTTTGTGAATGCATTTTGCCTGCAATGCCATATTTTAGCATTTAACCCAAATGCAATTGTTTTCTGTTATTAATTAATCATGTGTTATCTAACTCATAAGAGCAACAGTGTATATTGTGGTTGATGGTTGATGTCAGCTGCCACTGAGTTCAGCATGTGTCATCGTTTCATTTTGTTTTTGAATAAAGTACACCTATAGAAATGGCTTTTCATATGTTTGAAGTGCTCCTCAGAGGATATCATCTTCTTTCTTTTTTTTAAGCTCTAAGAGTAATAATACAAAGAGCCAGCCACTTATTGTGCACTAATGATGTACAAGCTGCTCCTGTTGGTTGTGAAGATTCTGTTGTGAAAGTTTGAAATGACTGACTAGTTCCATGGTAACACTCATCACAGACCCCAGTGAAGAAAGCACATAACACACTTGTCTTCATTCAAAACCTCCACCTCCATGGGTTCACCGAGGGCTACTAGAACATGAAGATCTTTATTTCTTTCTTATTTGTCACTAAAACCTAAAAAAGATATTGATCTAATGCACTCAATTATTAAACCACGTAAAAAGGCAGTTGAGAAATATGAAATATTCAAGGCAACATGATGCATTCAGATTTTTAATCTGCTGATCCAACCCTTTCCATTATGAAAATAATTAATTTTGACTTTACAGTAAACTGTCAAGTGTCTGCTTTCAAATGAGACCATACTTATGCTTTTAGTGGAAAGGATTCATGAACTGTATCTGTTTTAGTCTGGGTGTGCCATTTCTTGGGATTTTTTCAAAAAGGGGGGTTCTGGCTAACAAGAGCAGATCGTGAACACACACACACACACACACACACACACACACACATATATAAAGCCTATTTTAAAAACGTCATTATAAATGTACATTTATTTGTATCATATTAACAGCAATAGACCCTTTTCACATTTCCGGGTTTCTCAGAGCGGAAGTCGACATAGTTGGGTTAAATATTATAGCTGTGAATGAGAGAATACATTCAATATTTTTTTGCGTGTCCATTTGCTCACATAGCAAAAGAAAAACGCCACAGTAGTGATTTCACAACTTTCAAAAAGAGGGAAAAAATAGAGTGAGATTGATAACGGCAGCCAAAAGAGAGATATATGTACATTTTTATCATCACTCCCATAGACACCCTAAACACCCTCACAGCAGCGGTAACTTTTTTATTGTAATTTGATGCAATAGTAATAAAATACAAAGTATTAGTGTCATAAATGTACATTTCTTTTTTTTTTAAATGAAAATACAAAAACGTTGCAGGATTTACAATATTGATGACCGTTAAAACGCGTCATCACCGTCTGTGAAAAGGGTCTATAATAAGATATTCCTGTTGTCGCTGCCCAGCTTTGTCGTGGTAACATTCCATGTGAAGCTATTGAAGAAACCTGCCAACTTCACCCTAAAGAGTTTGATTGTTTATACATGCCGATCTCTCTCTGCCTGTCTCCTGACAGAAGACCAGACCAAAAACGATTCCAGCATAAGCGCGTACTTCTCCGTCTGATAGATCTGTTGTACTCCCTCAGTCAAGCCAAATCAGAGTCCACTCCAGTCCAAGCCAAATCTGAGTCTGCTCCAGTTCAAGCCAAATCAGAGTCCGCTCCAGTCCAGTCCAAGCCAAATCAGAGTCCGCTTCAGTCCAGTCCAAGCCAAATCAGAGTCCGCTTCAGTCCAAGCCAAGCCAAATCAGAGTCTGCTTCAGTCCAAGCCAAATCAGAGTCCGCTTTAGTCCAGTCCAAGCCAAATCAGAGTCTGCTTCAGTCCAGTCCAAGCCAAATCAGAGTCCGCTCCAGTCCAGTCAAGGCCAAATCAGAATCCACTCCAGTCCAAGCCAAATCAGAGTCTGCTCCAGTTCAAGCCAAATCAGAGTCCGCTCCAGTCCAGTCCAAGCCAAATCAGAGTCCGCTCCAGTCCAGTCCAAGCCAAATCAGAGTCCGCTTCAGTCCAGTCCAAGCCAAATCAGAGTCTGCTTCAGTCCAAGCCAAATCAGAGTCCGCTTCAGTCCAGTCCAAGCCAAATCAGAGTCTGCTCCAGTCCAAGCCAAATCAGAATCCACTCCAGTCCAAGCCAATTCAGAGTCTGCTCCAGTTCAAGCCAAATCAGAGTCCGCTCCAGTCCAGTCCAAGCCAAATCAGAGTCCGCTTCAGTCCAGTCCAAGCCAAATCAGAATCCAGTCCAAGCCAAATCAGAGTCTGCTGCAGTCCAAGCCAAATCAGAGTCCACTTCAGTCCAGTCCAAGCCAAATCAGAGTCTGCTTCAGTCCAGTCCAAGCCAAATCAGAGTCCGCTCCAGTCCAGTCAAAGCCAAATCAGAATCCACTCCAGTCCAAGCCAAATCAGAGTCTCCTTTAGTCCAGGCCAAGCCAAATCAGAGTCCGCTTCAGTCCAGTCCAAACCAAATCAGAATCCACTCCAGTCCAAGCCAAATCAGAGTCTGCTGCAGTCTAAGCCAAATCAGAGTCCGCTCCAGTCCAGTCCAAGCCAAATCAGAGTCCGCTTCAGTCCAGTCCAAGCCAAATCAGAATCCACTCCAGTCCAAGCCAATTCAGAGTCTGCTCCAGTTCAAGCCAAATCAGAGTCCGCTCCAGTCCAGTCCAAGCCAAATCAGAGTCCGCTTCAGTCCAGTCCAAGCCAAATCAGAATCCACTCCAGTCCAAGCCAAATCAGAGTCTGCTGCAGTCCAAGCCAAATCAGAGTCCACTTCAGTCCAGTCCAAGCCAAATCAGAGTCTGCTTCAGTCCAGTCCAAGCCAAATCAGAGTCCGCTCCAGTCCAGTCAAAGCCAAATCAGAATCCACTCCAGTCCAAGCCAAATCAGAGTCTCCTTTAGTCCAGGCCAAGCCAAATCAGAGTCCGCTTCAGTCCAGTCCAAACCAAATCAGAATCCACTCCAGTCCAAGCCAAATCAGAGTCTGCTGCAGTCTAAGCCAAATCAGAGTCCGCTTCAGTCCAGTCCAAGCCAAATCAGAGTCTGCTCCAGTCCAAGCCAAATCAGAGTCCGCTTCAGTCCAGTCCAAGCCAAATCAGAGTCTGCTTCAGTCCAAGCCAAATCAGAATCCACTCCAGTCCAAGCCAAATCAGAATCCACTCCAGTCCAAGCCAAATCAGAGTCTGCTCCAGTCCAAGCCAAATCAGAGTCCGCTTCAGTCCAGTCCAAATCAGAGTCTGCTGCAGTCCAAGCCAAATCAGAGTCCGCTTCAGTCCAGTCCAAATCAGAATCTGCTCCAGTCCAAGCCAAATCAGAGTCCGCTTCAGTCCAGTCCAAATCAAAGTCTGCTGCAGTCCAAGCCAAATCAGAGTCCGCTTCAGTCCAGTCCAAATCAGAGTCTGCTGCAGTCCAAGCCAAATCAGAGTCCGCTTCAGTCCAGTCCAAGCCAAATCAGAATCCACTCAAGTCCAAGCCAAATCAGAGTCTGCTCCAGTCCAAGCCAAATCAGAGTCTGCTGCAGTCCAAGCCGAATCAGAGTCCACTTCAGTCCAGTCTAAGCCAAATCAGAATCCACTCCAGTCCAAGCCAAATCAGAGTCTGCTGCAGTCCAAGCCAAATCAGAGTCCGCTTCAATCCAGTCCAAGCCAAATCAGAATCCACTCCAGTCCAAGCCAAATCAGAGTCTGCTGCAGTCCAAGCCAAATCAGAGTCTGCTTCAGTCCAAGCCAAATCAGAGTCTGCTTCAGTCCAGTCCAAGCCAAATCAGAGTCTGCTTCAGTCCAAGCCAAATCAGAATCCACTCCAGTCCAAGCCAAATCAGAGTCTGCTGCAGTCCAAGCCAAATCAGAGTCCACTTCAGTCCAGTCCAAGCCAAATCAGAGTCTGCTTCAGTCCAGTCCAAGCCAAATCAGAGTCCGCTCCAGTCCAGTCAAAGCCAAATCAGAATCCACTCCAGTCCAAGCCAAATCAGAGTCTCCTTCAGTCCAGGCCAAGCCAAATCAGAGTCCGCTTCAGTCCAGTCCAAACCAAATCAGAATCCACTCCAGTCCAAGCCAAATCAGAGTCTGCTGCAGTCCAAGCCAAATCAGAGTCCGCTTCAGTCCAGTCCAAATCAGAGTCTGCTGCAGTCCAAGCCAAATCAGAGTCCGCTTCAGTCCAGTCCAAGCCAAATCAGAATCCACTCAAGTCCAAGCCAAATCAGAGTCTGCTCCAGTCCAAGCCAAATCAGAGTCTGCTGCAGTCCAAGCCAAATCAGAGTCCACTTCAGTCCAGTCTAAGCCAAATCAGAATCCACTCCAGTCCAAGCCAAATCAGAGTCTGCTGCAGTCCAAGCCAAATCAGAGTCCGCTTCAGTCCAGTCCAAGCCAAATCAGAATCCACTCCAGTCCAAGCCAAATCAGAATCCACTCCAGTCCAAGCCAAATCAGAGTCTGCTGCAGTCCAAGCCAAATCAGAGTCTGCTTCAGTCCAAGCCAAATCAGAGTCCGCTTCAGTCCAGTCCAAGCCAAATCAGAGTCTGCTTCAGTCCAAGCCAAATCAGAATCCACTCCAGTCCAAGCCAAATCAGAGTCTGCTGCAGTCCAAGCCAAATCAGAGTCCACTTCAGTCCAGTCCAAGCCAAATCAGAGTCTGCTTCAGTCCAGTCCAAGCCAAATCAGAGTCCGCTCCAGTCCAGTCAAAGCCAAATCAGAATCCACTCCAGTCCAAGCCAAATCAGAGTCCGCTTCAGTCCAGTCCAAACCAAATCAGAATCCACTCCAGTCCAAGCCAAATCAGAGTCTGCTGCAGTCCAAGCCAAATCAGAGTCCGCTTCAGTCCAGTCCAAGCCAAATCAGAGTCTGCTCCAGTCCAAGCCAAATCAGAGTCCACTTCAGTCCAGTCCAAGCCAAATCAGAGTCTGCTTCAGTCCAAGCCAAATCAGAATCCACTCCAGTCCAAGCCAAATCAGAATCCACTCCAGTCCAAGCCAAATCAGAGTCTGCTCCAGTCCAAGCCAAATCAGAGTCCGCTTCAGTCCAGTCCAAATCAGAGTCTGCTGCAGTCCAAGCCAAATCAGAGTCCGCTTCAGTCCAGTCCAAATCAGAGTCTGCTCCAGTCCAAGCCAAATCAGAGTCCGCTTCAGTCCAGTCCAAATCAGAGTCTGCTGCAGTCCAAGCCAAATCAGAGTCCGCTTCAGTCCAGTCCAAATCAGAGTCTGCTGCAGTCCAAGCCAAATCAGAGTCCGCTTCAGTCCAGTCCAAGCCAAATCAGAATCCACTCAAGTCCAAGCCAAATCAGAGTCTGCTCCAGTCCAAGCCAAATCAGAGTCTGCTGCAGTCCAAGCCAAATCAGAGTCCACTTCAGTCCAGTCTAAGCCAAATCAGAATCCACTCCAGTCCAAGCCAAATCAGAGTCTGCTGCAGTCCAAGCCAAATCAGAGTCTGCTTCAGTCCAGTCCAAGCCAAATCAGAATCCACTCCAGTCCAAGCCAAATCAGAGTCTGCTGCAGTCCAAGCCAAATCAGAGTCCGCTTCAGTCCAGTCCCAGCCAAATCAGAATCCACTCCAGTCCAAGCCAAATCAGAGTCTACTGCAGTCCAAGCCAAATCAGAGTCCGCTTCAGTCCAGTCCAAGCCAAATCAGAGTCCGCTTCAGTCCAGTCCAAGCCAAATCAGAATCCACTCTAGTCCAAGCCAAATCAGAGTCTGCTGCAGTCCAAGCCAAATCAGAGTCCGCTTCAGTTCAGTCCAAGCCAAATCAGAGTCTGCTCCAGTCCAAGCCAAATCAGAGTCTGCTCCAGTCCAAGCCAAATCAGAGTCTGCTCCAGTCCAAGCCAAATCAGAGTCTGCTTCAGTCCAGTCCAAGCCAAATCAGAGTCTGCTGCAGTCCAAGCCAAATCAGAGTCCGCTTCAGTCCAGTCAAAGCCAAATCAGAGTCTGTTTCAGTCCTATCCAAGCCAAATCAGAGTCTGCTCCAGTCCAAGCCAAATCAGAGTCTGCTCCAGTCCAAGCCAAATCAGAGTCTGCTTCAGTCCAGTCCAAGCCTAATCAGAGTCTGCTTCAGTCCAGTCCAATCCAAAGCAGAGTCCGCTTCAGTCCAGTCCAAGCCAAATCAGAGTCTGCTCCAGTCCAGGCCAAATCAGAATCCACTCCAGTCCAAGCCAAATCAGAGTCTGCTTCAGTCCAGTCCAAGCCAAATCAGACTCCGCTTCAGTCCAGTCCAAACCAAATCAGAATCCACTCCAGTCCAAGCCAAATCAGAGTCTGCTGCAGTCCAAGTCAAATCAGAGTCCGCTTCAGTCCAGTCCAAGCCAAATCAGAGTCTGCTCCAGTCCAAGCCAAATCAGAGTCTGCTACAGTCCAGTCCAGTTCAAGCCAAATCAGAGACCGCTCCAGTCCAGTCCAGTCCAAGCCAAATCAGAGTCTGCTCCAGTATAAGCCAAATCAGAGTCTGTTCCGGTCCAAGCTGAATCAGAGTCCTCTCCAGCCCAGTCCAAGCCAAATCAGAGTCTGCTCCAGTCCAAGCCAAATCAGAGTCCGCTCCAGTCGAGTCCAAGCCAAATCAGAGTCCGCTCCAGAGACACACTTTCTGGTCTAGTGCTATCATTTGGATTGCATGTTACAATCCCAGACGGCAACAGTTTAAAGGGAATGGGAATTAATTTATTTATGCTGCAATTCATACTGGGAATTCAAACCCTTAACATTTTAGAAATATTGATGAATATAAAATTCTTTGCTCAGATAACTTGTTTGTTTCTATTGGTTTTATGAGACTTACAAGGGTCAAGTAAATCTAATTTCTTAGCAGGCCTATTTGTGACTCAAATTTGATTGATTTCGGCACAAAACATGCATATTCATGTAAGGAACAAACAGACATGAATAATTGGTCAAACTCCTTATGGCACACCAGCATGTATCAGCAGCTGTGTGTCTTCTGGAGTTCTCTGCTTGTATCTCGAGCCTAATTTGATTAATTTATTCTCTAGTAGAAACACTAATGATTTAGACTTCCAGGATCTCTAATCAATATTAACTGTGTAAAATTGCCACCTGTTAAAGTGATGAAAAGTCAATGTGAACTTTAATAATAATAATAGCCTAATAATAATTACTATTTCGTTCTTTTAAATGTAATGTAAATTTGCCTTAACTGCAAACGTGAAACACAAGTAAAAATGTGAGGTCCTTAGGATTTCACTGAGTAAATGGATTCTATCTCGCTCTCCACAGCTGCCTACCTCGCTCAGAATGCTGTGTGAGTTAGCGAGCCAACTGACTATTGAGACAGCCAATGTGTGAGACACGAAATAGAGGCTGCACTTACAGTCTGCTCTTAGTAAAACTTTGAATTCTTTCCCCCCATTTTAAAAATAAGCTTTATTAGGCTACATGGGGAACATGAAGATTACTCCTGAAGTGTTGGAACAACTACTACAATTTTACAATCTTACTCGTCGGGAGTTCATTGAGACGTACCAGATTCAGCCTTTGGTTTACATCCCCGAGTTACCGGTTAGCGCCAAAACTACGTTTGTTATTGTTTACACGGTGATTTTTCTCCTGGCTCTCATTGGCAATAGTCTGGTTGTCTATATTGTCCTAAAAAAACGTGGGATACAGACTGCCACAAATATATTCATCTGCTCTCTAGCCGTCAGCGACCTGCTGATATCTTTCTTCTGCATCCCATTCACGTTGCTACAGAATATCTCCTCTGAGTGGTTCGGGGGTAAGTGTAATTTCTTTATTATAAAACAAAGCTTGTAAGAATGTAGCCTACATGTTCTGTGAATTTGCCGTAGGCTATGTTGTTTTGCATGTTTTGTTTGTTGTTGACAACTATAGGCTACTATAGAGGGGTTGTTTCATGCAGTGAATAGGCTACTGTATAGGCTTTGCAGATTATAAGGGTTAAATTCGTTTTAAATGACAAATAAAAAAAAATCCTTTTTAAATCATTTAAAACAAATACAATTTTCCACAAATGTTTTAAATCAATGACTCTAAAATGCCAACCATTATTATTTTATAACCATTATTATGTTAACCACGCTCATTTATGTATTTATTTGTTGTTGTTTTACTGATTTCATGAATAAGTATAGGCTATCTCCATGTATTTTTGAACAACTTATGAAATATGAGTGAATGTAGGTTCTAACAGGTGGCTTTTCTTTCACCTCATTATTTCTAACTTTGTTGTGTTGTAAAGACTGTCTTAACTCTTTAAACATTTACATGTCTGTAGGTGTGTTGGTGTGCAAAACAGTCCCCTTTGTTCAGACCACTGCTATCGTGACTGGCATTCTCACTATGACCTGCATCGCTGCGGAGAGGTACCAGGGGATTGTGCACCCTCTGAAAATCAAAAGACAGTGCACCCCGCAAAGAACATACCGAATGCTGGGTAGCCTATAGTTCTGAGAACCCACATCCCTGTTTTTATTTAATTATTTATTTTTAGTCATGTTTTCCATTTTCTGGCTTGTTTTTGCAGTATTTGATCATGCATAATATGCATTATACAGAAGCATAACGCATCTCAATTATAGTGTTTTCATTCTCTGTTAGTGGTTGTCTGGATTGCAGCCATGGTGATTGGATCACCAATGCTCTTTGTTCAACAATTAGAGGTACTGCTCAGATTTTTTATTTTTATTTTTTGCTGAAAATTTTCATTTGTACCTTTTTTTTAAATCAAAACACCACAGCCAACTTGTTCCAACATTAGTTAGCATTCAGTCACTGCAGAGATGTACAGTGATTTCTGTGGGTGTATTACCATACACAAACTTAATTTCCCCATGGGTTTAGCTTGTTAAAGACTGGAGTAATGATTCAGCTTTGCCGTCACAGGAATAAATTACACTATAAAATGTATTAAAATATAAAACTCTTATTTTAAAATATAATGATATTTCACAATATTACTGTATTTCCAGCCTTGGCGAGCATAAGAACCTTTCAAAAACATTAAAACATCTTAATTATAAAAAAATTTGACCACCAATATTCACATAATGGTCCATTTCAAATGCTGCGGCTACATTTATAATGGTTTTCATATTCTACTTTGCTATTTCAAATCTCTCTGTTTCCCACCTGTGGCTTATACAGGTGAAATATGACTTTCTGTATGATCTCCATCATGTATGCTGTCAGGAGCGCTGGAGCTCGAGCGCCCACAGGAAGCAGTATGCCACCTTCATTCTAGTGTTCCTCTTCCTCCTGCCACTTGCGGCCATGCTGATACTCTACACCAGAATTGGTATTGAGCTGTGGATTCGCAAACAAGTTGGGGACTCCTCAGTTCTCAACGCCATGAACCAAAGGGAGGTTAGAAAAATATCCAGGTATTTTTTATTACCTTTCTTCTTTCTGACTGCCTCTGATCTAAATGACAACAGTATTTCTGGTTTTATGTTTTCTTTTTAATATATAACGGACTAAATATGTAAGTACTGCTTATGCCTCTCTTGATGCAACAGAAAGAAGCGAAGGGCCATCAAGATGATGGTCACCATTGTTGTGCTGTTTACTGTTTGCTGGGCACCTTTCCATACAGTTCACATGCTGTTTGAGTACAGTAAGAACATCAAAGTGTCTAGTAAACTATCTGTGCAAATTACAGTCTCAAAGTGTGTATTCTTTCAAATTTCAGCTTCGCTTTCTTGTTTCCAGGTTACCTGAACAAGAAGTATGATGACATCACAATCAATACGATTATTGCTGTTGCACAGGCTATAGGTTTTTCAAATTCTTTCAACAATCCTATTATCTACGCGTTCATGAATGAGAACTTTCAGAAGAACTGCATGTCCACTCTTTCCCTTTGCATTAGGAGGTCCAGTCACCGTGTAGATGTGAGGGACAAATGGAAAGTAACTTTTTGTAAGTCTGGCAGACAGGAAGATGGAATCTCTGCCATGCCCAGAATACATATAGTGGATCAGGTGCAATCTGTTGAGAGCAATATAGTGCATGCAAGATGCTCTACAGACTGATATCTAATGATATAAAGTTTGGGGACTTTTTAAGGGCTGCACAGTAATATTGGGAATATTGTGAAATATTACATTTTAAAATGTTTTTTTATTTTCTTATTATTATCAATGTTGACAATGGTTGTGCAGCTTAATATTTTTGTTGAAACTGTGATTATTTTTCAGGATTATTTGATGAATAGAAAGATCAAAACAGCATTTATTTGTAACAATATAAATGTGTACTACTTTTGATCAATTTAACATATCCTTGCTGAATAAAAGTATTTAATTTCTAAAAAATCGAACTGACTGAGCCCTTTTTGAAAGGTAGTGTATATGTAATATACCATAACATAATATAATATAACAGAAGCATAATATAACAATTCAGAAGTATCCAACACAATGACAGACCATTACATTTGAAAAATTGTCTTTGTTGTGTATTCCACCCATAAGATTTCTGAATTACACTTGATTTTAAAGTGTCCATGTAATAATACATTTAAGTACTGAGCATACTGATTAGTAATAATTAACCACATGTACTTACTATAGGGTTAGGATTGGGGTTTGATTTATAGTTAGTTGCATGTAATTACTCATCATTTAAAATTAGTACTATAGTAACTACATGTAACAAGGACACTGTAAAATAAAGTGTTACCGACTTCTGCATAGGGCAAGGGCCAAAGCACTGTGGACAGATGGCCAGTCCATCACAGGGCTCTTACACACACGGGCAATTCTGACTCCATTTCACGTAACCTGCATGACTTTGGACTGTGGGGGAAACTGGAGTACCCGGAGGAAACCCACGCTGACATAGGGAGAACATGCAAACTCCACACAGAAAGACCTCCTGGGGGACCATTGAGCCACTGGGCCGTGGCAAGGATATATAGACCAATTTTAAAACAGTAATATTGTGAAATATTATTATAATTTAAAATAATGGCTGTCCATTTTAATATACTTTAAAATATAATTTTTTTCTATAATGCAAAGCTGAATTTTCATCAACCATTACTTCCAGTCTACCAGTGTAACTAAAATTAAGGTGAGACTTTGCTACAGTCACATGATCCTCCAGAAATCATTCTAGTATGCTGATTTCTTGTCAATGTTGGAAACAGTTGTGCTGCTTAATATTTTTTATAACATGTAATAATTTTTTTTCAGGATTCTTTGATGAATAAAAAGTTTAAAAAATAACAGCATTTATTTAAAAATAGAAATCTTACAATATACATTACTGTTCAGATGTTTGGTTCAGTGTATAGAAATAAAATAAATTATACTTTTATTCAGCAAGGGTGTGTTAAATTGATAAAAAAGTGATAGTAAAGATTTATATTATTAGAACAGATTTCTATTTTGAATAAATGCTGTTCTTTGTCACTTTTTATTCATCAATGAATCCTGAAAAAAGTATCACACGTTCCAAATATATATATATATATATATATATATATATATATATATATATATATATATATATATATATATATATATATATATATATATATATATATATATATATATATATATATATATATATATTAAGCAGCATGACTTTTTCCAACATAGAAAATAACTGAGTATCAAATCTGCATATTGATTTCTAAAAGTTCATGTGACACTGAAGACTAGAGTAATAGCTGTTGAAAATTCAGCTTTGCACCACAGAAATTAATAATATTTTAAAGTAGGCCTATGTTAAAATAAAAAAATAAAACATTATTTTAAATTGTAATAATATTGCACAATAGTAATGTTTCCAAACTTGTGACTGGTACTATAGGGCAGACAAAAGGCCTATAAACAATGTCACTCAATTTGACAATGGCTGACAAACCACACAGACACAACAAGGAGATAAGTGCAGTGTATCTGAGAGAATAATCTATATATAAATTATTTATAGCCTACTCCAGGTAAAATTAATATTTTATCTTGAGGCCCGAGGTCATTTAATGGTGGGCGACTGACACCTAGCTGTAGAGAATCGGAATTTCATAACATCAATTAATTAGATTACTACTCGTTGTTTAATAAAAAGTTTAGAAATATTAACTTCTTATTTGACAGTTAGTTATGTGACAAGTCAGTTCATAGGCTAATTAGAACATTTTAATTTAAAACAGTCGTGACTTACAAATGATAACTAATAATTTATTGGTCTGATGGATATTATATTTCCACACTTTTTTCTCACTTTCACATATCACGTTGAGTCTTATCTATAAAATAAAAATGATTTAAACCATTTTTAAATAGAAATTTTATTTAGCATCGCTTTTCAGTCAGGCAGTACCTCAATATACTATCCCACCGCGCAGGCATAATCTCGGACACCTACGGGTCTTTCTTCCTTTTCCTCGTCCCTGAGCGAGCCGACGCCAAGATGGTGAGTCGACTGTGGACAAATGATAATGAAAATCTGACTAAATCTTCACCATCCAACTATATTATAATGTCAATGTGAGCGTAAAGCACACTACAGATATGTAATAATAAGTGTACAGTTTCATTTCGAATATGTAATGTGTACAAACTTATACAATTTCGGATGACCGTACGGTGATGGTGTCTCAGGTATTACCATCGTGCTACTGTTACACAGTGGCTAGGAACATTAAAGTGTTACATTGTAAACATATACGCGTAAACATAAAATAACATGGATATCAATTTAGACCCAGTATTTAGTATTGAGCCCATCAAGCTAATGTAGCTAATGTGCTAACCATAGTTTCATTCTCATAAATTGCAAGCGTCTTGCACTACACAACGTTAGTCTACATCTATACAAGATGCCCACGTTTCGTTTTGAATAATAAGAAATACTATTGAGTTTGTTTAATGGAATATAACTGTTAAGAGTAAGAAATGTGGCTGTCATGAAGTGTACGGCACAGAGGAATGCGTTCCTGCATGTTTACCATCAACTTTGCCCAATTCATTTGCACCTCAGTATCTCAACTGAAAATATCTGTTGTGTGTTTGATTAGATTTCTAACAAATGTCTATCTTTGCAGAACGACACAGTCACTGTCAGGACCAGAAAGTTTATGACAAACCGGCTGCTTCAGAGGAAGCAAATGGTAGGTGGCAAATTTTGAATGCTGACTTTAGTTTGGATTTGTAGTATGCTTTTGCTCATTCATTCTTTATAATTGTTTCAGGTCGTCGATGTCCTGCATCCAGGCAAAGCAACAGTCCCCAAGACAGAGATCAGGGAGAAGCTTGCAAAAATGTACAAAACCACCCCAGATGTGGTGTTCGTCTTTGGCTTCAAAACTCAGTTTGGTGGTGGCAAGACAACAGGGTTCGGCATGATCTACGACTCGTTGGACTACGCCAAGAAAAATGAGCCCAAATACAGGCTGCAAAGGGTACGCCACTGACTGATGCTTGTAGGGCTGTGCGATTAATCGAAATGAAACTGGAATCTTAGTGTGATTTATAAAATTGTAACTACGTACAACACATGTCAGCCTTCCCAAACTTGAAGTGAGACAATTATAACCCAGCTGTTTTCAACAGGGCTTTTTGTGTATTTGCCAAAATCATTGCTTGGTTATGTTTGAAAATTAAGAAATAATTTTGACTGTTGTACTGTTAATTTTTTACATTTTTCTAAAATAACCATATTAGTATTTATAAAAGTAATATTTCTTGACTTGATATAATCAGAAATCCTCAAATCATGCAGCCCTAGATGCTTGCTTCAAGTGGATGGAGTTTAACTTAAAGCACTGGCAACTTAAATATTTAAAGAAACATTTAAGGCATGTTTTGTAAATCTCTCTCTCTCTCCTCCTCAGCATGGCCTTTATGAGAAGAAAAAGACATCTAGAAAACAGCGCAAGGAACGCAAGAACAGAATGAAGAAAGTTAGAGGCATCAAGAAAGCATCTGTTGGTGCTGCTGGCAAGAAGGTATGGTTCAGTTTTGTTTTATCAGTTCCTGTTCCACTTTTCATTCTGCCCATTACAGAGGTTTTTGTCACTGTCTTGGTTATATGTAACCTGTCATCTTTCCTCCTTTGTCAAATGTACATCTGGACTGTAGAAGGTAAATACTTTCA
This sequence comes from Gobio gobio, assembly GCF_949357685.1. Classification (NCBI taxonomy): domain Eukaryota; kingdom Metazoa; phylum Chordata; class Actinopteri; order Cypriniformes; family Gobionidae; genus Gobio; species Gobio gobio. The sequence continues at coordinate 27,333,376 of NC_137111.1, read as the reverse complement.
CAAGTAGACTAACTGCTGTGGAAGGAGAGTCTGGAGTGACCTGAAAAGTTAACTCCAAACATTTAGCTGCTATGTTAATAGCTAATGCTATTGATGTGGTTGGAAATGATTCTAATAGGCAGCTGTGTTTAATCCCCTTAATGAGTAGTGAAAGTGGTGTGCTCACTAATAGTGAAGTGCTGGACTGTAGTGATCTGTAGAACAAGCTATATTACAATTGCTCTCTGAAAACGATTGGCAAACTCAATCGACAGTCTTTTTTCTGGGGTGTAGTTCACATACCCAGCATCAAAGTCTGTATTTCAGAGAGCATTTCTAGACATTAATAGTGTTAGTTGAAAGTTCTCATTTCTATCCAATCTTTTGCCCTCTTTTGCCTCCCTCGGATCTTTACAGAAGTGAAAGGCTTGAGGTTTTCAGGAGAAGGTAGCGTGGCAATCGACATGGTGTGCTGATGTGATCCACTTTTACCAGTTACTTGAAGTGCTCTGCATGTTCAGTCCTAATACCTCACCCCACTTGCAGATATGTAAAGGATCGTGCGTTTCTAACACAGATAAAAAGATCTTTTAATTTTTGTACATACTTGAAATCAATCCAGTCAGCTTACTTGACTGAGTTGCTACTAATTTTTGACATGCGTGTGTGGTTAGCATTCACTCACTTGAGGTAAACTAGCCACTTGGCTGCATGTCTGCAAGTGTGACCGTATCCCATGGACTCGAGTATTCAGAAACAACCTGTCTCTCAGTTATACTCAACCTTGAAGTGAGCGTTTGTCATAGATAAATGTGATATTTAGGGATATTGAATAGGTAGTTTGTTGTAATAGTTAGTTCTTAAATGTAGTTTAAGACTATTGAAAGTTGTATAAATCTCACTGTAATGTCTTTTCTTTCATTTTACAGTAAGACGTCCAGGGAAGACCATCAGCCTGAAAATGTTCTTGTACATTGTCAACAAATAAATTCTTTAAAAAAAGTGATTCCTGATGTCTTTGAGTGCTTAATCAGAAATGCAGGATTTCCATGTCTTGCTTGGATGTTAAATAGCACAGGGCTCCCATTAATACAGATGTAAAATATAATATCTAAGCCTTGAGGGATTTTGTTACTTTACAGCAGCCAGCTATATGCAAAGTGAACCTAACAAACAATTCTGTGGCATCACCTGATATCCTCAGCTCAATTTCACTCTTGACTGCCATCCTATTTTGGACCATAAAAAGTCATTAGATATTTTTGTTCTGATGGTTGTAGGTTTTAGCTCTTTGAGTTCAAGGGACCTTTATTGACTTTCCACTGCATGAGGAGAAATACAAAGGAACAAAATGTTGTTCCTCACAAGACCACGTATGTAGATGTATGAACAAACAACAGAAATTATACACAACCTAAATAAACCTGCATGGAGATTGTGTTGAAATGTTACTGGTTTAGGATGCAGTCTGGCAGAGTGGACTCTGGTACCGTCTTCCTGGTGATAGAAGACTGGAATGGGTTGGGGGTCCTTCACCAATGCCAGTGGTTTTGCTGGAGCATCAACTAAGGAAGACGTCCAGGATAGAGGGGAGAGGGACATCAATGATATCTGCAGCTGTGTTCACTGTCCGTTGTAGGGTCTTGTGATCTGCAGCATATCAGTTCCCATACCAAACAGTGATGCTGCTGGTCAGCCCCCTCTCAATGGTGCCCCTATAGAAAGTGGTGAGGATGGGTGGAGGGAGAAGTGCTCTTTTAGGTCAGTGCTATGGAATGGTAGTCATTCAGACAGGACACATGTGACTACTTTGGTACAGGTTAAGACATCTGTTAGCTTTTCAGCACAGTCTCTCAGTACACGGACAGGTATGTTGTCAGGACCTGCAGCCTTGTGTGTGTTAATACTGGATAGGGTCTTCCTTATGTCGACTAGAGACGGACAGAGCACCAAGCCAGGGAGGTGTGGGTAGATTTTGGACAGTTGGTTATTCTGCATCTCAAACAGTGAATAGAAGTGGTTGAGTGCGCCTGGGAGGGATGCTTCATCACAGGTTTGTTGTCAGTGATGGTCTGAATGGCTTGTCACAGGCTGTGTTACTGCTGTCAATTTGTTTTTGTTTTTTAATTTCAGCCATATTTTGCTTGAGCCATATCGCATACACTAATTTTCAAAAGTTTGGGGTCAGTACGTTTTTTTTGGGGAAAAAAATTATACTGTTATTCAGCAAGGATGCATTAAACAGATCAAATGTGAAAGTGAATACATTTAAAACATATTTGCTGTTCTTTTGAACTACCATTAGTCAAGGAATACTGGAAACATGTTTTCACAAAAATATTAAGCAGCACCACTATTTTCAACATGAATTGTGGAAAGAAACATTTATTGAGCACCAAATCAGCAGAATTCTGAAGGATGGCTTCAAAATGATGTTGCTTTCAAATACATATAAAAAGGTTATTTTAAATAGTCACATTTCAAAATATTTGATATCACAGGATTTTTGATCAAATAAATACTTTTGAATTTAGTGTATTCTACTGGTTTTGTGACTTTTAAAAGTCTCTGAGAGTCTTTGTGCAAATTATGTCTGCAGGGTTCCCATGTAACCACAGTAACCCAGGGCCCCTGTCTGCAGAGAGCTGTGTTGGCCTAGTGATTTGTGATTCATAAAAACAGTGAACCGGAGGGGGAAATCTGAAGATTTTATGCCTCTGTGTGTTCTTTCCTCGGGGCATAGCATTTCTCCGAGGAATATTTTATTGACAACAAGCACAGGTGCATTGCAAAGCACATAGCCTACTAAGCGTGCACTGTGCTCTGATACATAGTGTCACTGTGCATTAGTTAGTATCACAAGTGTGCATTATGTAATAGCTTATTTCTTCACAATTGGTCTCATATTACATGTAGATCAAATGTAGATAAACGATCTGCCGTTGCTTTCAATGTTTCTTTTGCATTTAGACTAAAATGACCCCCCTCCAATAAAACTGTTGATCAGGGGCTGGAATGCCGAGATTGATTTATTCAGCTTCATGGATATTATGCAACGTGCGTGCAATACCTGTTCGACATTATTTTGAAGAGTTTTTCATTAGCATGCCTGTAAAAAGATATTAAATATGCACATAATCACAGTGGATAACAATGGTGTTTCCCCAAGGATCTTAGAGGTTGGCATGGTATAATGACATTTATTTGCCTGGCAGATGTCCTTACCTTGGGCAATATGAATATTATGACGCTGCTTATGGCGGCGCTCTTTCCGCGCAATATGATTTATGTAGGCTACAAGGCAGATAATCTGTGTTACACCAGAACCTGATTGATTTCAAACCTCTCAGTCAGTCAATATGTAGGCTAATGTCAATCACTGGACACCTAACAGTCCTAAAAATGAATTCTGTCATCATTTACTCACCCTCATGTCGTTCAAAACGAGTAGCCTAGGCTATGTTTTTTCTTGTTCTAAGCAAAAACGTCGACAGTCTCCGATATTTTGGATTTAAAAATGCATATTCCTAAAAATATCTGTTTTATTATGTGTTCCGCAAGTAATACGGGTTAGCATTTGCAACCAATGTGACTAAAGACTTCGTGTTTTGTGTTCCAGAGCTGTCCACTTAGCGACGCTGTTTGCCTGGTTTTGCGCTTTTGACTCCGTAATAATCAGTCACACATACCACACAAAAACACATTCCCTGTGGTGAGGCTGATTCAATATTCCACCAGCTGATTTATGCAGAACAATTCTCCACAGGAATGGCTGGAGCCAGGGAGAGGAGGGGGTAAAACATCTCAAAAAAGACTGTGGTAAAAAATAATTATCTCTGGTGTCACTGTAGCAACAATCTTTGAGGCTGATGTCAATGAAATATTGAACAGCACAATCACTTTGAATGTGATCTGAGGAGGGCTGGCGGTGGGTCAGGCAGAGCCACAGGAGCGCGCTCAGAATGTTCCGGAAACGTGGGCTGAATGCAGAGCGGGGAGCGCACCACTGTCTGCAGTCATTTAATATGTCAAAACACTCCTGCTTCTCCACGTCTGCGAACCTGGCGTCTGCCAGTTTGGTGTTTCTAAATTAATGTCACGTCTGAGAACGATATATCATTAATATCACACTGAATTATATCTCATTTTGCTGCTCTATCGCATGTTCTTCCATGTTTCTTTGTCAGTGGCGATAGTAGCAGCGCGGGGTTTCCTTTTGCGTTGTGTTACACACACTTACACAATGAGTTTGTCGTGGTCTCGTTGCCAAGTGCGAAGCTGTTAGAAAACCGGTAGAAGTCTGCTTTTAATCGGGCTGCAGGTGTTACTTGCTTAACCGCTCAACGCACACGGTTAGACAAAAGTTGAATTTTAGCATCGTCATCACATTGACTATGACATTTTAAAGAAATTTGCATAGGAACAGAGGTCTTTCCTTGATGACAAAAGATGCATGCAGATGATGACAGTCTGAGGTTACAAATTTAAAGAGGTTCAGCAATGGCTCAACCTGAGGAAAACTTAATTGGATGTAGTGATGCGACCATTGCAATATGACTTGACAGCAGATCTCTCTCTCTCTCTCTCTCTCTCTCTCTCTCTCTCTCTCTCTCTCTCTCTCTCTCTCTCTCTCTCTCTCTCTCTCTCTCTCTCAGTGAAACTGTGCTTATGACACACTTTACTTTGACCAACTCTTAAGTAGGTCGAATGAGTTGAGACGTCCTTGGTGTCTGTCTCAGTGCGCCGTGAAGAACAAAACATGAGGTCTCCTTGACTTTCCTATAGCCTACTGTATTTTTCAGAAACATTTTCTATTCACCAACCTCTCTGCATCTGTGAAAATGATATTTTAGCATTCAGTCAGGTAGGCCTACATATCAACAGGTATCAGGACACTGGTTATTTTCTTAATATTTCAACAGTCATTATGGAGTCTCTTCTCAAGGGTACAATAATAGTTGTAGGTGAACTCAAAAACTGTCATAGGTCACCCTTTTCAAGATTTTAACCTTGGGGGGGGGGGGGGGGGCACTGAGGGTTTGTGACCTGACATAAGGGGAATTCAGGTAAACTGGACCATTCAATTAAGAGGCCTACATATAGGCCTTGGCAACAACTGCTGTCCAAAAGTGTGTTTAAAAAAAAAAAAAAAAAAAAAAAAAAAAAAACCTTTTTGAAAATAAGTAATGCTTACCAAGGCTGCTTTATTTGAGCAAAAATACTGTAAAAACTGTTTTCTATTTGAATATATTTTAAAATAATTTATTCCTTTCATGGCATAGCTGAATTCTCAGTCCTCAGTGTTTTACATGATCTTTCAGAAATCATTATAATATGCTGATTTGGTGCTCAAGTAACATTTCTTATTATTGATAGAGCTGTTTTACACTGTAAAAAAAATATACAGAAAATCCTGTCAAATAATACAGTACATTGTGCCCTATTTTTTACAGTTTTTTTAATTATATTTACTTAATATTTGTCTGTAAACTGATGCAATTCAGGATTATTTGATACATAAGGTTTCAAGGAAAAGGATTTATTTCAAACAGTGGTTTTGTAACAATGTAAAAATATTTACTGACCCTTTTAATAAACTGAATGCGATACATTGAAGTAATTTTGGGATGGAAGGGAATCCCTGGATCAAAAAGAGCAACAACTGATGACATAAGAGATGAGATATTTGTGTTCAGTCTTCATATTTTTGACACATAAAACACATAACAAGTGACAACCTGATGATCTGATTGCATACACCTAAACTAAATTTTTTTAAATGTACAATCACATTATGTTTATAACTATTATGCATGCAAACAGAGTTTTTGTAAGTTGTTAGGTTATCAGGTTAGGCTAACCAGACATCTTTTCAATACATGTATAGTGTGTGGGCGCCCTTACGTTCGATATCTCCTGGCCACCCCTGCATCTCACTGCAAAGGTTACAGCGTGATCTCCCCACAAATTGATTAAAGGAGTGTCTCACTCAGTCACAGTATAGTGCAAACAATCCAGCACCCATCAATAAGAAAAAGTCAGTCAGGTAAACTACTATGTTCAGGCAGTGCTTTGAACACAGCACGCATGGCCTTTTCCATTTTCCGTGCCTATTTCTTAACCCCCTGCTGTGTTTCGTCTCTGTTTCTCAGCTATTCACTGTCAGTCTTCCTCTCGGATTCCTTTGCTACACTTCAGACTTATAATGTAAAAACGTACAGAGTAACAGTTCTGGCAGCTTTAAATATTTTATGCTTTATAGCAGGGATAACAGAGCAGAGTAATAAAACAGTTTTAGATCTGCCTCAGGATGCATTGATGTACATTCTGATATTATTAATCATGCTGTGGTATTTTTGGAAAATGCCAACTTTTTACAGATTTTATTAATATATTATTTTTTAGTTCTAGTCAGTATCTAGTCATTCTAGATATTCAATCCAACAGCACTGGGACTTTTCACCGTTTGTATCTTGACTGTCAAAAGTTTTGCATTTCCCAAAAGCATTGTAAATAGAAATCGACCGATATATATCGGTTTCCAGAAGTGTGTTTTGTTCTGTAAGGGGTGAAATTGCAAATATTACAGTGTTTAAAAAGTTCAGGTCAGTTGTTCAATTCAGTGCTGTAGCTATAATTGTAAAAAAATAACACAATAAATAAATATCGGTTCTATATATCAGGTATCGGGCACTTAAACATGCAAATAATAATCGGTATCGGTATCAGTTATAAAAAATCAATATTGGTCGATCTCTAATTGGAAGTCCTTATGTTGCCCACACATTACATGATTTAAGCCCTTTTTTAATGTTTTTATTTTTTGATTGCAAACAGTAAATGGAGATTGCAGACAAAAGCCTGTGGCATTTTGTGCTGTCCTCGCGCCAGTAAACACATCAGAGACGAGAAGATTTTGCTGCATGGGGGAGGGGAAATTACTTTGATGAAAGATTATTAGCGCACATGAATAAAAAAAAAAGATGTGCATGGATAAATCATTTATAATAAATACTGCAATATTCTGTGTGTTAATTGTGGGGATTTATGCAGAACAATTCTCCACAGGAATGGCTGAAGCTGCAAAGGGGGCGCTCGCGAGCAACCCTACGGTCTCATGGAGGATGCGCCATTGTAAGTCCACAAGAAAGACCATAAGTGCACATGAAGTGTGCCATTTGAGACAGTGCTTCCTTGTTTCTTTGCTCCTCCTTCCTCCAGCCTGTGACCCAGAATCAGATGGAATTCAGCCATCTTGAAGTACATCTCAATTAAATTGAACCGCGAGGAGGCGAGTTCCTGGAGTCATGAGTGAGCATACACAGGTGTATGCTTTCCTCGCATACTAAAGGGGTGGAGCTAAGACGCAAGGAATGAAAAAAAATAAAAAATGAGAAGCACCCCAAGATTAATTCAGAAACTAACTCTTTTAACAAAAACAAAACAAGTGACTATGAGCGAGTCATTGAATCATTCACTCTGATTCATTGAATAAAAAACACGTCTTGCTCACAGACACATTGTGCTCAATTTAACGCTGGTTTGGTTTTAATTCATTAGTTCTTTATTTTCGTTGCTGATGCACAAATAGGCAACCGTCTATATTGTGTGTAAATTATAAGTTACTCCATATTAAGTTCCAGCTTATTGAACTGTTTTAAAAGCAACATTATGCTGACAATCGAACAGTTAGGTCTAAATATCAGCATGGCTGTGAACATGCGGTCGCATTACAGCTGTATTTGGAACAACAGCACTCTTGTTCGTGAGATATTGCTTAAATATTGTATTATGTTTGGGCTATAAATCTGCCATATGATTGTTACAATGACAGTGAGTTGCTGATGAAAGAGTCAGAGTTGTGGTGTAAGCAGCAGTAGAGAGGACGCTTTGCTTGTGTGACAGTGGTAAGAATGACATAAATGGAGCTTTCAGCTCAGGGACTGGTAACAGATGGTCTTGGAAAATGAGGTTCTTCTCAGCAGCGCTGACGTGCACTCCCAGGCCCCCACCGCCCCCCATTTCTCTCTTTTCCTCTCATTCTCTCTTTACTGTTTCTCCTTCTTCTTTCTCTTTGCAATCTCTCATTCTTTCCCCTTTCCTCCCCTATGATTTTGCAAAAGTGCAAAATCCAGAGAACTCATAGGAGTAGTCCTAGATTGCCTTATCTATACCAATAGAGGTGAAAAGAGGTGCACACAGGGTGAAGAGAAGACAGAACGAAAGGAAAGAGGATAAAGGGGAAAATAGAGAGGGACAAGAGGAGAGATGGCCCTAATTGGGTAGAACGTCTGCAAAGATCTGCTGTCTGCTTTCTTAAAATCTCTCTTTCTTAAAATGCTCTCTTTTGATTTGTTGCCGTGTCAGGTTCGATCAGTCCAACACAGCAAGACTGGCTCAATCAATAGAGTGCTACAGTCTGGTTCTGGAAGTAAAAACCTTTTTTCTTTAGGCCAACGGATTTTGAACTATAACTTGTAAACCTTTAAAGACATACCTACTGTGAGCTACGAGATTGTTAATCGATGGTATATGCTTTTGTTGAAGCCATCAGCCCGCATTATTTTTAACTCGTTTAAAAGAATCACATTTAACAGAGGAATTCCTGGTGAAAAAAAAAATATTCTGCAGAGAAATTTCCACCAATCCGAGAATTATGGCATGTAAATTATGGCATGTAAAGTTAAAGAACTCTTTAGCCCCTGCCTACTCCTCTTTAGCACTGCAAATGTACGTAGAGTCAGTTTCCCTATGCTCTCCAACGACTTAAAATGCATATTTTGCAATAAAAGTAAAAAAGTATTGTTTCCATATTCATAATTAGCATCTTTAAATGAATAGTTTTACATTTTTAATTTACCATGCTTCATGATAATTGTATTTTTTTCCCTAAAGCTGTACATACACTGTAACCCTATACTGTAAATTTACAGGGAATTTCTCACAGTATTGTACTGTATTTCCATAAAGCAGTAATATACTGTATCTTTTACAGCACATCTGTGAATATACAGCACTTTTCTGTATTCAGCCCGCTAAATTCATAATACAGTATCACACTGTAAAGACATTGAATTGTGGGATTGATTTCTTTCGCGCTCATTTAAGATCAGATGCGAACAGAACAGACAGCAAACTCAACTTGTCAGCGGCACTCAACTGAACAGAATCATTAATCCTGTAATCATGTTTAAACCCGTGTATATCTCTGAATATGTGAGCAGTTTTTACGTTTTTTTGTGTGCTTTGGTTGAATCAGTTCGCGTTTCAAACCATTACGTTAGTTGCCTGTGACGCAGCAGAAAATGGAGGACGTTTAACATTACATGAAGACGGGAGGAAAAATGTGTCATCTGTAGAAGACGATGAGGAGTTTAGAGCTTAAGAAGATGGAAAATTGTTCGACTCAGCATTGATACGGTAAGCCAACTACGTTTTGCGTTCACATTTTGACATTGTTTACACGAATGGTTTGATTTTGAGAACGCGATTTGTTACCGCGCAAATAATCTGTTCTCACCTCTTTACCAAGATAAGTTAATGCAATATTTCACATAATTTTCACAACATTTGTGTGACCTGCTTTTGATCCCTATTTTCTTCCCTCCGTTTCAGGCTTGTATTATAAACCGAAGACGGTCCAGTGCATGTAAACAAGCAACGTAAGTGCTTAGTAAGCAAGTTCACATCAGTGCTAGTTATAGTTTGTAAACAAAAATGCTATGGTTTAAGTTCTGTGATCGTGCTTTTGAATCATTGTCAGCATTTTGCCAGCACATGAAAATCCATAGTCATGTTCCTAATACTTCTTTCAAATGTGATATTCCATAATTTAGTTTTTCGAAAGCAAACCAACCAACGATGACGTTCGGAGCATACTCTCCAGAGGAGAAGTCAGATGGTGTTATCCTTCAAGCAGATGTAAGTAAGGATTATTCAACAAATCTCATTCATCTGTAATGTTTTATGTTTACTCATATTTGTGCTGTCCTTTTTAAAAATTGTTTCAGGAATTTGCAAATCCATCTGATGTCCAACAAACTGTACATTTGCCAGAGAGTCCACGCCTTATATTTCTTGGTATGTAAAAATTAAAGTGGTAGTTTCACCCTAAATTGAAAAGCAAGTTATCATTTACTCACCCCACTGCAATTTATTTTTTTATTCATTAATATTTTTTTGTTGTTTCCAGTCCAGATGTCTATTAAATGCTTCTTCATGTAAGAATTTTTAGATAAGTTAAGTATTGTCTTGTTTTCTGAAAAAAAAAAAAAAAAAACATTAAGTGAGTTTATGCTTAAAAGCATCAGAGTTCTTTTAATAGTTATGCAGAACTGTGAATAGACAACTACATAGAACATTCTTTTAATTATTCATTTATTTTATTTTTCATTTACAGGTCAATCTCTGAGCAACCAGCGCTGGATGTCAAGTTGTGTGTGAAGGAGCACAGCCCAACTTCATCACTGGCCTGGCAGCGCTGTTTGTCTCCTTCTATAACATCAACTTGCAGTACAAGGAAGAGGCCAGCATGCACCCTTGAGTTTGTTCAGAGGTTTGTCATTAGCATATTTGCCATTAATATATTTTAGATTGAATTGTCACTAACCTCATCTTGACAGCATATGTTAAGGACTTCATTTTTTGTTCACAAACGTTTTGTACAGCTGACTACAGGGATGAACAACATGGCCCTGGTTTCACAGACAGGGCTTATTTTAAAGGGATTGTTCACCCAAAAATTTAAATCCACCCATGTTTTACTCACCCTTAAAGGGTCAGTTCACCCAAAAAAATGAAAATTCTGTCATCATTTACTTGCCCTCAAGTTGTTCCAAACCTGTATGAGTTTCTTTGTTCTTCTGAACACAAAAGAAGATATTTTGAAGAATGTTTAATCAAGCAGAGCAACCATTGACTTCCATTTTAGGGGAAAAAATACTATGGTTGTCAATGTTTGCTCTATCTGCTTGGTTACAAACATTCTTTAAAATATATTATTTTGTGTTCAGCAGAACAAAGAAACTCATACAGGTTTGGAACAACTTGAGGGCGAGTAAATAATGAAAGAGTTTTCATTTTTGGGTGAACTAACCCTTTAAAGAGCACCTATCATGGCATTTAAAATGTTCCAAATATTGTTTTAGAAGTCCCCAACAACAGTTTTGCATGCATGCAATGACAAAAAAGACTTTAGTTTTCTTATAATATGCATTTATTTTGACCTGTTTTGACAGCGATTCTCAAATGATTCCTTTAGTGATTCACTTTTCAAAACCCCGCCTTTACGTGATGCTAATCTGCGGTGATTGGTCCGATGACCCAGTCAGTTGTGATTGGTATAGTCTGTGCAGATATTCTCGGAAACGGAATGCCCATCAAAGTCTTATAATGACAGTAATTTGTTAATGTGTCAGGAGTTATGAATATGAAAACCGCGTCTGTACCGTTTGATTGTAATATGAGCCTCAGCTGATCTCATTCATAAAAAAACTCCTCTATTCTCCTCACGAAGACTCGCGACAAATCAACATCCCTCAGGGCTTTTAGTTCAAAAGTGTGCAGATGAGGAGACATATTGATAGATTCTCATATGTCTGTGTCAAATTTCTAAACAGAGGAGTATTTTTTATTCAATACTTCCTCAAAATGGGCAGAAATAGCCTAATCATGAGCGATTGAGTCTCTTATGTGTTGTTTTCAATTCATACTGGCAGCCGGAGGGCGCTCTGTGCACATGTAATCCATGTATGGTACAGACAGACGAAGAAGAACCATGTGCCATAATAAAAGTCCATAATAAAAGCTTCCTGAGATCGCGAAACATACATTTGACGACTAATAATAAACACTCAATCGCGACGATGTATGGTTTGTCTTCAAGCCACTTAGTCTTCAAATGCTCATCCTTGGGCAGATGAAAAAAGTTTGCTTTTGAGTCGCACTTCAGAACACAGCGTCTCGTCGCCATGATGTTTTCTAGTTTTCACTGGCGTCTTGGAGCGCAATAAGTGGGCGTATCGTATTCAAATAACTTGACAAGTTGACGTCATCTAGTCAGAGAAAAAGCTTCGGTCTTCTAACGATTCTTAAAAATGACTCCGAGTCGACTCTTACTTTTGAAAGAAAATAACTATATATACGGTGCACTGTCATATTTCAAGCTATCACAGGATGTTTTTGTTCACTTAGATCTATGTTACACACTACATGAAAGGTAAATTTCAAAATTCCATGATAGGTGCTCTTTAAGTCATCCGGTGTGTAAATGATTTTCTACTTTCAGAGAAACACAATCGGAGTTAAATTAAATAATGTCCTGCAAATCCAAGCTTTATAATGGCAGTGAATGGCTGGTTCAGAGTTGAAGTCCCAAAACAGTGCATTAATTTATTATAAAAGTGCTCCGGGGGTTAATAAATCGACATGCCTTGTGGGTCAAAGTTCACTCTTTTGGCGCAAATCAATGTTTAGGGTAGTCTGCATGATGCAAGTTATTACAGTTAATAATGTTTTAAATATGTATATTTTTCTTACACAAATGCATCAACTCATTTAGAAACCCTTTATTAACCCCCGAAGCTGTCTGGATTACTTAAATATTGGATGGATGCACTGTTTTAGGTCATCAACTTTAAACCAGCCATTCACTGCCATTATAAAGCTGGTAAGAGCCAGAACATTATTTAATATAACTTCTATTGTACTCGTCTAAAAGAAAAAAGTCATATACACATAGGATGGCTTGAGGGTGAGTAAATCATGGGCTAATTTTCATTTTTGACTGACCTATCCTTTTATGCCAGGTGTAGACCTTAGTAAAAGTAGGGTATTTAAGCACCTTTTATAAAAATGTCATTTTTTTTTAATTACTGGTGTGCATCTTGAGACAAAACAATGGCACGGACATTTTAAGATATGTCAGTGCAAGTTGTGTTCAGTTAAGACCGCTCAAACACACATTTTAAATGATGTTTAACATTATCACGTAGTCTTGCAATTGAGTTAAGTTAAGTATTGAAGTCATAAGGGATTCTGGCAATGTGCTGCATTTATGGCTGCATTTCCAATGATACTTAGATGGGACCTGATTAACGACCTGATGAGGGGATGATATTGTTAAGCTGTGCAGTGTAACCAGTGAAGAATTTTTTTTTTAATTGATCACAACATTCAACATTGCATCTTTTCATGTTGTTTAATTTTATCCAAACAGACTAGTCGTTAAAACAGATAGCTGGTGACTTTCTGTCTGTCTTTCTGTCTGTAACATTTAATCTATACATTTAATAATTTTTTCTTCTTCTGTTTTTTTTAGACGTTTTCTTGACATCAATCCAGAACGTGGATCAAAAACAAAGAAAGGAAAAGTAACTTCAAAGAAAACTGGCCATGTTGTGCCAAAAAAGAACATTTCAGGCAATTTTATCTTAATCTTTTTTTTTTTAATAAATGTTTCAAACCCCAAAGAATGTTGTTTTCTATTTCCTATTGTGACTACTGTTATGAAACTCTAAAGTATAATATTTCTAATTATGTATTTATGTAGAGAACAGTTTAATACTGTAAAATTATGTGATATTACAGTAGGATACAGTATTTGATAATTACAGCACAGTACTGTAAATGCTGTTTACAGTAGCTGTCCTGTAAAAATACAGTAAGTGGCTGGCAACCCAGCTGCCAGTATTTTACTGTAAATTTACAGCATAAAATTTTACAGTACAGTACTGTAAATACTGTTTACAGAAGTTGTTCTGTAAAAATACAGTAAGTGGCTGGCAACCCAGCTGCCAGTATTTTACTGTAAATTTACAGCGAAAAGTTTTACAGTGTAGTTTTGTCTTTTTGTCTGATTTTTTAAATCCTTTTTTACAAAACAAAGTTTGTAATATTGTGATTCGCCTCGTTGCTGGTTGGTTTGCTTCATTGCTTATAACTCTATAGCATTAGTTTGGTTCGGGAGTCGGGACTATATGTTTTTATAGCCATTGGAAGACGGGGGCCTGCCCTTCAGCTTTAAAACCATCCCTTCTGACTGATATTTGAATTTGAGATCCACGTTTGGCATCATCCAAAGCTGCACTGTGTCATCTATTATGCATTAAGCAAACAGTTTCTGACTAATTTATAGACTGGACCATAATGATCTTCTGCCTGGTATTCCCATAAAAACCATTGGTAGATGTCTATAAATGAGAATTCACATGATACATGTGGTACAGCCCTTTTCTGTTGCCTCCATGTTGTTTAAGTGAATATATATCTGACATTCTATTGATATATGTACCAATTAGGCCTTGTGGTCTTCTGACACTATTCTTCTTGCTCCAAGCATCACAGATTGAATAGTGTGGAAGAGGTAATAGGTACAGTTGCAGGTTTATCATGCATGGATTTTGTGCTGGCCAGTTCTGGCATCTGGGTCCTGGCAGCCATTCTGGCTCTTCCAGACGCAGTTAGCAGATGGTGGGGCTGTGCCTGCCCTTCTCCAGGGGCTTCTGTGGATAGAAAGAGAAACTGAGATGAATGTTTTGCCGCTGTACCTTTTTTTTTTACAGACCAGGGACATCCCCTAGCCAAGGAGTGAGTCAATGTCAATGTTTTCAGATTTGTTGAAGTGCGTCAAACTGTGTGTTGGTATTTGTCCAGAAAGTCCAATGAGATGTCATCCTTAATTTAGCACCACCTCTTCAAGCAGGACACAAAGTCAGTTCCAGGTTTTGATGCTTCAACACATGGCTTAGCTTGTAATGGTCTCTCACCATTGAGAATTGGCAGTGGCGATTACCATACCTCATGTCAAAGCAAATAATGCCTTGAAAGATCTTCCTGATACAACTTGAGGTTTATGAAATTAAAGTGAGAAAAGAGATGTATATTCACATGTGCAGCACCTAAAATGAGATGAAGAGGATTTGATGGAAATATCAGCACTGAATGAATTATTGGTATCCTTTGATCCTTTTGTAAAGCCATTCAATATGATGACCTGTTGAATTCAATGAATGATTTACATAATTTATCAGAAACTATTTATGCTGTAAGCCAGATATCTCTCTTTCACAATGCATGGTTCTCTTTATGAACATATTTTTTTAACCCTTAAATGCATACCTCGGATCTTTAGTATTTAGACATCAACCTACTTAATATTCCTCAATCAATCCATTATAAACAATATAACAAGAAAAAAAGAATGCCTATTTTCCCCATTCATTTAAAAAAAAATTGTATAGGGTCGCTAACGAGGTGTGTAACAGTGTAAGTAAATTTATTTCTGCACAACAATAATTGAATCTTTGATGAATAAGAGCAATTCACCTTTATTCCATAAGATGGCTATGACTAATACACAATGATGAAGTGACGTTTCACTCGTAATTACCGCAGTCAGAAAACAAAAGAATAGGAAGTATCATCAGCAACGCAATCAAATATTGATTCCGAAGATGTTGAAAATGATCGTTTTGAGAATATGTTCGAGATGGCGAATATGAGCCAGATGCTGAATGTACTGGGAATTGATCTATGACAAGGACAGTGATGACGGTATGAAACAGGGGTTTTCAAACTTTATGATGGCAAGGACCACCAAATATGATGAACCTTTAATGAGGGACCCCCTTCCTAAAATCCATCTATATATTTTTATTAATGAAAAAAACATTTAAACTGTTAGATAAATAGTAGGCTAATAGCCTACAATGTATTGTTTCCAAACTTAAATTGGCTATACTTAATGTTGGATGTAAACCTGAAGAAGAACATTTTCAATTAAACATTATTTGTATAAGTAACATTCACAATAAATAGTTAAAAAATTGGACATGGAACGCCCTCTCAATTCAAAATCTGAATGTGATGAACTTGTAATCACAACTTCAGAAGTGGGAAGTAGGACATTTCTAGCACATGAAGGCAGCATAAGACGAGGTTGGCTGAAAATAAAAAAATAAAAGTCTCTCAGAAATTGCAAATAATGAAATACTTGTACCTGTACATACTTGTATGATTAGTTTTTAGTTCAGGTTTTAGTTCTAGTTCAGCTTTGTCCATTTCTCTGTCTATTCCTCAGTCTCTCTGTTTTCTGGTGACTGGTTGGATATGATCTGCATATAAAATAATGTATACATATTTTTAAGTGCATGCAATGAATCATTTTTATGCAATGGCATATCCCACATGAGACTAAACAGTCACAACAAGATAACAAATAGATGCCAAGTAGGAAATGTAGGCAACAAGTATCGTTGAAATAATAAAATGTTATGCATAAAAAGACGTTAATCACATAATGTTAGTCAAAATATATACTTACAAAGCCAAAGATTCTCAGTGCTGTGGCTCTTTGGGGTGTAGTTAGCTCCTGTTGACACAGGCAAAAGAGAGAAAAAGAAGAAACATAATTTTCATCAATGTTTATTGACTAATGATGACTAAATGTTATGCACATGATAATTCACGGATTTAGGATGACTGTTAGATTGACCACTTACACAATCAAACACTGAAAAAAGAGAGAAGACAATATAGCCTTCAGTGGCATGTAAAAATGAATTAATATGAAATAATATAATAAATAAGAAGCCACAATGAACATTCTTGAATTAATTATTATTTTACTTGAATATTAATCCTCTGGTGTACACTGGCGTAAATGTTCTATTTACGAGAGAGAGAGAGAGAGCGGGCGCGGCGCGTGAGACAGCCTTTGAGACACCGCTCTGGCGCTAACGTTACTTCAAATGGCGTCACACACATTTAACTGTCAACGAAAATATGTAACTATAACTGGCCGTGAAAAGACGTAAACCATTATTCGAGTAAATACTAGATTTGGTACATATAATGTAAAATGCAGGTAGTCAATTGTATGCAAATTAAATGGGTTATGAAAGCGGTTCTTGAGGAAAACGAACAGTTCCCCGAGACTAGTAATAGCAATTCGATATTATTATTTACTTTCTTCATATATGTAGCTATATTTAATGGATATTGGTTTACGTTTTAAAAGTAACAAAGACATTTGGGACAAATTTGTTAAGTAAAAACTTCTTACCTCAAGAAAACTCGCAGCTGGTGTCTGGCGATCCGATCCACAGGCATGGACATCCGTTATGCGCGCACCCGACACAAACCTCAGTGAGTAACAATCATAGACCGTAAAAAAATATAACAATTTAATATTTTTAAATATTAAAAATAAATATTAATTTATTTAATATTTATATAATATATACAATTTTAAATACATTTTAAAATTTTAAATTAATTTTAAATTGTTAAAATTTAACAATTTAAATTTCTGTAACAATTTAAAGCAGAACTAGGTAGTTTTTGCTCTCGGGGCCCCCCTACAGTTGGGAAACAGTATTGTCCTCTACTACTGTCGTAAACTGTCATTCTACATCAGGGGATGCATCGCACGTGCATTTATTGACATGACAACTACCGGTATGATAGCCCTGAACACTGCAGGAGTTCACATGTCTATGGAGTTCACATGCTGGTGTTCTGCTTGCGTCGCGTGTGAAATGTCTTCATCCCAGGTACAGTGGCATATGTTTCAGCATGTCATATGAATATCATTTCATGGGTTTTATTTTTTTCAAACGCCAAATGATCGCGATGCTCACGTTTACAAGCCAGCGTCATTATAGTAGCCTAGTCTATTGGTTACCGTTTTACGGAATCTATATGATACTTCAATTCAATGTTTGAGTGGTAGGTAATAACCATATATCGTCAATATTATAATATCAAACTACCCTAGATGAATCTGCAAATTTGAAAAATCGATTTGCATTATAGCTTGAGGCAAGACAAATAAACCAATATCACAGACATGTTAGATATCCTAAAATATGATTTTGTACGTCTTACGTATTTACTTGCAAGAATGTAGCCCCTCCTCCTTCAGCTCACGCCAACGAGCAAGCGCTGGCCCAATGTTGATCCTCCTGACTTTAATCCGATCACTTTCTCGTTTCCTCTTTTTGCTTTCCTCCGACAAAACCTTTGCTTTCTAATTTTTCTGTGCTGCTTCGGCCATGACTATAACATTCGGCAAACAAATGATAGTTTGGCTCACACATCCAAATTTAAGGAAGTGGGGGTGGTGGTGGAAGTGACGTATATGCCGTAAAGCAGTAGAATTTTGTGGGGGTTTTTTTCTCGGGTTACTACCCGAAGCTCGAAGTTTAAAAGTACGATTAAAAACGATACAGACCCCGTCAGGCTATGGCAGACGTGTCATTCAACCTATTGTAAGTCGATGTATCATCACAAGAGGGTTGAAAATATATTATAAAGGTTGAAAAGTTACCTAGTGCTGCTTTAAATTGTGTGAGGTGTAAGCAAAGTTTATATATATATATATATATATATATATATATATATATATATATATATATATATATATATATATATATATATATATATATATATATATTACATTTATATCACCACACTCGTGCTGTTATTACTCTGGCATTAAAATAATAACAAATAAAATAGAATGACTGATCCTTGTACAGACTGTGAACGACTCGTTCAATCATCAACTCGGTCATCAATATCGTAAATCCTGCAAAGTTTTTTGTATTTTCTTTTTTTAAAAATGTATGTACATTTATAACACTTATACGTTTAAAAAAATGTATGTACATTTATAACACTAATACTTAACTCTATTTACTCTATATTAAATTTTTTCCCTCTTTTTGAAAGTTGTGAAATCACTGTTGTGGAGTTTTTCTTTTGCTATTTTAGCACACAAAAAATATATAATTAATGTATTCTCTCATTCACCGCTATAAAAGTTAACCTAACTATGACGACTTCCACTCTGCGAAACCCGAAAACGTGAAAAGGGTAGGAGAAAATACTAAATATAAAAATTACTTCTTTGTCTCCCACAAAGAACTCATTTTACGTCCTTCCATCCACATGTTTTTATTTAACTTTTAAACATCCAGTGTGTGTGTGTGTGTATTCTTCGTTTACAGTAGCACTACTGCTTTTACGTAAACAGTAAAATACTGCAAATTCCTGTATACAGTAAGTTACTGTAAATTTAATTTAAAAATACCCATAATGCAGTGCATATTACTGTAGCTAACCGTAAATAATATAAATGGTATTTTATTGCTTTTTATATGGGCTTTTTTGCGGTAAGTAACTGTAAAATTGCGGTAAAGTCTAACAGTGTAGCTTATACTGCGTTAAGAATACTGCCTAACAACCCCACTGAGCAAGATAAAGGGGACTATAGTGAGAAAAACTCACTAGAAAGATATAAAGCAAATATATACAATTTTGGAAAGTATGTATACGGCAAGAAAGGAGAGAAACATTAACAAATGCAACTGTTCAGTAGACTTGAAATGTTCAGTAGACTTTATCCGTTTTTTCCTTTTCTTTTTATTCTCTGAAATTTTCTTAGAACCTTCTGGAGGACCCCTGGGAGTACCCGGACCCCAGTTTGAAAACCCCTGGTATAAAACATCCGCTCAAACTGAACCCTTCCATCAGATGCGTACTTAGGAGTCTTGGCAGTTGAAGTTGGTCATCCAAGTACATTTTGTCTACTGTTTTATAAATATTCATATAACTACTCTTCACATAGCCTACTGATTTTAATAGGGAGCTGGGCATAAACTTAGCCACTGATTTTCACAGATGAATTTCGATTTCAAAATCTGTGCTGATGCTGTTAATGGCAAGATGCAATTGGTTTTCACATTTGTTTTACCCGAACATGACACATCCAACCTGGTCTCATGAGAATTTGTAAGAAATTATGGATTGGGTCAAATAAAAACACACCACCAAAATTAAACTATAAAGTCCAACCGCTAACCTAACCATGATTGTAATAGGGGGAAACCCCCATAAAAGGCAAAAACCTTTTTCTACAAACTGAGATGTACCATTTACAATTTAGTCACCTCGCACAAATTAGTCATGAGAGCATGTTGGACATGTCATTTTTCAATTCTGAACATGAACATAGGCTAGACATGAGTTCTATGGGAGGGCAACATTATCTGTAAATAATCACTTAAATGTCAGCCTGTCGTCGCACAAAGCTTAATTGTAATGGGGACTATGAACTAGAGCCAATGATTCTTCAAATATTTGTGATTATTATATTTGGAAAAAAAAAAACTGTGAGTAAGGTTTGAAACGACATGAGGGTGAGTAAACAGATTTTTTATGCACAAGAAGGATGTGCAAGCATTTTTGCGTGAACTGTGCCTTTAAGGGCTAAAGATGTGTTATTTAATTTGGACAACATTTAGAGACTTGTGTTTCAAGTGTGCTGCTTTTGTTTTAAGCAGCAGTCTGTTGTATCGGCATCACTACCCTTGCATTGTGTCAGCTGATAGGTACTAATATGTAAAATGTGTTTCCTTTAACCCCCTCAGGACCTGGCAAATGATTTGCTTCAGAGGCCATGCAGGGTTGGTAGAATTCTAATCGTGTGTTGAATCCCAAGCTCGGCTCAGGCTGCGATTCTTCCCAATCACAAAGAAAAAAAAATCATGAGGCATGAAGAAAACAACTCGAATATCCCCCACAGACCCTGTCACGTCTCTCATTCCAAGTAGCTACATATGCTAGTATTGCTACATAGGAGCTTCAATGCTTCTGGTCAACAGATCATTTCACTCTTCACCTCTCTCTCTCTCTCTCTCTCTCTCTCTCTCTCTCTCTCTCTCTGTTTTGAAATGCATGTCTGAGTGGATCTCTTTCAATCATGCATCTTATTTCGTTCTTTTCTTCAGACAGACATTTTTCCATTCCAAGCCTCTCCTGGTGCAGTGTTGAAAAGAGATGTGTGTTTGTGTGTGCCTCTCACCCACTTGATTGTGCAGGAAAACAGTGTGAATGAGATCGCAGCATGTGGCGGACCGGCAGCATCTGCACCGTTAAGGATTCTCCTGGCTCACTCTGCTTGCACGTCCCTGTTGTTTTCATGCAGAGAGAGGGAGTGACTGAGGAGTCGTGGCTTCAGCAGGCCAGCAGATGTTCACTTCACTAAAAGAAGCAGGGATGGACTGAGAAACAGGCTCTGGTGGTCCAACCAGAATGACAAATTTTATTCCCTGGATGAAGGCCCACAATTTGTTGAACAGATTGCTGAGCGGTGGCGTGATTGGACGCTGTGCTGACTAATTTTGTAACGGACTGATCTAAGAGCAAGTTTTGCGTCCTCCGTCATGAACGTAAAGCCTGCTGATTGGCTTACAGTTGGGCGAACTCAAACCAGAGTGTTCGCTCAATTGCATCAGTCTGTTCTGTTATCTGAAGTGAGGCTGTTGTTATCACACAGGCTGCCACCTCCGGTCGTCTGTCACTTACCTGCGTCCGGTTATCTCCAGGCTAATCAGAGGCAGAGGATTGACCGAAAATGATTCCATCAGCTGTCAGGGATTAAGCCATCTTTATTCAACCAGGTCAGGACAAACACTCAAACAATCAAATCAGTTTTTATTCCACAAGATCACAGTGATTGTGAAAACTTCGGCTTCTGAATCGTTTTGTAAAAAGCACCCCTTTATCAATGCATCCAGTCCTCACTTATACCTTATTTCACACGAAAATAACCATTCTGGCATCAATTAGGTGAGAGCGGGGCACAACCTAATGCTTTTTGACTTTCTCAGTTTGTGTAAATCCACTTGTGGTTCAGAGTATTTATTTTTTCCCCACATTAATTGTACACGTCTAGTACAATTATGTGGTTTTGTTTCATTAATACAGTGTATACTTTTTTCTTGATTTACCCCGAAAGAATGGAAGTGAAATGTCACAGCATGCCCCATAGGTCGGGTACATTGTAACATGTGAGGGGCACATTGTAACATGACCTTATGGCAGCTTAAAAATGTACCTGATATAATCAAAAAAATATCCATGACAAACTAAAATATGTTGTCAATAAAATACAATTATTAACTTTTTCAAATAAAAATAATGGCATTTTTTAATCATTATTTTTTTTTTTTTGAGTTTGACAACAAACACAAACCTCAAAACACAGTTATACAGCATATTTTAAAAAAATAGCCTAATAATAATTAAGCATTTCTAAAAATTTACTCTCAGTCTTTATTCACATTTTTCTCATGGTTTCTCAATAGAATTCATAAAAGTATATATAATAGCATATTTCTAATAGCTATCATTTCTAATATCAATTCTTAAATAACAGATATAAGATTACAGTACTATCAGATTAGTCTTATTTTAAATAAACAAAAATAAATTAAGTTAAATAAATGTTCAGTGATATCTTCCAAAGATTTTTAAATTTTGATGCATTTTATTTCTCTAAATAATATTTATTGCAAATAGTAAATACATATATATAGAGTAAATACATTTTTGTCTCAGTGCATGCATTGTTTTAGTTTGGCAGGGTCGCCGCTAGCTTAGCTTAGCATAATGAATGGAATCCTATGTTGCCAGCTAGCATGTCCCGAGTAAAAGTGATCCAAAAAAACAACAAAAACCCACCTAATTACTTCTTGTGGCCTGCGTATTCACAACGAGTACAAAAAGCGATGCAGATTAAGGCTAGGCGATTTCCTAGGCAGATATTGACTTTATTATGGGGAAGCAGAGGCGAAGCTCTGCTACTTGGGCGCAGAGATATCACGCAAAACATGAAATACCACAACTTCCGTTAACATACCGGCGTGAATAGTAGCTGGCTATTTTTCATACAGTACAATGGCAATGAACATGGCTGATTTTGTGAGAGACGAAGAGGGTTACTTCTTAGACAGTCAAGATCCAGAACCATACCTCTATGAACCAGAGTTTTCAGAAGAGGAGCTACGTCTGCGTGCTTTGGAAATAGAACGACAGGAGGAGGAGGTTGCGAACACTCAACAGCTGAACAGCACATTAATGCAATATCATATGTCAACATATAAAATGTACATAAACATTGAAGACTGTTCTGCTACTTTCTTTGGTCAAACTGCTTGTAGCCTTCTCTCTAGTCGTTATATTAAAACGCCTGAGTCAAAAGAACCAGACTAACTCGGTGAGAGAAATATAGCTAACTTAGCCCTCATTCATTTCATTTCACAGGTAACAATAACATCGTTTTTTATTTTATTTTAGTTTCGGTTGTTCACGCTAAACGGGTTGAATTCAACATGAGGTTATTCTAGAGGAGGCTAACTTTATTTGAACCATAGTCTATATACAGCTTCTCAGCATCTATCTTACAACCGAATAAAGACACAATAACATAAGGAAGAGTAATAAAAGACAACTTACATGTGCCGTCCCATCCATTTTCAAAGCACAGGCAGAACAAAGTGCACTTTTCAGTATCTTTCAGACGTAGTACACTCTAAAAAAAAAGGCTCGTAATCATAGGGGAACCTTTTTTAGTGCTATATAGCACCAATTTTGGTGCTTCAGTGGTTCTTCAGCGGTTCTTCAGAGGTGCTATATAGCACCTTAGTCAAAGAACCGGTGAAGAACCTCTGAAGAACCGCTGAAGAACCTCTGAAGAACCGCTGAAGAACCACTGAAGCACCAAAATTGGTGCTATATAGCACTAAAAAAGGTTCCCCTATGATTACGAGCCAAGAACCATTTTTGGTGCAATATAGAACCTTTTTTTTTTTAGAGTGTACCGTCTTTCTTGGCCCATATTGCATTTTTTCAAAGTAGTCCTCCGGTGCAAAATGCTCTTCGCAAACACGATACTGTTTAATTTTGTAGAGAGGCGTTGAAGTACAGATATCCAGAGCAGCTAGCCATTTATTTCTCAGTTCCACATTCAATGGAATTCTGTGAAACATTACATTAGTGTATGTCCGTTGCTTGTTCTCACAACCTTTTACTACGCAGGCAATTACCATGTTTGCTGTTACTGTAGCTGTAACTTCTCAAAATAAACAATCCAAAAGATAAGACACTCGGTTTAGGTTACGCTGGTATGTTATACTTTTTTCCCGTTTTTTGTTTGCGTTGCATGCCGGTCTGTTCACTGTTCAAGTTCATTGTGGCTTTGTGTGACTAAAAGGTCATTTAAAGGGATAGTTCACCCAAATCTGAAAATTCTGTCATCACTTACTCACCCTCAAATTGTTCCAAACCTGTATGAATTTATTTCTTCTGCTGAACACAAAAGAAGATACACTATGTTGCTAAAAGTTTTGACACCTGCCTTTACACGTGAACTTTAATGACATCCCATTCTTAATCCGTAGGGTTTAATATGGAGTTTGGCCCACCCTTTGCAGCTATAACAGCTTCAGCTCTTCTGGGGAGGCTTTCCACAAGGTTTAGGAGTGTGTGTGTTTATGGGAATTTTTGACCATTCTTCTTGAAGCGCATTTGTGAGGTCCGACACTGATGTTGGACGAGAAGGCCTGGCTCACAGTCTCTGCTCTAATTCATCCCAAAGATGTTCTATCGGGTTGAGGTCAGGACTCTGTGCAGGCCAGTCAAGCTCCTCCACACTAAACATGCTCCTCCATGTCTTTATGGACCTTGCTTTGTTCACTGGTGCGCAGTCAAGTTGGAACAGGAAGGGGCAATCCCACAATGTTCCCACAAAGTTGGGAGCATGACATTTTCTAAAATGTTTTGGTATGCTGAAGCAATAAGAGTTCCTTTCACTGGAACTAAGGGCCAAGCCCAACCCCTGAAAAACAGCCCCACACCATAATCCCCCCTCCACCAAACTTTACACTTGGCACAATGCAGTCAGGCAAGTACCGTTCTCCTGGCAACAACAAAACCCACACTCGTCCATCGGATTGCCAGACAGAGAAGTGTGATTGGTCACTCCAGAGAACACGTCTCCACTGCTCTAGAGTCCAGTGGTGGCGTGCTTTACACCACTGCATCTGACACTTTGCATTGTACTTGGTGATGTAGCCTAAGGCTTGGATGCAGCTGCTCGGCCATGGAAACCCATTTCATGAAGCTCTCTACACACTGTTCTTGAGCTAATCTGAAGGCCACACAAAGTTTGGAGGTCTGTAGCTATTGACTCTGCAGAAAGTTGTCGACTTCTGTGCACTGCACCTCAGCATGCGCTGACCCCACTCTATGATTTTACGTGGTCTACCACTTCGTGGCTGAGTTGCTGTTGTTCCCAATTGCTTCCACTTTATAATACCACTAACAGTTGACTGTAAAATGTTTAGTAGTGTGGAAATTTCACGAATGGACTTATTGCACAGTTGGCAATCTATTACGGTACCATGCTTGAATTCACTGAGCTCCTGAGAGCGACCCATTCTTTCACAAATGTTTGTACAATGCCTATATGTTTGCATGCCTAGGTGCTTGATTTGATACACCTTTGGCCATGGAAGTGATTGGAACACCTGAATTCAATGATTTGGAGGGGTGTCCCAATACTTTTGGGACACCCCTCAGAGCAGAGTCGGTAATTAAGTCAGGGAGTTGACTTGAGTAGTATGATTCATGAACTGGATCAACAGATTCATTGAAAATAATTTTGAATGATTTGCTCATTGATAGTTTTTGATTTCAACTCACTGATTCATTTATCTGGTTTTGCAGCTCACATGAAGACTCAATAATCTGTCAATATTTGCTTTTATGGAACAGTCTGTTATTGTTCAATACAAATGATTCAGATTCAAATAATGACAGAATTTCCATATTTCAGAGTATTGTTCCCTTTAAGATTTCCTTGAAGCTTAGTGAACTCAGAATGTGAAAGTGCCTCACATCAAACACACAAACCAAGTGTTGTATTTTTCAAGAATTTCTGTATTTGTTTGCCAACTGATTTGTAATCAAATATAGATTAAATAATTTCATTACTGTGTGAACAAAATCTAATTCATTAAATGTGGAGATAAAAGGGCTTCCGAATTGGCTTTCAGATCCAATTAAATGTTCCGCTTTTTAATGTTTAATGTTTAATTCATAGGTGTGGGGGTCGCGTCTTTGTTGCATGGTAAACTATAATTTGCAAAATTCAAGTCATATGTCAATAGCCCTTTTGGTCATAAATTTCGCATGCATGATATAAGGTGCATGTTCATGCAAATTCAGTAATGGACCTTTCATTTAGTAATTTCAGCACATTAATATGTGTTAGCAAATATGATTTATCAGTAATGGATGCCATTATTTTTGCTGGGCAATAAATCACTGGCTCATAAATGATTTATTTGTCAAGTGATGCATTTCGCCTCTTTCCAACAACTTACAGGAAACTAACAAGAGGGGGCGCCAGTAAAACAAAGTAGTTAAATGGGTACTTTTCATTTGAACATCGAAAACACTGTACATGCTCATTTGTTTAGAGTAACTGAATAAGCTTGAATCATATCTACGATTCAGTAATATATATGATTCCCATTACAAGGCCAGAAAAAGATGAGCAATTTCAACCACTTTAAGATAATAGGCACAAGCAACAACTGTTTTCATATTTGTTGAGAGCGAATATGCATTTACATGACTATAGGTTTGAAAGACCCTTGCAAATGGCACTTACTGTACATGGCTATCTTTTCACGACAGGTCTGTGCGTTGCTGGATCCATTTCAGCATTAGGCTGTATTACTGAGAGTATATAGCCTGTGTTCTGACCGTCAGGCAGGTGTTATTACCGCACTTCATTTGCAAGGTAAGTGACTATAGGCTGTGACAGTGGTGGAATTAGTAATGCGCTCCCGCTGTCATTTTTATCAACAGGGCCTGCAGGGAGGACGTGATAAAATGGATATTCCTCCCTCTGCATTAATACCCTCTGCCCCACTTTCAATTCCATTTACTTACCCGAGCACAGAATGAGGAATTTTACTATCGATTGCCAAGAGCAGAGGTAGATTCTTGCACTAACGTGTTGATTTTAGTGCTGGAAATCCTCACATCCACTGGCTTAGATGATGTTATGGAAAATAATATCGGTCTTATTTTATTGCAAATTTTATTCTTGTTATTAGGAAAAAGGAACAGTTTGTCCATGAATGTGGAATTAAATGTGAAGGAATCTTATAATAGACATCATTAGTGATTCCAATGTCTCATTTTATTGGATAGACTCTAACTTACCCCTTTTCCACCAGAATGAACCGAGTGCTAGTTCAGAGCCAGTGTTAGTGCCAGTTCGGAGTTGGTTCGACTGACGCGGCTTCTAAGAACCAGTTTGCCTTTCCACATGCTAGAGAGCCACCGCAGAGCCAGGTCTTATGTCACTGTAAACGTCTCATCTTTCTCAGCAACTCTAGTGAGGCAGCGGGAAACACAAACACACCAGGCTTGTTCGAGAAGCATCGGCGCTGCACAGACCGATCCGCGTATGATATGAAAATACCGCATGAGCGATTCAAAAGCATAAGGAGTCGTATGATCTCGCTGTACTTTGATGCCATACGGCGATCGGTCTGCACAGCGGCGATGCATCTCGAACAAGCCTTCCATCATCAATGGCGAACGTTGCGTTACTATTGATGCACATGGATACGATCCTACATCGGCATCAAAACACAGCGAATCCAACGCATTCATGCAGCTCGCCGTAATTTGTATAGACGGAGATTACAATCGAGCAGCTATTAGCTCAATTAGCTGCTATTTAAAAAATGGCGGTCACAAGTTTGTCTTGTTGGTCACGATAACCCCGCCCTCAGTCCCTGACGCAAGCGGTTCTTACTTCTTGACCAGCAATGTTTTGGTGCTATCGCCTATTTTTAAGTGTTTATTATAGTATTTTAAACACATACAATGTTAATTATGAAGTATTATAGTCTTATTTTGTTATTTTGAGGGGTTTTCTGTAAAATTATACCAATATTTTACATTTCTTTCACTTTATGTGTAAAGGGTATCTCACTGTATCTTTTGAATAGTAGTGTATTTATATTGTTATAGCAAATTCCTATAATTGTGTAAATTTATAAAATTTTACATGTGACAACTGGACATTTATGAAAAATCCTCATGTTTGTGTTACACATTTGTGTAATTGTAATTTAATTAACAACCCCCCCACCACCTTTGTGACAACTAGCCTTGGTCTCCCCCGTGTGTTTGGTGATAGTGATGCTATGGTTCAGCGTTAGAGGCCAGCGCTGCTTAGTATCAGACACAGCTGCAGCTTACAAGGTGGGTGGGGGAAGCAAATCAATGGCCATTGACCTTACGGTTCCCTTTCTGCTGAAGTGACTGACCACAGAGCAACATAAGCTGTTCTGCACTGCCCTTGTGTTTAACAGCCGTGCTTCATACGTAAAAAAAATCATAATAATAATCAGGGAATCATCATTTATGAATCAAAATAGTGCATTCATATTTATATTAAACAAAAAATGTGCTCTCAAATGTACACTCATGAAACATGTTTGTAACATGATGATTAATCCTTAATAAGTGGAGGTCGTTAATGTGCATTGTTTCCACAGTGAGGTTCACATCAGAGCACAGTTATAAATGAATTAAATGGTGAAAAGCACTGTTTAAATATGCATGTGATGTGGAGATAGATGGTGGGTCAAACTCTTAACTACTAACCATTCAATTATTCATGACAAAATGTTAAAATACATCGCCGCCCATATTTACCTGCACTTGGATTTGACAGCGTCCGTGAACAACTAGGCTGGGACTAGTGCATCAGCTGTGGACAGAGCTGTGGATGAAACGCTTTGGGGATTTGAACTGGAGACCCTGGTCTCATAACTCTCTGCCATAAGCATTGCAATATTCAACATTTATGAGGTTCTGATTTATGAGCTGGCAACCACACAGGTCACTCTTGTTTCTTGAAAA
Source organism: Gobio gobio (assembly GCF_949357685.1). Lineage (NCBI taxonomy): Eukaryota > Metazoa > Chordata > Actinopteri > Cypriniformes > Gobionidae > Gobio > Gobio gobio. The sequence continues at coordinate 27,304,600 of NC_137111.1, read as the reverse complement.
GCATTAGAGGAGCGTGGCATCTTCACATTTTGATTGTAGAGGCCTCACAGGAAGCACAACACCAGTTTATTCTCTGCATCATTTTGAATTTGAACCCATGTTAATTCTATTTATGGGGATAGTTCACCTAATAATGAAACGTGATATTCTAAACATGTATGACTTTCTGTCTTCTTTGGAACGTTACAGGTGAATTTTTGAAGAACATCCTGGCCACTCTTATCCATATAGGCAAGTCAAGTCACCTTTATTTATATAGCGCTTTTTACAATGCTGATTGTTTCAAAGCAGCTTCACAGTGTTAAACGGTGATGTCATCCAGCTCATGTATTGTCAATGCGGGCAGATCAGTAATATAGTTGAATATTTAGTGTCCCCAACTGAGCAAGCCAAAAGCCAAAGGCGACAGAGGCGACGGTGGCAAGGAACCCAAACTCCATCAGGTGACAGAATGGAGAAAAAAACCTTGGGAGAAACCAGGCTCAGTCGGGTGCCAGTTCTCCTCTGGCCAAAGAAACAAACAGTGTATTATTATGATTCAGGCAACATTACAAGTCAGAAGTCATATTAGAGAATATTCAGAATAATTGTCCAGTTCCATCTGATTGAAGATCGGAGTCATCACGCCGGAGATGGGTTTGTTGAGGATGTCGTGTTGATGAGGCATCAGATGAGGTCTCTGCAGACACTTCAGGGATGTGTTGGTCATGTCTAGGCGCAGGTCCTCCATCTGATCTGGAGCCCGGATCCGGCTGACTGCAGTAAACCTCGAGATAAACAGAGAGACTAAAATTAGCGTAGATGCCATTCTTTTTATGATGTAACCAGTACATCAAGTGCTGTGGGAAGTGTTCCCGGTTCCGGCAGACCTAGTTAATGCATCCTAAAACAATAATTTAACTGATTTGGATCATATAAATTGATAATGTTCTATCTGTATGCCATAGTAAAGAGATGTGTTTTTAGTTTAGATTTAAACTGACTGAGTGTGTCTGCTTTCCGAACAATGCTAGGAAGACTGTTCCAGAGTTTAGGTGCTAAATAGGAAAAGGATCGACCGCCTGCAGGTGATTTTGATATTAGGGTATTATCAACTGGCCAGAATTTTGAGACTGCAATAGACGTGATGGAGTATAATGCGTTAAGAGCTCGCTCAAGTATACTGGGGAGCTAAACCATTTAGTGCTTTGTAAGTAATTAGCAAAATTTTAAAATGTATACAATGTTTAATAGGGAGCCAGTGCAGTGTTGACAGAACCGGGCTAATATGGTCATATTTCCTGGTTCTATAAGAACTCGAGCTGCTGCGTTTTGGACCAGCTGGAGTTTATTTATTAAGCGAGCAGGGCAACGACCTAGTAGAGCATTGCAATAATCTAGCCTTGAGGTCATGAACGGATGAACTAACTGTTCAGCATTTTGCATTGAAAGCATGTGGCGTAATTTATATATATTGTTAAGATGGTAGAATGCAGTTTTACAGATGATAGCAACGTGGCTTTCAAATGAAAGATTTGTATCAAAGAGCACACTCAGGTTCCTAACTGATGATAAGGACTTGAAAGAGCAGCCATCAAGTGTTAGACAGTATTCTAGGTTACTACTTGTGGAGTTTTTTTGTCCAAGAATTAAAAATGTATTTTTTTTTTCTGAATTAAGTTGCAGGAAATTACCAGTCATCCAATTTTTTATATCAGCCATGCATCTCCCAGTGGTAGCATGTACAGGGTGAAAAGCAACGGTCCTAGCGCTGAGCCTTGCAGTACTCCATACTGAACTTGTGATCGGTGTGACATCTCTTCATTTACTGCTACAAACTGATAACAGTCAGATAAGTATGATTTAAACCATGCCAATGCAATTCCACTATTGCCAACATCATTTTCTTCTAAGAGAGTCGAGAAATAAGCAGATCTAGCAGTTTTTAAGGCCTTTCTGTACGCAATCATGCTCTCTTTCCATGAAATGCGAAAAACCTGCAGTTTTGTTTTCTTCCAGCTGCACTCCATTTTTCTGGCTGCTGTTTTAAGGGCCCGAGTGTGCTCGTTGTACCACAGCGTTAGACTGTTTTCTTTAATCTTCTTTAAGCGCAGAGGAGCAACTGTGTCTCAACTGCTGGAAAAGAGAAAGTCAATAATTTCTGTTGCAACATCGAGTTCCTCTAGGCTATCTGGGATGCTGAGGAGATGAAACTGAGGAAGATTATTTACAAAGCAGTCTTTAGTGGCAGTGGTGATAGTCCTGCCAAATTTGAAACGATGGGACGGCTTTGCAGCCTTTGCATATAGCTAATGAAAGTAAATGAAAATTGTAGCTGTCAAGCTCCAAAATAACAACAACAAAAATATTTTTTTAAAAACAAGTCTTCTGAAGCCTTGAAGTAGCTTTGTGTGAAGAAAAGAGGTCACTACTGAAAATCTTGTCATCAATATCTTCTTATGCCTGGCACACATTGTACGAATTTGGGCTGATGACGAAAGATGACCAATCATGGCGTTTTCTTTGGTTGTGGCTCCTACACGGTGGTCCTACGTCATACAGTAAGGGAGGTTCAAAGATGTCTTGCAACCAAAGATAGCGTGTGATCATTTTCTGACAGTGTCAGAAATGTATCATGATCCCACAGTGTGATTGCTGCTATGACCCTCGTCCACTGACTAGCCAATAAAAGTGCAACATGAAATGGCATATTGATCAACGTGACATGCCGCTAAAATGTAAAACTACTTACCTCAAGCTCCATTTGCAAAATTGGCATGCCAAGTTGGCCTCTTTTCCCGAGCTATGACCACGTTCCTCCTTCCTCTTTTTTTCAGTGCATATATAAATCACAATGGCCAAGATGCAATTCATCTTGCTCTACTTGTTTACCACTAGTTTATTAGATCCATGTTGTACAGTGTACAACATAATGTAATCATCTTATAGGGTTGCCGAAATCACAGTCTGTAGCAGGAGTTAGCGTGTTCATCAACAGTTGTTGTGATGTCTGATTTGTGACTGAATCGTTCTTGAATGATTTGTTTACAAATCAGAATGATCCAGTTTTAGGGAATGTTTACACAACACCGTTTTTCAAACTAAAACTTTTTATGCGTTTTGGCCATTCATTTACACGACAACAGCATTCTGGGGCCCTGAAAATGCAAGCTTTTGTAAACGATGCCTTTACCGTCTCCATGTAAACAACAAAGATGTGAATTTGTATCAACGGTGACGTCATGCGCATTACATGTTCACGCATACGTATTAAGTGTTCGTGGGTTGTATCTTGACAAAGCGTCAACTACTGGCCTGGCATGCATAATACAGCCTTTTTAGTAATTTTTGCAGATCCATGTGAATGGGGATCATTTTTACAATGTTGTCGTATGTTTTTAGTACATCATAACTTGTCGTGAACCAAATATACCCTTGGTTCAACTCAGTGATTTGGTGATTTTAAATAACTGTTTTCCATTTTATATTTTGAAATGTGATTTATTACTGTGACAACAAACCTGAATTTTCAGAAGTCATCACTCCAGTCTTCAGTCACATTATCCTTCAGAAATCATTATGAGCAAGGAATGCAGGCGAAGATATAGATCTAAGTCCAGGGGATTATTAAAAATACAAACAAAACTACAACCAGGAAAACAGGAATCCACGTGAAACACTAAATAACAACTGATAAGGAACAAAGGAAATACAAGGGCTATTTATACACAAGGGCTAACAAAGGTACAAGACACACCTGGGAACAATCAGGGACCTGATCAACATGAAAAACTACAAAAGGACTACAAAGATGGCAGACAGAACAGGAAACAGAAAGTATAACAAAAGTCTAGGGACAAACACAGAGAACATAAGGCAAAAATATGCTGATTTGATGCTCAAGAAATATTAATATGCTTAATATTTTTGTGGAAACCGTGATACAGTTTTTTCAAGACTCTTTGATGAACAGAAAGTTCAAAGACACACCATTTATTTGTAATAAAAATCTTTTGTAACATTATAAATGTCTTTACTGTAACTTTTGATCAATTTAATCCATCCTTGTTGAATACAATTATCCCTTTCCTTCAAAAAATATGTAAATAAAAATATACCAACCCCAAACTTTTAAAAGGTAATGTGTATCACATAAATCTTCTGGACCTCACTCACTTTTATCATATGAAAAAGCTAACCCGGATATACTTCTCTTCCTCGAAAAATCACATTTTGTGTTCCACAGAACAAAATAAGAGTTAGTAAAGGATGAAAGAATGTTACATTTTATGTGTACTGCCCCTTTAATTGGCCCCTGTAAGGTGGCTGATTGGTATACAAAAAACATCTAGGAGAAAACTTCCACTTTTCTGAGTTTCGATAGAAGTCCAACAGAACTGAATTATGACAAAAGTGCACCTTGTACATTCTTAATGGATCTGAAATGTATGCATGATTTAGTGCCTTCAGGCATTACTATTTCAGGCACAACAACTGACGCTTGGAATCCCTGTGGAGAGCCTGTTCATCCTGCATGAGATTCTTCCGGGGGAAAAAAAGAGAAAAAAATATTCTTGAGCCTATGCAGAAATCAGATCAACCAAAAACAATGTTCAACAATTAGTGATATTATCATGCCAGCGGTGTGACAGTCGCCACGGATATCCGGAGAGAACTGTAGGTGTCACTCCTGACATGGAAAGGGGGCTGAGTCCGTTCAGTAGGAGCTGTCATTCCGAGTCAGTGAGCTCTGTCTTGCAGAAGTGGGCCCCAGTCAGATGTTCACTATGCATGCTGCATTGTCTGCTTGCCTGTTCGATAGGGCTGGCAGCAAAAGGTGACATCTGGTGACTAATGTGCTCCCATGTTCCCCCTCTTCTCTGGGCGGCAGATGCTCTGCACAGGCAGATAGGAAGAGGGGGGTGAGCTTGAGATGGACAGGCAGTGTAACGCGTGTGTGTAATAAATGCAGTCTTTTGTAGTGCTTTTTTTGCAGCTGATCTGTTGGTGGCTGGTGAAGAAAGAGAGGATACAAACAATTAGCACGTTGAACACGGGTGATCTAAAACTGGTTCAGATATTTTGGATGACAAGCTATTTATAGCCAAAGCCAAAACACTAATAATAATCAGACTTTTTTAAATCAGTATTGGATGAAATGTCTTGCTTTGACATATTATAATCTGACTGTAAAAAAAGGTTATTTTATTAAAAGCAGTGTTAATTAATATTCAGTATTTTTATCTTTTTCCCTCGTTCTAAATATCCAGACATCCTTAAAATAAGATCCACGCGAGAAGCAAAATTGCTTTGAAAACAAGCAATTATCTTGAGGAGATCATAATGATCTTGATTAAAGTTCAAGATATAATTATAATTATCTAACATTGCTTAATGTTGTCTTATCTTAATAATGCTGCCCACATAAATGATCTTATTGATGTTAAGTGTTTTTACTAGATTTTATTTATTTATTTTTGGCATTTAGATTTGTTACTTTATATTTTTATTTAATATATAAAATGTATTATATTTGTTCTTATTTATTTAGATATTTTTATTTAAATTTAAGATGAGAATTGTTTGTATTTATTTATTTTATTTTATTTTATTTTGTACTATTGAGCTTCCTGGATTTTTATGTGTCTTGGCTCGACTTTTCTGTGGTCATATCTTTGTGTTTAATAGTGTCTGGAGAGTTTGCTTCAGCAGATCTTAAAGATAACACTTCCAGGGAGCTTCTTCAGCCCCCTTCCCACACTACCACATATTCCCATCATGCCATGTCACCCAGACAGCTGTGCTTAACCTCCCTCTGGCCTTTTTGCACAGCTGCAAGTGGGCTCTTTTACCCTTGTCTCACCCATGAGTGGGCCTGCGAACACGAGTACATGTGACAGAGGAGTGGACAGCTCCCATTCTGGTTCCTAACAGCCCTCGTTGTTTCTTAGCCACACAGAGACTTACAGCAGAAGTTCACACAATGCAACGCTGTGTCAGACCGGCGGTGCAAGGCTGTGCTGTTTCTAGACAGCCTCCAGCGCAAAACAAAGATGAATGTCTCCGTCGTGACATTATATTTTCTTGGAAAGCCAGCGTTTTGTAAGATATGCTTCTATCGTGTCTTGAAGTGTGCAAAAATAGCATGTGTTCCACAATAGTGCAATAGTGATAGTCCCTCTTGTTGTCTGATTGAACTGCCTTTATGCTGATATGGCAATTCACACACACATTCCACAGGAAGAAGTTATTAAAACCCTTTTCATTTTAAGCTATATTGCCCTGTCTTTCTTGAGAAAATACCCGTCCTCTTTGAGATGAAAAATCTGCAGAGAGAAAATGAATTGGCAGGTTGCTTCCCCCGGGGTCTCCTCTATCAGCTAGTGCAGTGGGTGACAAAATGCAGCGCATGTGTTCCCAATACAAACCTTATTCCATCTGTGGCCCTATCAGCCAGGAAATGACATATTTATCAGAGCAGTGTGGCCTTGCAGGCAGCAGAAAGCATAGAGGCTGCTGACTGTGAAATCTCCCAGAATTAACTGGGGCTGTCCTTTTCTCCCTCCACATTACTGTTCCCGGAGGGCCATGGCGGTTCAAAGTATCCTGCATCAAAATTGCTTTCCTATTTGTTGGGCTGCATACAATTGATAACATTTGTTTTGACCAAATAAATGCTCAAAAATAATAAATGCTCTTGCAAAATATAGAGAATTCACTGGACCGACTGTAATCTTTTGCAATCTTTTGAATTATTTAATCAAACAAATGTGTAAGTAAGACATGGAATGAAAAGACACGCAAAGTGTTTGAGGAATTGGCAAGATGAAAGATCTACACACGGAGACTGAATATACCATTACTGTCCTCAGTGCCAGGGACAAAACTGCACGCTATCAGTGCTCAAGCGTTTCAGAACAGCCTGAGGAAATGGCTTCTAATATTGTCTCAGTTTTCATGTTTTTTTTTCCAGGAGGGCCTAAAATGGAAAACATGTATTTTTGGAACATGAGGTTGTAAAAACTACAGCTAAATGTTACTAATTGAGTAACTTTGTGTGACACGATGAAGCTTGATGCGATTGTTTTTAGTTAATGGACAAAAAAAACACTAAATACTGACCATAAAAAGACAGAAGCTTTTTATTTTATTTTTTAATTTAATTTAATTTAACCATCATTAACAAATAATTAGGCTACTTTGTTTTTAACACACACACACACACACACACACACACACACGCACACACACACACACACACACACACACAGCAGTAGGATGAGGTGGAGGTGTGTAAACAGATGTGGTGTCAGTGTGGGGCACAGTATAAGGGATGTGCGCATGTGGCTTTCCTGTGTGAACAACAACAAACAGACCAGATCTTACACACAGAGTCACACGTACCACAATGTCAATCCAAGTTCATTCCAGGGGACAACTATTATATCCGTCTATCCTTGGTTTATTTTGGTCTGTGACGTAGTAGAACAAAAAAAAGAAGAAACATAGAAGATTCATTTTGGACTCCCCAAAATAACCTTACAGTGAACATAAATAATAAACAAAAATCCTTAGTGTGCAGAATATTTTAATAATAACTTTTTTCCACTATTAAGAACCTTTTGTTCTAGTTCCATGGATGTCAAAGGAACCATAGATGTCGATAAAGAACAAGTGTAGGCCTATTGTTTAGTTTTTAAAAAGCAAAGCAAGACTCTTTAACAGGCTGATGGTTTTATAATGTATGATACCAAAAAAGTTGCCATTGCTTATCTGTATTTAGGGTGACTGGCTGCTCAGCCAGGAGTTCACAATGTATAGAATAACCATTGAATATGACCATTTTCCTTTGGCTAACAGAGGGAATCTTATTAAATGGATGTTAAAGGATTAGTTCACGTTAAAATCAAAATGACCCCATGATTTACTCACCCTCAAGACATCCTAGGTGTATATGACTTTCTTCTTTCTGATGAACACAATCAGAGTTATATTATATCCTGATGTTTCCAAGCTTTAAAATGGCAGTGAACCACATGTGAACCACAGTGAACCACATGTTTGAAGCTCAAAAACATGTTTGAAGCTCAAACAAGTGCATCCATCCATTATAAACGTACTCCACACGGCTCCGGGGGGTTAATAAAGGCCTTCTGAAGCGAATCGATGGGTTTTTGTAAGAAAAAATATCCATATTTAACACTTTATAAAGTATAATCCACCAGACTGCCTTCCGTATTCAACTTACAATAAAAGCGTAACGCCTTTCAGCGTCTTACAAAAACACATCGATTTGCTTCAGAAGGCCCGGAGCCGTGTGGAGTACGTTTATAATGGATGATGGATACACTTTTTTGAGCTTCAAACTCGTGGGCCCTGTTCACTGCCATTATAAAGCTTGGAAGAGCCAGGATATTTGTTAATATAACTCCGATTGTGTTCATCAGAAAGAAGAAAGTCATATACACCTAGGATGGCTTGAGGGTGAGTAAATCATGGAGTAATTTTCATTTTAAAGTGAACTAATCCTTTAACTCACAGAGCAATATTAGGTGAAAAAGCTGTATTTGTGTGTAGCTGGCTGAATAAATCGCATCTTTTCTCTTCGGTGCTGTTAATCCATCAGTTTCCTTTAAGAAAAAATGGCTAAAATGGGCAGTTTTAGGTGTTTTTCTCCAATCAATCTTCTGTATGTGTCCCGCAGGACTGTAAACCTGACCACTCCACCCTTTGGTCACCGTATTGCAGCTGTAAAGTGCAGGTAGCAAGAAAAAGCATCCGATCACTATTAGCCGGGTAAAATCTTCTCCTGTGTAATTGCAATGTTCCACTTCAAAGACTCTGACAGGAAGGCTGGTGTAGGAGTGAGATATCCTTAAAAATAGCAATTAAAGAAGCTGAGGAATAATATGACCTCCGCTTCCTTGGGTCACAACACTGAAAAGACTGAATATATGAGATTCTCAGCCATACCTTTCAGCCACTGTTCAGAGCTTTTATATCAACATCCCTGCTTCCCCGATTAACATTCTCACGCTTAAAGGATTATTATGTCACAGCACATCTCTATTTAGGCTCTTCATCATAAGTATGTATGGTAATGCGACGGTGTGTTCATTTGATCATGTCCAGTACTCCGTTTCAAGTTACACAAATGTCACTTTATTTAAATGGATGTGGCAAGGACGTGATTATTAAATGCAAACTTTTCTGGCAAGGCTGTTTTTATTTCAATTCTACAGTATATGTTAAGTATGCACTTGCAGTTGTCGTTGTCAGGAACATTAACCTGGAGAAGGGTGGACAGGAAGTAGTTAAGTAGTCGCTCAGTCTTTGCCACATTTGTCACAGTAGCATGTATGATGCTCTCCGGGTTGGTGGCCTGATTTCCATTTCAGGATGAGTCTCTGTTTGCCTGTGCTGCCTAGTAACGGTCAGATCTGGAGTGTGATTTATGTAAATCGGCTGGCAGGGGCTCACGGGTCAGAAGCGATCTGTTGTGAGACCACTGCTGGGCAACTGCACGGCATAAACAGCAGGACAAGCCTCTGCTATCAGAGTCTCCTGTAATAATACATCAGGATAGAATACCCACCACCTTCTAATTTTAAATCGCCATTCATTTGCATTCATCGTAAATTGATGAATTTACAATGTGTCTTTGGATCCAGCTTAAGTAATACAGTAAAAGCAATACTATGTGCGTGTCCAGGTAAACCCATGCTATAAGGACAAAATGTCCCCACAAAGATAGCAATATCCAAAATCCTTGTCCGTGTGGGGACAACCAGCTTATAAATGAGACTAAATTATGGGTTTTTTTTTGTGATGGGTTTAGGGTTAGGGGACAGAATATACAGTTGGTACAGTATAAAAATCATGTCTATGAAAAGTCCCCATAAAGCATGAAAACACAACATGACGTGTGTGTACATGAATATTAGAATATTAGAACGAAAAAATTTCAAAATATGCTTATTCCAGTAATAAATTAATGTGACAGTGAAGACTGGCATAATGGCTGCTGAAAATTTTGCTTTGCTATCACAAGAATAAATTACATTAAAACATTTTTTTATTTTGAATTGCAATAATATTTCACAATATTACTGTTTTACATGCTTTCAAAAACATTACAATTATTAATTATTCCAAACTCTTACTTACCAGTGAGTTAATCGCTACAGATATCATTGAATTTGTGAGTTGAACTTGAGAAGTAGATCCGTCCGGTTTTTTATTCAGCCAGTTTGAACTGAGTTGAACTTGAGAACTGGATCAGTCTGATTCAAGAATGAATTGGTTTTGAGTTCATTCACCAGTTCATTCAAAAGAATGATTCATTCACAAATCAGACCTGGCTATTTGACAATGATCAGCATTGAGGACCAAAAAACTATCCGTTTTATAATAAATTATGCACTGTTTTGGTCTGCTTGCTTAGTCAAGATGATAATGTCTATGATAATGGTTACATCTGAATCACAATCGTCTTACACAGCTGTAAATTAAGCCAAACTAAATTATGCCTGCTTTGACCCATCTCACCGCCTATTATCAAAGTATACAATTGTAAGTGCATTTACGCCACCTCTGATCAGCAGTCTCTGTAAAAGACACCTTTAGTCAAATCTGAAATAATTTTGCGCATGTAGCGTATAATGTATTACGTTACCTTCCCCAGGTATTCTGTTGTAAAACAACCAATATGATCATTGTATTACTTCTGCACAAGGCAAAGAGTTTTTATTATATTATTACCTCAATATGATTGTTTTGTCACCGTTGAGGAATAGACCATTCCTTGAGATGTACTGCCCTATCAATACAATGTACAGCAGGGGTCCAGCTCTGTGCTTATGTTAGTGTCTTCAAAGAAGTCACATACTATCTGAATACATGTGGGTTTTGCCTTTGAGTGCAAATGTGTTTGCAGTTGGGTCTGAATTAGAGGAGTGCATTGTAGTGTTGATCAGAGTGCTGTCATAAGCTTCAAGCCATTCTTATCTCCTTTTTGCAGCATGGCTTACAGTGCCTTCATTTGGATCACCAGCAAAACAAAACTGGGCAAAACAGAAGCAGGAATTAGTCCGTTTTCTTTTTACCCCCCTGTGTTCAAAAATGCTAACATTTGACACAGTGAATAATTCCGAGAGGTTCAAGAGAAGTTTGCCAGTCGCTAGCTTTCTGGCCGGTGTGCATCTTTGAGCATTACCCTATTAGATGAATGATATTCAGATGATACATTTGAGGGAGAGCTCAGCTTGCTGCAAGTACAATCAAGAAAACCCATGCTGACATTTCTTTAAACAGAGGCAAAGTGTCACAAAATAATTAGAGCAGTGCTTGCCGGTCCCTCGCGAGCACCAGCGTGACTGCAACGTGGTGTGGCGCTCGCCTTGTTTTCGGAGAATGCGATCTGAAATGACTCTTGCGAGGGTGAGCGCTTCGGCACCGGTGCAGATGGTCTCGGGGCCATGTGTGCCAATGGGAAATTTAATTGCGCTGCATTTAAAAGTATCTGTTTTAATAGCAGGGTTCTGGAGTTTCCCGCTGGCGCGTTTTAATTAGTTTGAATACATTAGACTCCTGTTGGAGCTCTACCTGCCAGGATTGATCACCGGACTGGGAGTACACAGGGGCCATTTGCATTCACATCTGTTGGCCCCATAGATTGAAGCAGTTACACACCCTGCGATTCAGTGCTTCTCTTTATCAGCAGCAGGTAAAAATGGAAACCTATCGCCTGATGGATTACTGCACTTTTAAGGGTGTGAAAGTGTCTGAAAGCAGGAAAATCACACACTGAGTGGTTTTCAGGAGCGTGTGGAAAGGTTAAATCCATGGATAGCACTTTTTCTTTTGTTTCTCATTATTCTGTCAGATTTATCGGTGCGATGATGTACCTTTTGTTCTAAATTAATCTTTAACAATTGTTCTGTGATTACAGCAATGAAAAAGAGATTCCGTTTCATATAAGGCTGGTTTGTTTCTTTCAGCACACACATATGCTGTTGATCTGCAAGGTTACCTAATCCAGATGTTCCCTAAAACAGCTTTTTCCTCTTTCACAGTCATAACTTTGGCGTAGAATACAATTCGATTTAAGGAAAACAACTTCACCCCAATGGAGAACCTCAGCACGGCACTACCTCAGAATCCTCCGGTTTCTTGTCTCCACCAGTTAAAAAGGTGCACTTACAGCTCCTCAGGACCCTGGCTGTATCAGGCGGAAAAAAAAACAAGCTGACTTAGGTCTAATTTGTGTTATGAAAGAGAGAGTGAGAAAATCTCAATTTAAAAAGTCCTGCATCATGAGCCCGTAGGCGCACATTGGACTTGGCACAGGCTTCATAGCCATCAGGACTGAAGCTGAAACGGTGTGTTTTTCCCTGCTGCTTCAATATCACGATTCTCTGTGTGTCTGTAATGGAACTACAGGCTACTTTCAAGGAAGGGTTTCTATGCAAAAGAAAGTGTGATTACACCAGGGATCAGGCATTATGACTTCTTGAGCAGAAGTAGAAGTTGCTTGTGTTTTAAAAGTTATTAAAAGTGCTGTAAGTGATGTTAGATGCTCTGGAACCAAACTTAGCCACTGAAGCAGACAAGTACATCATGACCAGGGTTGCCAGGTCTGTGCAACAAAAGTATCCCAAAAATAGCCCAATGCGTTTTTCTCCATCGGGCGGCCGAATTCTCCACTGAATTTGTACCTCTGGGGGTGTTTTGCGGGTGTTGGCACACCAAAATTGTAGTTACGGGGGTGAAAATCAACCCGCGGAAAAGTTTTGTACGACAACTTAAAAGTAGTAGTAATGGGGAGTCGACTCCAAAAGAGTCGATTCCTCGACTCTGAATAGCCCCAGAGTCGGGGTCGACTCCAGCACAAAAATCGACTCTGTGTTGTCGACTCTGTTGCTGTGTCCGAAATCGCTCACTAATCCCTATACAATTCATGGCTGTTGAGTGCACTATATAAGCAAGGAGAGAATGAAATGAAGCGAGGAATTCAGACACTGATGTAATACACCGCGTCAGAGAGATGTCGAAGAAACTGTCACACACATATTTATTTGAGTGCTTGCATTTGAAATAGATAACAGTCACAGTGACTTTAGTTTGTAATTATCCATAGGCTTCCTCCATGCTAGCTTTAGTTTAATTGATGGAATATTAATGCAATAAATAGCTATAGATTTGGTTTTAACCTTGTGTTCATAATCATTAAACTAACCATATATCATAAAAAACTCACATCAAGAATAAACACATCAATAAATGTACATTATTGTATGTATTTTAGTATTTCGTATCTTTAACTTTAAGACAAAGATCATGTGCATTTAGCGCCATCACTCGACCATGGCTGTTTTTCGTCACTTTTTCCTCTAGGTAAATTAGGTATCAGCAACCGCTATGTAGCTACATTGATAGCCACTCATTCAAGTCATCGCTAAATTGGACTAATTTGGATGGTCACGCTAAAAGTGTGCTGTTTTAATAAGGGGATTTTAAGGCTTTGTGTCAGGGGGACATAAATTAAGTGTGTAACAACTACAATTTTGTCTTATTTTGTTGACAGTTTTGATGTAAAGTAAAGGGAGTCGAGGAGTCGATTCCATAGACTCCTACAGTGGGAGTCGGGAATCAAAGTCGACTCCATTTACTTTACATCAAAACTGTCAACAAAATAAGACAAAATTGGAATCGAATGCCCCTAAAAAGTAGCCCACTTCCGCGGGAAAACTGGCAACACTGACCATGACCTCACAAGCCCCTGCTGGCAGATGTTGTAACTGCATTATCTGGCACACAAAAATTATCTTATTGACAGCCATTTAAAGAAAATGTCCAGCAAATGTTAATTATATTATTTAATTGGAAAGATACTGGAAATCAGCACCTCAAAGTCAAAGTTGACAAAAGCAACAGCATTCATGCGTGACAAACTGACAACTGCTTATGAAGCTGAAATATGGCACTAACTTGAAGGATTTGTTTCAACTACCACTTTCCTGCTCTGCCTGGTAAGCATCCAAAATGACTGACAGGAAGAAAACGCATCAAAGTTTTCTCGCTGGCTAAACAAAGAATCTGACCGCAGCCTGTCAGATATATTTTTGCAGTTTATTTATTTCAAGATATTTCAGGACACCTAATTCAGTGAGGCCTATCTGTCAGATTAAGGGATATTGTCTGAGTAGCATTCTATAAAAATCATTAATGGCACCTTTAAGGCAGATTTGTATAACAATTTGCCTTTAAAAAACCCTTTCAGAGATTGGATTTTTATTTATATTGCATGTTGCAAACTATCAAACTAAAATGTGCAAGGGTTTAAACTCCCTAGAGGTCCTTTTTTAGGATGGTTATTGTTATTTGTCAGCCAGCATGTTTTAGTTCTATATTGTAACAAACTGCTCTGAGAGACAAAGGTTGAGGATCCAAATGCAGCTTTATTGAAAGGGTAATCCACACTCGTAGTCAACAGACCAAAACCAAGAGGCAAGAAACCAGGGAAAAACGCTCAGAAATGCAGTGAGAAAAACTACACAAGACTTCGCAATGAATGAAAGACATGACCAGGCTTATATGGTGTGAGCTAACAAGGTAATGGGGTGCAGGTGGATGTAATCAATGAGTGCTGATGAGTCCGGGCAAAGGATTATGGGAGATGTAGTCCTTGATGGAGTGACAGTCCGGGGTGGAGTGCACTCAGGTGGTAATCAGGGGCACTCTCACTGATGATTGTGACATATATAAACAGGTTTCCATTTTTTGGATTGGCATAAACTTTACAACAAACTTTACCATTATCAACTGATTATCAATTATTTTAATTGATTTGCAGAGTCATACATTTATTTTACTAATCAGATGTACAATTAAACATTTACCTGAACTTTACTTTCAAGTTTACTAAAACGACATTTAAATTTTACTGTGAGATGGACAATTAAGAATCAAATAACTATATATGTTGATACGAATTTTTTTTTAAATCTATGATTCTGCATTTACATCGCATATCTATTTTGACATGCCATTTTTTGTCCCGTGCTAGTTATCATTGTCAATTGCAATTTTGAGAGTGAAACAGGCATTTATATGTAGATGTCACTTCCAAAACTTTGCAGCGTGCAATTTGGCGTCGTTCCTCTTAGCAGCATGAAAAACAATACTTTTATTCAATGGATTATAGCTATATAACCTCAATTGTACGAAAGAGAGCTCACTTTACAATCACAATTAAGCTGTCACTCATCTCAGTTCACAATCTCGCAGCTTTCCATCAAAATCAGTAGAGTTGTCTACACTGAATAATTAATCTCTTACTTACATCATGTCTTTGTTAATGAGAGAATTCACTAGAGCGAGCAGAACTCAGCACTGAATAAAAATTCCAGGGTTTTGAGCGGTGAGTGGATTCTAACTTAAACACCTCTGATTGGCCATTGCGTTCCAGCGATCAACAAGCATGTATATGATTGGCTTTGTTTCTCACCTGCTGTGAATAGGAATGTTTCACATGCTCCAGAGCACAAAATCAAACGCAATGTTTGCCAAATATGTTTCTCCAATAATATTATACTATTACAGTATCAAGGGAGAGTGCTCTGCTTTCGTTTCAGGGTGCTTATATTTGTATTTGACTTTGTGATGTTTTCTCTTTTTGATGTTATCAAAAAATTATTTGTGATCAAACATTAATTGGCGGACCCCCTGCAGTACCGCTGTGGACCCCCGGTTGAAGACCCATGTTCTAAGGTAATAAAAACATAACGGTTCATTATGTAAGGTCACCAATGAAAACATGGTAGTCTATATTTTATTGCATTTCTGTCAATAGATCCTCATAAATACTGCACACTGCACCTTTAATGCTACAGGTTGTTGTTGAGCAGTTATGCTGAAAGATATTTGCTTTGCTTCCTGTCTTCCTGTCTGCTTTAACACATTGCTGATGATGAGTAGACATGATACATTGAGATCTCTATCTAGAATTTGAAATAAAACGTACATAAAACAGTGAGAAATATACCTTCATTTATGATCAGTCATCAATCAGGGTGCAGTAATGGAAAACAGATGAGAAAAATGTGGCAGGAATATTATTATTAACCCGTTGCCAAGGAGAGAACTGAATGTGTAAGAGACTGAGCGTGTGTCCTGTAACAACCAGAGCCTTTCTGAGCTTACTAGTAAAAGCAGATGTGCACCTGAGAGCCTGCCAAAGATATGTGATGTAACAGGTTGAGCTGTGAAGACCCTCCTTGAATCTCTTCCCACTGGTTCCCGAAAGGCTGAGTGCAGTTTAGGGGCTCCAAACCTGAACAGACTGCAAGGAGGAGTTCTGACTACTTCATTCTAATACCGCCACATGACACACTGTTGCTGTGGAAACGTGTGTGGGGTATTGGGAAGGGCGTCCTGTGCGCTTTTTGGATGCTTAGAAGTCCCATGTGCTCTCTTTAATGATGCTTTTTGTTCCAATTTCGTTTTACTAATTCATAATTTATTAATTCCTTAAATTTATTCACACAGTTCTTTTTTTTTTTTTGAACATTAACATTATTATTCATAATATACGTATACCTTTCAACAACAGCGGGCAACAGCCTCCACAGTCATTATTTAGAGAAAAGCCAAGTTGTGTGATCATTATGTCTAACTAATCTCAATGTCATTCAGAGCAGAGGCATGTTTGTGAATGAACAATGAGGACGGGACCAGACCGGATGATACAAGGCCGTTGGCAAAGTATGAATAAAACAATATGTTTTACAAAATCGTGCATTAAAAAATACCATCTCATTAATTATTTCACAATGCATTGCCTAATAATTCAACATCGCTCTGTTATTTCGAGGGAAATATATACTTTAAAAATTATTTGAACACTTTTGGACATTTAAAAATACACATTTTAGTTTCATTATTAATCTAGGAAATGTTAATGTACTGATGTTCTTTGTTAATTCATGTCCATTATTAATGTTCATCATTTACATGCAAAATGTTGAGGTTAAAAAGATTTTTAATGTTTTTAAAAGATGTCTCTTATGTTCAACAAGGCTGCTAGCCTACAAGGCTGCATTTATTTGATCAAAAATACAGTAAAACCAATAATAATGTGAAATATTATTACAATTAAAATAACTATTTTTAATATATTTCAAAACTGTTTAAAAATGTATTCCTATGATGGCAAAGCTGAATTTTTAGCATCATTACTCCAGTCTTCAGTGTCACATGATCCTTAATAATTCCAGAAATAATTCTAATATGGTGATTTGCTGCTCAAGAAACATTTATTTTTATTTTCAATGTTGAAATACACTATATTGCCAAAAGTTTTGGGACGCCTGCCTTTACATGCACATTAACTTTAATGACATCCCATTCTTAATCCGTAGGGTTTAATATGGAGTTTGGCCCACCCTTTGCAGCTATAACAGCTTCAACTCTTCTGGGAAGGCTTTCCACAAGGTTTAGAAGTGTGTTTATGGGAATTTTTGACCATTCTTTTAAAAGCGCATTTGTGAGGCCAGGCACTGATGTTGGACGAGAAGGCCTGGCTTGTAGTCTCCACTCTAATTCATCCCAAAGGTGTTCTGTCGGGTTGAGGTCAAGACTCTGTGCAGGCCAGTCAAGCTCCTCCACACTAAACATGCTCCTCCATGTCTTTATGGACCTTGCTTTGTGCACTGGTGCGCAGTCATGTTGGAACTGTTCCCATCTGGGCCATCCCCAAACTGTTCCCACCAAGTTGGGAGCATGAAATTGTCCAAAATGTATTGGTATGCTGAAGCATAAAGAGTTCCTTTCACTGGAACTAAGGGGCCAAGCACAACATGAAAAACAACCCCACACCATTATCCCCCTTTCCTCATACATTTGGCACAATGCAGTCAGGCAAGTACTGTTCTCCTGGCAACCACCAAACCCAGACTTGTCCATCGGATTGCCAGACAGAGAAGCGTGATTGGTCACACCAGAGAACACGTCTCCACTGCTATAGAGTCCAGTGGCGGCGTGCTTTACACCACTGCATCCGATGCTTTGCATTGCACTTGCTGATGTAGCCTAAGGCTTGGATGCAGCTGCTTGGCCATGGAAACCCATTCCATGAATCTCTCTACACAGTTCTTGAGCTAATCTGAAAGCCACACAAAGTTTGGAGGTCTGTATATTGACTGCAGAAAGTTGGCGATTTCTGCGCACTGTGCACCTCAGCATGTGCTGACCCCACTCAGATTTTACGTGGCCTACCACTTCCTGGCTGAGTTGCTGTTGTTACCAATTGCTTCCACTGTGTTACAATACCATTAACAGTTGACTGTAGAATATTTAGTAGTGAGGACATTTCATGAATGCATGAGTGTAAACATTATAAATACAACAAAATTGTATATAATAATAATTTAAATCTAAAAATGGACCAGATATTAACGTCAACAAATAAAAATAGCTAAAAGAAAAAAAAGGGAAATAAACTTTTCTGACATTTTTGCAGTGATCTTTAACCAGCTCATCTCCAGGTGGATGTATGAAGCAAAGTTCACACAGGTGTCCCAGCAGGTAACATTCCTCTAACTGTAAACATGTCTTTTGACAACCAGAAAGTGTCCAAATACTGTCTCTATACATTGTTTTTTGCTTTTATAAAATTGGTAATGCATTGTATTATAAAGCAGACACCACACAAGGATGAACCAGAAACTAGGTTGTGTGTTTCTATTTTGCTAATGTATTACTTTCTCTTGAAAGCCTACGTCTCTGTTTCAGACCCTTGAAGTTATGGTAAAGGAACTGAAAGACTCGGAGAGCCCTGAGGGTGATTTGTTGTTAAGGAAACCAGGCAGGAGCGTGTTACAAGGCATCAGTTCACTCCAAGCCGCCTGTCCTCTTCTGCGCGCTAGAAGAGCGGGTAATGGATCAGACCGGGGCCCAGGAGACCTCTGCCTGAATCAAACCGTTCAATACGTGCCAACACAGGCTCCTCTGCCTCCAAGCAGCAAACAGAGGAAAGAGCTGTATAGAAAGACACCTGATTTAAAACTTCAGCTCTGCACGTATACACTCACCCTTGGATGTATTAGCATATAACTTAGACATATTCTTTTACTCAGAGAAAAAAAAAACTCACCTTTGGACTGGCCTGATTGATTCGCTGTGTTTGTGTATAAGAGGTTGCTGTGCTAACATGGTTTTGTTCCTTAGCCACAGAGCTTTCGTATCCGTCACTGTCCTGTTAAGACTGCCTGCAAATTAGTCTCTGCCTGCTTTTCTTTCCAGGATGCAAAATAAAGGAGTTACAAATGATGAAGTGCAGATGTACATAGAAGCGTGTTTGCCCTATTTAGGACTAATTTAAGTCCTCCCTGAATTTGATTACCACTAAGTAGATTGATAACTGTTGGAATATTAGCGTGGTTAACTAATCCACTCTTAGACACAGAGCTACATTGAAAGCAGTTTTTACTTTCTTGGACATGATGTTGAGAACAGTTTTTGGCAAACATTATTTCAGGGATAGAAGATCACACTCAAAAAGTAAAAAAACAGTAGGCTATTGTGAAATACCATAATCTTGGTAATGTGGGACACCTAAACGTCACAGGTTCTATTTATATGTTAAAATAACTGTATTCTATCTGATTTGTCGTTGTCATTTGTCATTGTTTTGTTGTTGTTGTTGTAGAGTGAGAATCATAGTAAATCACAAGCATTGCAAGTGCAAAAAATAGATTGCTCTAATTCACCCTATGTAGAAATAGTCGGTAACACTTTATTTTTCAGTGTCCTTGTTACATGTTACATGTACTTACCATGGTAATAACAGTAACTTATGCATAATTAAATGCAACTAACCCTCAACCAAATCCTAATCCTACCCTAACCCTATAGTAAGTACATGTAGTTAATCAATATTACGCAGTACTAAAATATATAATTACATTGTAACAATGCACTTAAAATAAAGTGTAACCCAATATATATCAAAAATAAGTTTGTCTTAAAATGTATCAATGCATTTTGTAATTACCATTTCATTTTGGAATTCATACACAGCACTCAAGCTAAATCGTTTATTTATCAATATTGTTCTTAAACCCCAAGCTCTTTCTTACTGATAGAGTCAAACATAGCTGTTCATACAGTATATCATTATTGTGTTATACTAATGCATAAATACAATTATATTATTGTAAACACGTCCACTATTTAAAAGAATTCCCAATGAGGAAATGCAATTACTGCAGTTCCATTACAGATTGCCATATGGTAACATGGTTATTTTTCCTGCTGGTACAGAGTGTCCATATGGCAACGTCCATGCTTTCTCAATTTTCTCTAAAACTGTGTTAGAAAAGTAGATATATGAACAACATCTATTCGCATTTTCAAAGATGCAGCAAAAAATCCAGATGTAGAATGAAATTTGAAGAGCATAGCAGCAAGTGTCATGCTCAGGAAAGAGTGCTTAGAGAGAAAATGAAATATCATGTGGCTTATCCCTCTGGTGCTCTTCGGTCATTTCTGACCGGAAAATTCTCTGTTTTGAAATTTTAAAAATCACTGCTTCATCGGAATGATATGAAACTTGGTGACTTTTCTAGCATTAGGTATGTAATGTGACACTCTAAAACATCAGGAGTGTGATATTGACACATCCACTCACACACACACACGCACACTTATACACACACACACACGCACACTTATACACACACACACACACACACACACACACACACACACACACACACACACACACACACACACACACACACACACACACACACACACACCTATGAAAAACTGAACCTATGAACCACATTTTGAATTTTTAAAAATCACAGCTTCATCAGAATGATATGAAACTTGGTGACTTCTAGCATTATGTATGTAAACACAAAAAAATTAGGGCATGATTTGAGCATGCTAAGTGGTCATAAAAAAAAACTCCCACTTGGGATCTTCGGTCAAAAATGACCACCATACACACCAAAAATGGTTCTTGACTCGTAATCATAGGGAACCTTTTTAAGTGCTATATAGCACCAATTTTGGTGCTTCAGTGGTTCTTCAGCGGTTCTTCACTGGTTCTTTGACTAAGGTGCTATATAGCACCGCTAACTAAGGTACCATTACAGAACATGTTAAGATATGGTGCTATATAGCACCAAAAGTGGTTCCTCTATGATTACGACGAAGAACCATTTTTGGTGCCATATAGGACCTTTTTAGAGTGTGGGAAATGAATGGGAAATCTGCAAAAACACAAATTCACAGAAAGAAATCTATATTTCTAACAAACAAAAAAATATCTATAACTTTATAATAAATAGTCTTTGAGATTTTTTAAATATTCAAATCCATCAACAACAAAAAAAAATTAAATGTGTTCAAAAGAGAACTAGGGAATTCTCAAGCCTCTCCATAGAGACCTCTAGTGATTACACCCATGGTTGCATGATTTCTTAAATAATTCCAAAAGAGAGCGCTAATCTGCCTTCAAAAAAATGTATTTTGAAGGCCTAGTCTCTATTTTAACCTGAAATACTGCAATAATTAAAAAAAAAATTCAATGGCAAAAATAGACCATAATTATTGTATAAATATTAAAAAATACCATCAAATCATCTCAAAATACAAAATTAAAAAGAAAAAACATTATTGAAGAAAAATAAATTGCATTGGTTTTAGTGGGGTGGAGGAAGTTTAATTTTTAGGTGTCCGGTCACTTATGACCAGGAAGACAACCAATGCAACCCCTAAACGAAGAGCACCAGAGTGTTAAAGACAGCATATTATTGGTTTGGTTACATTAAAGACTGACCTTCATTACAATGCAATTTATTGTCAATTTTTAAGCAAATGAAAAAGTGAAAGAAAACGTTGTGTGTCATATGGCAACACTATTATAGAGGTGTAATCATAGAGGCTTTTAACACTCCTGATGACGTTTTGTTAGTTATGCAGCAGCTAAACTATTTGTTTAGTGTGTTCAGGTCTTGTAAAGCAGCAAAAAATGTGTTTAAAAAACACAGCAAAAAATGTATTAAAGTGTGTTATAGCTTAATAAATCTTCCAAAAAATACTTTTTTATTCAATGTTAGCATATTTCTACTATGCTGAAATGTAATTTCACAAAATTTGCACAATCAGGACCTCAAAAATGCAGAAGAGAAAATCTTAGCTATGGGCTGTAAATGTAATTAGCACAAAAAAGCAGCTTAACCCCATGAACCTCACACTCTAGAAACAAGTAACAAACTCACTTTGTTGATGAATAAATATCTCATACAAAATGAAAAATAATACGGTATAATATGAAGACATATACTCGTAGAATCACTTCCATCAGTTTTGAACTTTCTGCAGCTTAAATGTGCCTGTGAATATGGATATTATCTGTTAGTAGACCAGGTCACTTCCAGAAGACCACTTTAAAAGTGGATAGAGCAGCTGACATTTATCAAAAGGGCAGGAGCATTTCATACCATTAGGACTTCTGGCTGTGTCTAGAGGGACTCAGCTAAACCAATCTAGAAACCAAATGTCATAGCAGCGTGCTCAGTCTATTCAACCTGTTTTAAAATCAAAGTGGTGAATGTACGTTGCTTTATTGATACTAGCTCCCAACATCTGAGTGTTCTGGGCTTCTCACTGTGTTTCTCTGGGGAAAGCATTCTTCCATTGCCCTGAGGATGTCCTTGCCTGCTCTGTCGGGCCTCTGTAGCTGTAATTCGGGTGATACATGTGCTACCCGTGACCTGCCTCACATTCCTCCGTCTGCGTAGCATTATTACTTGGAACCTTTAATTGCTCTAGACGTTCATTTACCAAGTAAGGGTATCTTGTTCCCCATTAAAGTACTTGCTGTCTCAGTTCTTGTATGTGGATGGATTTAGCCTGGAACGGGCCTGGTTTCATTGTTGCATTTGTCACTGCAATCTACAAGGGTCAGAGGTCACTCTCAGCAAACATACATCATCGGCTACAGTACCGAAGATTTTTTACTCACAAGCAGACTACTTTGGCTTACTGTAAGTGTATTCTAAAAGTCCTTATACACTATTTTTTCAAATTTTTGGGGGGGTCAAAAATATTTTTTTCCCCCAAAAGAAATCAACACATTTAGCAAGAACGTATTAAACTGATCAAAGGTGACAGTAAGTACTGTACATATATAAATGTTATAAAATAATTATATTTCAAATAAATGCTGAACTTTCATTCATCAAATATTCATCAAAGAATCCTGAAAAAGTGTATAACTGTTTCCTCAAAAATATTAGGGAGTAAAACGGTTTTCAACATTGGTCATGATAAATGTTTAGTTTAAAATTAGCATATTTTGATTTCTGAAGAATCATGTTATACTGAAGACTGGAGAAATGGTTCCACTGAAGGCGAGTTGAGTGCACTGAAAAAAATGGTGTGTTGGATTTACATGATTTAATCATGTACATCGGTTCCACATGATTCAATTAAGTTAAACAAACATAATTTGTTCACATAATTTCAACATAATGGAAATAAGTAATTTTTAAGTAACCGAATTGAGTAGTTTCACAATGATTTTAATATGGCTCCCTATCAACAGTGGTGCACACTAGGGCTTAAGGCCCTGCCTCTTTAATCAATACATGTTTATTTTTGTACAATTTTGTTGTCATTTGACTGATACATAACACAGTACTTAGTAGCTTTCATTATATTTGCCAGCAAAAGCACATCATATATGTACTAAGTGAGAAATGCTCTTTAATGACATGTGTTGAGTCAGTCCACAGCCTAAGCAATCGCTCCACTCTTCTCCACTATGGTAACCCAATGTAATTTAAATGGTTCGAATAATTCCAACATAATTAAACATTAAACACAAATAAACAATATAAAGTCTCCCCCTTTTTCTCATTTTGCCCAAAAACACATAAAATAACACTAAATTTCAACAATTTTACTCTAGTCGTCAAGTCCCAAGCAAAGCATGCTGGGAACTACAGTTTCAGCAAAAATCATTTTCGAGTACTTAATTGGTTCACATTCACCCTAAATAATTTAATCTAGTAGATTGCACATTTTAGAGAATTACATTAATTGAAAGCAATGAAATCATGTTTAGAAGAGAAATACAAATTTGTTGCGTAGATCACAAATAATACGATTAAGTAAATTGGACAACATGTGTTTTCCTGTTTTTTCAGTGTGTGAACCCATGTGGAGTTTATTGAAACAGAATACAAAACAAATCCAAACCATGGCATGAACTAGAGCACTTGACTTAGATTTCAACATATACTGTAGCTGACTTGACAAAACACCAACAGAGGTTACACAAGCTAAGTTAGATACAAAACTATGGGGACATGAGGGCTATATATACACACAAAGACTATTGACTAACAAGAAACACCTGAGCCTAATGAACCAATCAAAACGTTAAGTAAGACAAAAGGAACCAATAATAGCAATAAACAGCAAATTAAGCATATGACATGATCACATGAGGGCAAGGAATCAGATGACAAACTAGGAACTATGACAATACAAAAAGACATGAACAAAAAACAAAACTTGAACTGTGGCATTCCCCCTTCAAAAAAGGCGACTCCAGTCCAGATGCACTAGCTCAACACTCACCCAAGCACAACATAGTTCAGGTGGGTGGTGGATTGGAGGAGGTCCAGGGGGAGGGATGGAGGGCCAAGCCAGTGAAGAGGATGGGGGCCTGAAGCATGGGTGGACCTGGAGCTATGTAGTGCAGTTGCAGACCTGGGCCATGGAGCAATGGTGGACCTGGGCAGCTGTACAGTGGCAGACTAAGTTCATGATGGGCTGTGGAACACTGGATGAGACAATGGGGGATCAGGTGGCCATGGTAGAGTCAGCAGTGTTGGGGGCCACCAGGGCGGAGCTGGCTGATATGAGGACCACCAAAGCAGCACAGATAACCTACAGGAATAATAATAATAATAATAATAATTTTTACATTTATATAGCGCTTTTCTAGGCCCTCAAAGCGCTTTACATAGAAGGGGGGAATCTCCTCATCCACCACCAATGTGCAGCATCCACCTGGATGATGCGACGGCAGCCATATTGCGCCAGAACGCCCACCACACACCAGCTGATTGGTGGAGAGGAGACAGAGTGATGAAGCCAATCGTTTATGTATATGGGGATGATTAGGAGGCCATGATGGACAGAGGCCAATGGGCAAATTTGGCCAGGATGCCGGGGTTACACCCCTACTCTTTATCGAAGGACATCCTGGGATTTTTAATAAACACAGAGAGTCAGGACCTCGGTTTAACGTCTCATCCGATGGACGGTGCTTGTTACAGTATCGTGTCCCCATCACTATACTGGACCCACACAGACCTAACACCTCTACCAGCAGCAACCTAGTTTTCCCAGTTGGTCTCCCATCCAGGTACTGACCAGGCTCAGCCCTGCTTAGCTTCAGTGGGAAACCAGTCTTGGGCTACAGGTACAGATATGGCTGCTGGCTATATCACCCTGGATATAAGGGGGTCATGGTGGAACACAGTCCTGGGCAGTACTCCTGGCCGTGAAATGGAGTGTGTCTTCAGGGGAATCTTGAGTGGCCATAATGTGAGGAGGATCTGGCATGGTGGCCATGATATGATGAAACTCTGGTGGGGTGGCCATGGGGGCTGAGGGCACTGGCATGGTGGGAACTGCGAGGCCCCTCATCCGCAATTCTCACAGTAAATGAGGAACCACTCAGTAATAAGGCAAAGTCATTGTACTGGGCCAGAGTCCAGAACAGTGTCATTAGGCATTAGGTAATTCAAATGATCATTTAGTCTGTTACAAAAAATGCCTTTTAGTGCAACGTCATTAAAGCGCACCTGGTGGCAAACTGCACAGAACACCTCAACATAGTCCTCAATGGCCTGGTCGCCTTGACAGAGGCGCAGAAGGTGAACTGCTGGGTTCATGGTGAGGTCTAGCTTTCTGTAAAGATATTCTACTGAAAGAGACTTGAATGTGAACCCATGTGCAGTTTATTGAAACAGAATACAAAACAAACTAAATAAAAACTTGGCATCAACTAGAGCACTTGGCTTATAGACTTGAACTTGAACAGAAAAGAAACATAAACAGACTTGAGACCTGACTTGACAAAACTAACCAACAGAGGTTACAGAAACAATAGGAACATGAGGGCTATATATACATAAAGATTAATGACTAACAAGAAACGCCTGAACCTAATGAACAGTGAACCAATCAAAATGTGACATAAGACAAAGGACCAAATGATAACAACACCACGAGCAAAGGAAGAACATGACATGGGTGCTTCTCAAACGGAAGGCTGCATCCTCCCGAGGCAGCGTCTTTAGTCCATTCCTTCTGAGGCTTGTAGGCTAATGTCCTCCTCAGCATTGAAACGCTATAATGAGATGGTCTAGTAAGAGAGCATGGCTATGTCACACATGTTCCCGCCCCCACAGTCACGGCACGAAAATACTATTAAACTTCAGTTTGGAAAAAAAATACTTTGTATTACAAATATTTAACTGTTTTCTATTAATGCAATACAGTGAATGACAGCCATCTTCTGTGTGACAGCAATCCCAGTGGCTTACTTTATTGGCATTTTAGTGTTAATTGAAGTAACAGCAAAACAAAAGATAACATCTATGATTTTTTTTCTTATATTTCATAATAAACTCAGACAAGCTCAGTACCGACTCGTTTTCAGACAGTTTGTTTTCGTGAATTGAAATGTGCAAAGGATTGTGGGTGATTTAAGGCCGCAAAGGATACATCTGACGTGTCCTTCAAAACAGGCAGAAAGAAGGACACGAAACGAAGGCTGCCTTCCAAGGATCCTGAAGGATGAGATGGCCTTCAGCAACGTTTGATGACGTGGCAGCCGAGATATGCAGCCTACATAGGATGCAGCCTTTCGTTTGTGAAACACCCTCTATCACATGAGGGCAAGAAATCAGATGACAAACCAACTATGACAATACAAAAAGACATGAACAACTCCAAAACCATGACAAATGACAAACCGCGACCATACTTTGCTATCAAATGGATAAATTATATTTTAAAATACATGTTAGAAGTTATATTATAAAACTTCTTGTAAGACTTATGAGACTTCTTTCAAAAATCTTGCTGACCCCAGAACTTTTGAAGAGATTAGTGTATTGATTGTGTATTCTTATTGTCAAATTCTTATTGAACTTTATCGACTTTTAGACTGTTAGACTGTTTTAGAACTGGATGAACATGCACAACAAAAAATGGAACATGTAACATTTTTTCATAACAATATACATTTTAATGAATCCCTCTGTAAAGCAGATAAATTACATAACATTTGCCTCCAAATTACATTTGCCTCCACATCCTTTAAGCATGACTCTCAGTTCAAAGTTCTCACGACCTAATATTGAAAATAAAGGTTAAATGCTGTCAAAATGTGCGAGGTATTAAAAACTTTCTTTCATTATAAGCTAAAGTGTGAACCTGATACACAGTAAAAAACGCAGTGTAAAATTAACACTCAAAGTGTTAATTTTAACACTACTCCGGATCATATATGGTCCCAATCTAATTAGTGTAAAAAGTACACCGTTTGTAGTGTTGAATTTACAGTGTTAATATAGCACCCTACAGTGTAGAAAAATTACACCGTGAGTGTAAAGTGTTACACTTACAATTGTTGTTCAAGTTTTACACTATGGGGTGTTTAACACCCCTGGTGTTGATTTAATTCCACTATAAGTGTTATTAATAAAATGTTCTGTTCGGTGCAAAAAAAAATGTTACACTATTTTTTACACTATTATATGGTGTTAATGTACAAGATCAGACACAAAATCAAGAGTCTTCAGACGTATAAATCCAAAGTTTATTTAACAAATGGACAAAGCGGCTACTTTAAAACATATCAGATGTGTAAATGTCAATTAGTCAATAACATTCTTTAGGTGTTGCACAGAAATACAATTTTAAAAAAGTTAATAAAACGCATAAAATCCTCAAACTTGCCTGGACACAAACAAATATAACAGGTAGATTTGAACAAGATTGCAGAAAGCTACTTGTCGACAGTTGTGTAGCATCCATGAATGCTGTTCCTCCCTGTCCCATCAGTGAGCAGGTATGGCTGGGTGGTCTCTTCAATTCAATCAAGGTGTTCTGGTATGTCATTCCTTGCCTACAGATCATAGACAAAAAAAAAAAACACTCAAAGTCAGCTCTCCAATTGGCCATCTTTGTATCAGTTTTCCACAATACATTCAACACAACTGGCAATATTTTGAGGCAGACTAATTTTGAGGAAGTGTGACAGAAATGTCCAAATGTACCTTTTTGAGGATGAAAATATTTTTCAGCTTGATACGAGGACATCTTTCCAGGTCTCTTGCAGCCTCATGGTGATGGTGGAATTGAAGGAAGTAGGAGATGAATTGATGCAGGATCGTTGCGGATTCTTAAGAACAAATGTGACAACTTCAGCAAAAAATGCATGAACGTGTATAGATAATCTTATTCTGAATTATAGTCGAACCTGAATCATTGGTTTCATCCACTTTCACAGCAGATTCCGCAGTCAATCAGGTCCTTGAAGGTCTTGGAAGAAGCCTTTCCGGGAACTTAGCTGAGGTCTTCTCACTAAAAATCAAAACGAACAAAAAGAAAAAAAATCACCAAACAGTTACAGAATAATGACATGCATAACTCTCAGGAACCATTCTGTTCAGATGATTGTGTAGTCACAGGGTAGTACCATTCACTCACACCTGGCATTAAAGGGTTAGTTCACCCAAAAATAAAAATTCTGCCACCCAAAAATAAAAATTACTTACCTTCATGTCGTTCGACACCCGTAAAACCTTTGTTCATCTTCGGAACACAAATTAAGATATTTTCGTTGAAATCCGAGGGCTCAGAGAGGCCTCCATTGGCAGCAATGACATTTCCTCTCTCAAGACCCATAAAAGCTAGTAAAGACGTTGTTACAAAGTCCATCTCACTACAGTGGTTCTACAATAATTTTATGAAGCGATGAGAATAGTTTTTGTGCACAAACAAAAAATCAAAATAGCGACTTTATTCAACTTTATTCTGGGCCTCTGACGTGAACTTGTGAAGCACCACGACGCATGCGCGAGAATATGACGTCGAGCACAGTTCGGGCACCCAGGAAATGCACACTTTAGCAGCATTTTGAGCACTATGCCAAGACCCAAAAGCACAATCAATGTAGAATTCAACAGCTTAGATATGGCGAATCTTCCTCTGCTTGTAAACAAATCTCCTCGTTTCCAAGTGATGTGTCAGAACGCCGGCTCTATTCTCGCGCATGCGTCGTGGTGCTTTGTGAGTTCACGTCTGAGGCACAGAATAAAGTTGAATAAAGTCGCTATTTTGATTTTTTGTTTGCGCACAAAAACTATTCTTGTTGCTTCATAAAATTATTGTAGAACCACTGTAGTGAGATGGACTTTGTAACAACGTCTTTAGTACCTTTTATGGGTCTTGTGAGTGCAAAATACATTGCTGCCAATGGAGGCCTCACTGAGTCTTCGAATTTCAACAAAAATATCTTAATTTGTGTTCTGAAGATGAACGGAGGTCTTACGGGTGTCCAACGACATGAGGGTCAGTAATTATTGACAGAATTTTCATTTTTGGGTGAACTTACCCTTTAACATTCATCTTGGGTGACGCACAAGTGAACTCGATGTACAGGTGTAAAAGCACCCAAGAAGGTCTAGGCCACATTCTTTTATTAAAGGGATAGTTCACCCAAAAAAGAAAATTCTGTTATTTACTCACCCTTATGTCGTTCCAAACCCGCAGGACTTTCTTTTGTCTTTGAAACACAAATGAAAATCTTTTTGATGAAATCTGAGAGCTCTGTCCCTCCAGCAATGAAGACAAACGGATTTACAGATTAGCTTTAACTCACTTTCACAATGAACTGAACTGTCATAAAAAAAACTGGTACCTTAACATTAGCGTAGTTGTGTCTTGACGCAGATGACGACCTGACAGACATGATATCATATTCAGTGCTAAGAACAAGCAACGTACATTTGATGTAATTCACACTTAAACATAGGGCGAATAAAAAGTTTAAACACTCCCCCACCTCAGTCAGCAAAAAGCACTGCGCGCTACAAGACGCTTAAACACACTGTTAATAATGCGCATGCGTCACACAAACGGAATTCTTAACGCGTTAAATGTATAAAACAGACACTTTTACCGTTTCAACAAAAGGACACAACATAATGCCACACTTAATGCTTACAAAACAAATATACAATTACCATTTGAAGAATTCTCTCATCTGCGCAGAAAAAGCCCAAATGTTGCTGCTTCAGAGCTTCTTATCGACTTCACTGCCTGACTGACTCGTCGTAAAACCAGGCCTCCGTGTGACTGGAGGCGGGAATGCATTCTTTCATGAAGGCTGTGAACAAACCAAAACTAAATAAGCTAAAATATAACAAATTGTAAACACATCCCAAAAAATATTTTAGACGTAAAATCACCTTCATCTAGGAAATCAAATAACGTTAGGCATGAGAAAAGTTCACATTCTTCTGTAAGTTACATCTCGGCATCTCATGAACTTGACGAGCTTCCTTAATCCTGACAAAAACGCGCAGTTAATCATTTATAAATGTGTTCATAACCATATTTAACTAAAAATGTTAACAAATGTACTTAATATTTCATTTTAGAAAGAAAAGCAATCCAACCCACCGTCTCAGTCGAATTAAGATAAAATGGCGTTGTCGTCTGGAGAGGTAGCAGTCATCGAAGGGCGGAGTCAAAACTATTCGGCGCGTTTTTTTGCACTTTCAGTGTAAAAATAAATTTACACTATGTAGCACCCACATAACTACACTGAAGAAGATTACGCTTTAACACTGTAGATTGTTAATTAATGACTTTTAACACTGCAATTTTTACACTGCTGATTTTACTGTGTAGTCATTCTCAAAGAACCAAACCAAAGAACCAAAAGGATGTCCATTAAACTCAAACTGAAGAAAAGGACGGGACATAAAACGATGGCACTGGTTGCTTCTTGAAGTAGCTACCTCTTGTGAGGGGACAAAATACTACCTGCTGCCTTGAGGATATTAAAAATGAAATACAGAGTCATTTGCCGCACAGGGTCAGCCTTTTACTGATCTGTTTTTGATTAAAAACAAGGAGCTTTAAGGCTTTCCTGTTGCCATGATAAGGCATCATGTCATAAGTCTGATTTCAGCCATGACCATGTGGACAGTAGTAGTGAGCTTCGGCCAAACCTTAATAATCTTCCATCTAAATGTGTGAGAACTCTCTGAACCCTAAATCATCAGGCACTGCTTTTAAGCTTACAGGTTTTGGCTTTGATGAATCTCTCTCACAAACTTCTATTTGGAAAATCTGTGCTCCTTCCCTTCTCTCTCGCTGGCTGACACTGCCGCTAGAAGAATCCACTTTGTTTCCTAATACTTTTGTAAGCTTTTGGATACAATGATATTTTCATAGTCCAAAGACAGAAAGAACTCTTGACAAAATGCAATGAGGAAAAGCAATAGACTTGGGATATATTACTCTCAAAATATACTGTGGTTATCATCAGGAATAGCTAAGCTGAAACTGACCTATATTTTAGCACTTTAAATGTAGAATTTTCTGCATGGATGGCATCCACAAATGCTTGCGTGGCGAAATCACGCGCCACTTTGTTGAGCCTAAACCAACGTGGGCCATAGCCAAAATAAAGTATGTTCGTGCTGGGGCTATACAGGACAATTGTTCAAGTACATGAACTAGCTGGGCTATTAAACCCTTTCCAGGTCAATAAACATTTATGATAAGAGCAGTCCCCTTTCAGAAAACCTTATTTTACAGTCCCGGTATGGCCCTGCTTTTCTCAGCTGCATTGTGCCGAACACATTAATCCATCCAGGAGGGACTTATTCCGGGCTGTGAGGGCCACTCTGTCCCTCTCTTTCTTTTTGCAGAGGTTCAATGGCAGAAAATCCATAGCTTCTCTAAGAGGAGGAATTCCATTAGATAATAGATATGGAATCCATCTCGATTCCCCACCTTATCTTCTCTCGGGGTGAGAAATCAATACAGAAGCTTCTGCTCAACTGCCAACAATAACAATAAATTGATAGGCTTGTGAGAGAAGGAGAGCGAGGAAGAGCATTAATGGACAAAACGCCACATTCTTTATTGGCAATGATGCAAATCAAAGTGTTAATTGTGCAAATAGTCATCTGAATGAGGGAAGGCGGGACTAAACATGTAACTGATTCGTTCAAAACCTTTGATTCATTCAGGAACTAAACAAGGGAATAGGTGTATGACCTCAAAGTACAGCAAAAGAGAACGATTAGAGAGCAGACGGCTCTGTGTGCTTTTGAAAGACCTAATGTCTGTGTGAGTGAGTCATTGAATTAAGTGTTCAACAGATTCGTTCACAGTATTGATGGGAGCCACATTTAAATTCACAACGATGACTGAGGAATAAACATGGCATACCACATATGCTCTTTCTATCGACCCATTTGACAAAGAATGTTTATTTATTCTTAATGCTGTTGGCTAGAGAAGCAAAGAGAGTTAATCATTTACATTGTAGATGTTTTTCTACATGCATCTGACACGTTGCTATGAATAGAATAACTAGCGTTTTGGTCATGGGAATATTGTGCAAAAAACAGTTGCTTTAAAATGACTTCCTACATGTCATAATTTTGCCTATATGAATTGAATTGTCCTAAACATAATGTCTCATAAACACAAATATGCTTTAGTGATAAAAGCAAACATTAGGTGACATTTTCTGGTAGATGATGCCTTAAAGGGTTAGTTCACCCAAAAATGAAAATAATGTAATTTATTACTCACCCTCATGCCGTTCCATACCCGTAAGACCTCCATTTATCTTCGGAAAAAGCGACAAGAATATTTTTGGTGCGCCAAAAAAATCAAAATAACCACTTATATAGTGATGGCCGATTTCAAAACACTCGCCAAAGTCACGTGATTTCAGCAGTTTGGCAGTTTGACACGCGACCCCGAATCATGATTCGACACGCTTATTCATAATGCTCAGAAGCTTCATGAAGCAGTGTTTTGAAATCGGTCATCACTATATAAGTCGTTATTTAGTTTTTTTGGCGCAGCAAAAATATTCTCGTCGCTTTATAATATTAATATTGAACCACTGTACTCACATAAACTGATTTAAATATGTTTTTAGTACATTAATGGATCTCGAGGGAGGAAATGTCATTGCTGGCTATGCAGGCCTCACTGAGCCATCAGATTTCAACAAAATTATCTTAATTTGTGTTCTGAAGATTAACAGAGGTCTTACGGGTGTGTGAAATGGCAAGCCCGATCTCACGAAAATGCGTATAAATAATACGAATGTGCAATCTCTTGGAATGTATACACCAAAATGAGTTTTGGCGTGCATATGATATGCACTTTATGGCGTATTATACGTACGATCCCCCGACTCCCTACCCTCACCCTACCCAAAAGCGTGTCATATATATGCCATAAAGTGCGTATCATATGCACGCGAAAAACTGTGTAGCATATGCACGCCAAAACTCATTTTGGCGTATACATTCCACGAGATTGCACACTCGTACTATTGATACACATTGTCATGAGATCGTGTTGGAATGGCATGAGGGTGAGTAATAAATGACATTATTTTCATTTTTGGGTGAACTAACCCTTTAACTGTACCATTTCTTTATTGACGGCCATTCAGAATTAGCTGTTTTTTCTCTTTCTCCATTGACTGACTAAATATTGCTTTGCAAGCCACAATATTTCTTATATTTCCCAACAGATTAGTATGTTTTACCAGCAAGTGTGAAATAGGCATATTTTCAATTTCAATGTTAACAACTGAGTTTGACTGTCTCCTGCCTTTTGTGTCACAGCTCGTGATGGTCTAGTGAAGTGAATTCTGTGCACGTTCTTTTGGTGCCATCAGCCAATCAGCATTGTCATGACATAATCGTCATGCATCTCCAGAGTGACAAGTCACATGTCATCTAAGGCTCAGGTTATTGGCTCAAACAGTTATGTGCTCCCATGAGCAAAGATGACAGATTTCCAATTGCGTACTTACTCCTCCAGGTCCTGCACCAGCCGAACAGCTACCATTAAGATGAATGGGAATGTTAACAGATAGCTTTCTCCAGGTACACGACCTTCCTTTAAAAACACTGAACATCAACTGAATATCGCAACCATAAATCTGTAACTAAAGGCAGCGTTTTCTCTTCTAACCCTCAACCTGCTTATTTTACTGACACTTAGCCAGCAGATGTCAGTCTTTTCTGTAGTATCAATGGCACATTCCAAATGGCATTGCCCTGGAGGCAGATTTAAAGACTACAGGGGTGAAACTGTCAGGAGAACATGTAATGGTAAAGAGAAAATGTTAATTAGGATGGACTTAATGAGAATGGCAAGCTCTCAGCACCATTGACTCAGCATTAGATGCAAGCTCTAACTATTAATGATAACATTATTCAATTTAAACTGCACTTGAGGCCTAATCATTTCATTTACATGTATGAGCAATCAGTTTAATCAATGTGTAACCACTG
This sequence comes from Gobio gobio, assembly GCF_949357685.1. Lineage (NCBI taxonomy): Eukaryota > Metazoa > Chordata > Actinopteri > Cypriniformes > Gobionidae > Gobio > Gobio gobio. Next base: position 27,269,948 of record NC_137111.1, on the reverse strand, counting down.
CATAGAGGGGAATCATGGTGTTTAGCCACAGAAAGAGTCACAGATACTTTATAAAGCAATCACAAGCCACTGCTGTACCATTTGGCCAGATAACTGGTGTTTTAGGAATAACACTTAAGAGTACATCATGATATAATGGCTCATCCTAGAAATTCCAAGTCCAGAATAATGAATGAATTAGCACCCAGACGTATTCTTCAGGAGAAAAATCAAAAACGGAACAATGGCACGCTGCTAATATATTTAAACCATGTCATATCTCTTGCGCCTTACCCAACTTATCTATTACGGATTGCGTGGGATCCGTTAGGCAGTTCCCTTTTTCATGTCGAGCCGTGTACGGAGGGAAGACCACCCTCATTGGGAATTGAGTGCAAGTTAATTTCAACCCACACAATGACACAATCTCGAAGACTGCAGAACAGTCTTTTGTGCAGCTTCTCTCCCCCAACCTAGTCAGTGGGAGGCATTAGCATCCCTGTCATCAGTGCCTGAGAGCCATCACTCCTTTGAAGGATTAACTTCATTAGCATGTTTTCATGCCACTCGTCTTCTAATTGCCCAATTGAAGCGCCCACTTGTTGTGCTTGTGAAACATGCCTGGACTCACAAGACCAAGTCCAGGACTTCGGTGTGAAGGTTATCACTTTTCACTTTTGTTTCATCATGTTATCTATCTATCTATCTTTCTATCTACACTCTAAAACAATGGTGCTATATGGCACTAAAAGTGGTTCTTGGCTCGTAATCATAGGGGAACCTCTTTAAGTGCTGTATAGCACCAATCTTGGTGCTTCAGTGGTTCTTCAGGGGTTCTTCACCGGTTATTTGGCTGAGGTGCTGACTGAGGTGCTATATAGCACCACTACCATATACAGAACATGTTACGACATGGTGCTATATAGCACCAAAAGTGGTTCCCCTATATGATTACGTCCAAGAACCTCTATCTATCTATCTATCTATCTATCTATCTATCTATCTATCTATCTATCTATCTATCTATCTATCTATCTATCTATCTATCTATCTATCTATCTATCTATCTATCTATCTATCTATCTATCTATCTATCTATCTATCTATCTATCTATCTATCTATCTATCTATCTATCTATCTATCTATCCATCCATCCATCCATCCATCCATCCATCCATCCATCCATCCATCCATCCATCCATCCATCCATCCATCCATCCATCCATCCATCCATCCATCCATCCATCCATCCATCCATCCATCAATTAACTTGCATTTTGTTCAATCCTTTTGTACAGTTTATTGTGATCAGGGACATCATGCACCCTCTTATCAGTCGCAGACTGGCTCACTTGGTGTCCTAGGCAAGATATGATATGATGAAAGGGAAAAGCACTTTAGCCGTTCTTTGAAAGTATCACAGTTCAATTTATTCAAATATTCATGGACATTTTGTTCAAATGTTTAAGAAGAGAGAGTAAAACAGTGAGAGACAGAGTGAGATCTATTGCTTCAAACATTTTTTCATCCAGCCAAACAGAGAGAAGTGTCACCCTGCCTCAGTGACCAGAGAGAGAGAGAGAGAGAGAGAGAGAGAGAGAGAGAGAGAGAGAGAGAGAGAGAGAGAGAGAAAGATGGAAATCCAAAATCAAAGTAGCATGTATACATAGCCTGTGGCCCTCCTCTCATTTCCCTTATGAATCACAAATACAGATATTGCATGCTTAAACTAAAGCCCTTGCCCTCTTAAGTTCTCTACATGATGTCATGTACAGGAAGGTATTTCTCAGTCTCAACCTGTCTGCTCATGCAAGTTCTCTAGTAATACGATACACATCTAAAGGTTCTGAGAAAATGCTGGTCATTCTCAGACAAGGGCTTCATTTATTTCCCAAGAACGAGGCTCATTTTCCCGCAATGCAGCCTGGGCTGCGTTTTACGCAGCAAATGAAAGTCCTCATGCACCCATTTTATGAACGTATGATGTAAGTGATGCTGGGTTTATGCAACATGCAAATAACATAATTAAACTCTAACTCCCCTTTTCTATTCTCTGTTGTTTGTGTAACATTCTGAAATCCCAAATTTTCCTCATTTTACCTATGGTACTGGAAAAAGATTTTTTGTTATCTTCTAATGCACGGTATAAATGTGTGAACATTTTAAACTGAAACTGATACTGAAAACCCGACAGATTTTAAGCGAATGTCAAAGGCTGTTAGAAAAGCTTTCAATATCATAAATCCGCTCATAGATGTGGTATATCTGAGAGATTAGAGAATGTCTGATTTAAGAACCAACAATCAATAGGCTTAAAAAGGTTATGTGGATCAATGTAAAATTGTTTAGTTCGCCAGCTCTATCATTTGATTATTGCCATCTTGAAGAACAGAAAACATCTTCTGTTAAAGGTGAACAATAATGTTCCTTAACTGTGCAGTTTGCGCACCGGAATTGCATTTTTATTTTTGTTTGGAGGTCAGGGAGTGAGGCTAGGGAAATCTGGTCGGATACATTTTCCTGAATATGTCCAGCAGGCATTGAATCAAGAGGGAGTTTAGCCGTCTCTTAATTTACTCTAAGAGCCACTGAGTAAGTTGATTCTAAAGCAACTTGTCTCATGTCATCTAATGGGCTTAATTAACAATCAAACTGAATATGACAGTGAACTTTACTCTCACTGCTGCCTGTCTGCCGCTCCAAGTTCAAATGCTAAAATTAGCCTCTAGGGAGTGGCATAAATTCATTTTTTGTGGATGTGCAATTCAAACACACAGCCACTCACATAGTACCCTCTATTATAAACTGGCTAAATTAAAAATTAACATTGTGTGCGGCTATAAACTTTCAGGGTTGAATATACTGTAAGCATTCCACCGATCGAACCAAGGCCTGTTCTGTCCAAACATCGTATGTCTTGTTTGTAGAAGAGGGGGAAATAAACCATTGGCTCTTCATTAGGCTCCAAATAAACCTTAACTTAGTCTTTATGTCCATCCCCTACCTCTCTTCTCAATCCTCTTTCTCCTCCTTTCTCTTCCTTCCTACATGGCCTGAGGGAGCAGTTAGATCTCTGAATGCTCTCACAACTATTGTGAGCTCACATTGATTGCCTCTACCCTCTCCAAAGCCAGTCGGGCCAGTCAGCATGGGGTACAGGCTGTCTGCTTTATCCACCGTGGCTCACATTTTTCTGAGAAATAAAAGAGGGGGAGAGAGAGTCTCGGAGTGAGTTCCTCCTCCACTCCTGCAAACAGAGAACCAGATGCATCTGTTTTACTCGCCCCCCCTCTCCCCCTCTTTTTCTCCCTCTCCCGCCTCTCCTCTCAGTGGCTGTACTCTAAAGGGAATCAATAGTGTACTTAAACGGATTTCTCTTGTGTCTTGTTGTCAAATACGTTGTGCACCTCTGCCTTTCTCCGTGTGGGCTGATCTTTGTGAGCTGCGGTAACGTCTCAGCAGCGCTCATTTATATGCCCTTGATCTGCATTTCCGCTCTTTGTCTGTTTTACACTTCTGTAATATCCTTTACACCTACCCAGTTAATGGTGCTTTGGCACAGTCGCTTGTGTTTCCTCTAAGGAGGTCTGTGAGGGCGATAGAGCGCTGTGTAAAGGAGCTGTAAATAATCTGTGAACGCTCAGTCTGTGTGTGAAAGCTTATGTCAGCAGAACTGAAACTCTCTTTCCATCATGTAGCTATGAAGTCCCAGCAGCATCAATCATTTCCCCTGTGATTGTCAGGGAATTAGCTGAGCTGTGGCGCTCAGTGGCGAGCCGGTTCATCTTGGGTCGAAAAGTGCAGCAAAATGTGGATACGTGTCCGAATTGTCTCATTTTTGTGTTATTTCATTTGAAAGTAGCAATTAATGTACTCATATTGACACCTGCAAGACCATTTGACAGACACAACAACAGGGTTGGGCGCCATTCAGAATTGAATTGAGCATGCTTTTTTTTTGTTGCTTTTTTTAAATAGGCCTATTTGTATTGAAATTCCAATTTAAATGGAAGTAGATTTAAAATGAATTGAAATTCAGTGAATTGGCAAACTTTGAGTATTGGACTTTGAATATTGACTGAGTCTTGTTTAAAAGGTTTGAGAAAACTTTAAAAAATGTGATTTTTTTTTGCCTATAGATAAGTGCTTACCAAGGCTGCATTTACTTGATTAAAAATACAAAACAAACAGTAATATTGTGAAATATTATTACAATTCAAAATTACTGTTTTACATTTGAATATATTTTAAATTGTAATTTGCTGTGATGCAAAGCTGAATTTCCTGTTCAAAAAGTTTAAAAGAACAGCATTTATTTGAAATAGAATCTTAAATGTCACTTTTTTTTTATCAATTTAATGCATCCTTGCTGAATAAAAGTATTATGCTGTTCTTTTGAACTTTCTATTCATCAAAGAATCCGAAAAAAATAAACATTCATAATAATAAATGTTATTGAGCAGCAAATCAGCATATTAGAATGATTTCTGAAGGAGCTTGTGACACTGAAGACTGGATTAATGATGCTGAAAATTCAGCTTTGCATCACAAAAATAAATTACATTTTAAAATATATTCAAACAGAAAACAGTTATTTTAAATTGTAATAATATTTCACAATATTACATTTTTTTGTATTTTTAATTAAATAAATGGAGCCTTGGTGAGTAATTTAATGTTTTAAAACATTAAAACTCAGAGTTTCTGTTGTTAAATAACATTGCAAAGTGTTTAAATATATATATATTTTTTTATTTAACTGTTTTTATGTCAGGCAGTACAACCAAATAGTTGTATGTTGTACAACCTGACATGGAAAGTGTACCAACATACCCATACTTAAAATGTGCAGTTTTTACCATTATTTCGAGAGATCTACAATACAAATACAAAAATATGCATGTCATGTCATTGATCAATATATGGGCTACGTGGAAATTAATTTCTTTGAATTGTAATTGAGTTAATTTCTCGTCCTGTCATTCCAATTCAAGTTTCAAGTGCGACCAATTCATTTAAAATTCACATTCATTAATTGAAAGGGAGCCAGATTTTCAGTTTTGCATTTTGCATAACACGTTCTCAGACCTTATAAATTCTATCTTGATTTCTTGCATCTGTGTGCATATGAAATTATACTGAGGTTCAGTCAAGCTAAAGTCACTCCACCTAAAGTCCATCCATCTTCTTGGCAGCCATCTGGTCATATTGTCTCAGAATGTAAGAGTTGAGGGCTTATCCACGAACACTAAGAGCTCTTACAACAACCAGCTTTGAACTGAAGTGTGCTGTTCATTGACTGCTTGTGATTTTGTTCGCATGAACTGTGGCATCTTTGAAGGACTTCACAAAAACATGATTAATGGCCCAGAACACAGGATATTACAAGCAGCTTAAAAGGTATATCACAATAGACACCGAGGTACTCACCATTGCTAACGCCGTGCTTTGATACTGATGTTACACGGGGATATCCATCTTTGCAAAAGCCATCTGAGGCACCAGTCATCCTATCGACAAATTCAACAGCATCTGTTAAATCACTTTGAAAGTCAGGCCATGATGGAGTGCCTCGAGTCGAGACCTTACGGAATACATGTAAAAAACAAAAACACAAAAAAACACACACATTCAAACCAGCCAGTCAATATCGAAAAGGAGGTGTGGTTAAAACAGGAATTGGAAAACTAAAATATTGGAAATTGAGGAAAAGGGTGCTTTGACATTGTCTGCAGCACTTAAATTGTCATTTGGCGGATCGTGAACTCTCCTTCTAAGAACAGGACAGAAATAAATATGAATGACTGCCTGTGACCGATGATGTCATCTGCTAGATTTATCCCTGCCAACTTAGATAACTGTACAGGAGCAAGTGTCCTTGAGACAAAGTGCTCAGAGAATGCGGCCCGTGCATTAATGTGAATGCAGTGGAGATGCTAAGATCAAAGACACTTGCAAACACTTTCTTTGAAATCACTGGCCAAAGACTGTTGGGAAATAATTGACAGATGGTAGAAAAAAAAAAATCTAACGCTCTATTGAGAAATATGTCACAGTGTTATAATCAAAACAATGAGTTCTTTGAATTGACAGGAAGTTTTGTAACACCATCGGTTTAACCACACTGTACAAAAAAATATTTAAAAAGTAAGTTACCTGGTTGCCTTAAAATTTTGAGTTAATACAATGAACATTTGAGAATCGACATCACCCTTTATTCAAATATTATTCAAATATTTTGTAAGCATATTGCCTAATTGTGTGTTTTATTTGTAATAATGCAGTGAAACATGCCAAATTGTGCTATTTTCATGATTTATCACAACATTTTTTATTTATTTATGTGGTTCAGATACAATAATATTTTGAGTTTCTATTTATTAAACCAATTTCCTTCATTGTATTAACTATAAATGTTAAGGCAACCAGGTTACTTATTTTTTTAAGTTCATTTCAACTCTCTATATTACAATTTACATTCAACTGAGTTAAAATTTTTAGTTGAATCTTGTATAACTTAAATAAAAAGTTGAAATTGCTTAACCTATTTTGATTTTTGAGTTAAATTAACTTAAACACATATGTTGTCATAACTTATTGATCCTCTAATTTTTTACAGTGCAGTTATATGAGGGGTTAAATCATACATGGGCACCATCATCCTGAGGTGACAGCAAAATAATGCAAACTTATAAAAGACTTGTAGTACAAAAAAGGTAAGAAATAAAAATTTCACATCTGGTGTATAATTTGATTTGTAATCATGCTAATGGATGAAAGAACAGAATCATCTAAGTCAGCAGTTTCTCTTAATTTGGTTTGAAACATTTACACAAATGTGCGAGCAAGCAAATAAATAAACAAACATAATGGGCACAGACTGTATTATTATGTTTTATAAATTTCAATGTTTGTTGTTTTGTTTTGAATTAAAATTAATAATTTTACTATTTTGAATTTAAATGTTTAAAATAAAATGGTGGTGTCATGGGGATGGCATAATAATTATAGTACATTTAAATAAGTTCCATGTTTTCTATTAGTGATGCAGATTGTGTCAGCAGCACTCTTTGTACTTGACACTAATTTGCACACTTCAGGGATTCATTGCAGATTTATAAACTATTTTAATTAGTAGCAGACAAATGGGAATTACATAGTGTTACAGCACTCAAAATCTGCCTGTATTAAAAACAATGATACCTCTTGTCGTATATTGAGTGCTTTGCTTTGCTCCAGTCAGGAGGAAAGAAATTACAAGTTGCAAAATCCCAGGCAGGGCATTTGCATATCTCCATATTTTAGGACGTAAGTCACACAGACAGGCATGCTGGAATTTAGTTCTGGTGGTGTGAGGCAGCGCGGACTGGAGTGTGCAGTGACTGATTGTATCTGATGCACTACTAGACGCTCGCGCGGCCTCCCCCTGGTCAGTCGAGTCGCTCAGCATTGGCTGAGGAGGCAGGAGATGCGCGCTGTGTCTCGGCACTGTTGGAAGAGTCATTGTTCCTTGACGTCACCACTCAACCAAGCCTGGCGCTGCTGCTCTCAAACATGTCTTTGTTATTCAGAGCTTTCCATCGGCGAATCGCAAAATACGGAACGAGCTGTTCCTTGTATTCGCGGGAAGTAAGAGGACTCGCATGGACGCACGTTTGTTTGTGTTTGGGGAGGAGATTTCTATTAGAATATATGTTTGTTTTAATATCGGAAATGGAAAAAAAACCCGGATTTTTTAATGCATTATTATTAGTCTATTATTATTATTAGCCTTTTTTTTGTCAAACACTTATACAAAAACAATATTTATATATAATGTAATTTTAAATAATATAATACAAAAAATATTAGAAAATTAGAAAAAAGTATGAGAAGCATGAGAAGATCACATAACTTAAAACTAAACATAATGCATATATATATATATATATATATATATATATATATATATATATATATATATATATATATATATATATATATATATATATATATATATATATATATATAGTGTATATGATTTTTACTCATAATTAGAAGGGTCATATTTTGTTGTAATTCTTACTTACATACAAGATATTAATAAAAAGCCCTCTTTGCTTTAAAAATAGTACATCATAACAACAATTGCACGTTAAATCTGATGTTTTTGACACATTTTTAGACATTTTTATATGGAAAGGCGTTGTGGTCTCCTTGGTTTGATTACAATACATTCGAGCCAAACGACATACTGTAGTATTCCAACTGCACAGAACCTGGCACTCGCGTGTGAATCCAGTCCGTTCATCTGCACACGCCGCCTGGTGTCTTCCAAAGGCGCGAGCGCTTTACGCGACTCTGGGACACATTTTGTCAGCAACCAGCAAGCATGGCTCTGTGGTAATAGAATAGCCCGTGTAATTTGACACTTCAACTTGCCGTGCACTACGTTAGTTGATTCAGACAGTCACACTAACGAAACGCCGTGCGCTTTTCTCTCAGTGTTTGTGAAGTGTGAAGGGAGAAAACAGATCGCAACTTCAAATCCAGGAGATTTTCGGCGCCGTGCTGTGATTGGACCTAAAAGTAAGTTGTGTTTGTGTTTTCCTATCATTTTCGCACCTTGCTCGCTGGGAAGGTTTTTATGCATTGCATTGAAATGAATCCGTAGCCTCCGCGCTAGCTCCAACCTCAGCTAACAATAGAGTCACTTAAAGTATCGCTAAGATGTGTACACATGTATTTCTGCGCAGGAAACAATTGCACTAACTGAAGCGTTGGCGATACGTTGGCTTTGTGTGTTCGAAGCTAAGCACTATTGAGCAATTTTTCCTGGACAGTGGCGTTCAGAGGAACGCGGAATTTGGCTGAACCGGAGAAGCCCACCGTTTACATACCGTTCAGCATATCGCTCTAGTGTGTTGCATTGTTCGGATGAAGAGGGCACTGTCATGCGGTGGACGGTTGGTTGGCACGTAGATGGGCACAATTGGATGGCTTCGTTGCACAAATGTGATTTTTGATTAGCCGAAATGATATTGTAGCTTGTTGATAAGTAATAGGAAACCAGGCTTTCGACCATGTGCTGAAATGTGATGTTTCATGCTGTGGTGTAGTAACAGGACAACCGCGTTGATGCATCGTAACCGCTGATACATAGTAACATTTCGTTGGAATCTTGGATTCCGTGAACGCTTGAATGCAACATTGGGACAGACTTTGAGGACACGAGCAGTGTTGGGTGCCTGCTGATCATATATTATGATCTGGATTTCGTAATCAGATTAGAGAAATCAAGTGTTTGCAAGCAACCATCTCGTTTCGAATATTCATAATTAGATGACAGTTGACTTATGGATTGTATGATTGCACATGGGTTACGTTGCCCAGCAGGAAACGCATTAAATAATGTTTAAATAATCAGTAGTTTACAGATTGTGCCCCTAAAATGTAAAATATTCATGCAAAAAGGATGTATTAAAAAGATTGTTGTTTAATACAAGTATTGCTTTCAAAAATAATGTACTAGTCTAACTATTTTGCTATTATTTGATCTAAGGATTCTTAATTGGTACATTTACTCATTTACCAAAGTGACTTACAAACGAGGAATACAAAAAGCCATTTATCTTAAAAGTCAAACTGCTAATACAAAGTTTCAGACATTGCTCTGAATAGTACTTGATGCTGAAAATTGAATCAGGGCAAGACTTGATATAAGAATAAGTTGGCAAACGTGATATAGGAAAATGTTTCTCTTTGCTCTTGTTTGTATTTTTATCAAAACCCAGAAGTGATCTGATTAGTTCACCTAAAAAAGTGTCATCTAAAAATGGCCACCGATTATGATTTTAGCCATGGAATTTGTAATAAGCCCAAGATTACGTTTAGAAGTAATCTAAGATACAATACAGTTCACTAGTGTCCACCAAGTGTTCTCTTCATAAACCACAGGCTCTCTTGTGTGCTTAGTAAGTCAACATTTTATTCAAGACATTATTACAACTTCCAGCTTTGGTTAATACGTTTGTATTTCCCTACATGACGTTGAATTAAGTTATTTATTTATGTTTTTTTTTGATTAAGCGTGACTCGTGCTTTATGCAGGGTCATGTTAATGCTTTTGATTCTTGAAATATTACATATTTGGTTATTGTAGGAGAGTTTTCTGCCAATAGTACTACAAGAAGCCTAAACACATAGCCGAAATTCTTTCTAGCAACAATTTGAGTTTACAGTAAATGGTCATTGTTTTTATGAAAATAGGTTTTGTTTCCTCAAAACGAAGTTTTAACAGTAGAGTTGTTGGAAACAGACACTTTTTGAGTTTTGTAGGATGGTTCTTCAGTCAAAGTTGTCATTTAATGACAATTTCTTGGTCACCTCTTTAGTACTGTACAATCACAGTCAATGTTTACATGGCTGTGTGAGTGCTGATAATGTTAAAAACTTCCCCCTTTACTTCAGGGTGGATTGCATCTGGAACAAAGGTGAAAGTACCTAGCGCTCAGCTCATTTTGTGGTGTTGGTTCATGTTAACATTATTGGAGGAGGCATATTGTTAAGGCCAATTATTGTTTGCAAATGTTTAAAAAGGAACCCACACGTAAGACTGGAGTCTGCTGGGGGTGCATTTTAAAACACAGTAGATTTACCCACCATTGTGACGTCCCCTCTATGAGTGGACTTCTTCCTAACTTGTATGAGTCAGGAATGGAGAATGTGTCTAGGAGAGGAGAGGAGTTTATTTTCCTCCCTTCTTCAGACAGGGGCCCCAGGTTGAGGATCATCATTACCAAGGGCAGAGGTTTTAGCCATAGTCATGTAAAGACACAGATAAAGCTCAAGTCATTCTGTCAACGGGACTAAAGAGGTATTGCGAAGGGCTTAATGTGGGATTAAACTTCCATAAAATTGTTGAAAAGTTGTTTTCAACATGCCAAAATAGAGAGCATAACGAGATGTCATTTGAACAAATTAACATTGTCCAAAAGTATCAGCTTTTACACGCAAATTATTCAGTAACAGGTTTATTAGTTATTATTGCTCACATCGCAGCATATTTATGCACATTTGTGTCTCTATTGTGTCTAGGCTAACAAATGTGTTCAAGGTTGTCCAGTTTAAGAGCGTAGTCTAGATGATCCCTTTTCACATTCAAATTCTTGGCATGTGTGACAAAAGCTTGCCTAATTCACTGGGCGATTTAAGGGTGGGAATCGTGAGTGATCCAGCTATACAATATTATCATGATACTTGGGTCACAATACCATACATAAAGGGTTCTGTTTATAACTTGTGGACTTTTTTTTTCTTTTAAATTAGTGCCGGCATCATTATGTCAGCATGAAGCCTTTTTTTGAGGTCCCAAATTATTATACTATAATATATGCTATATCATATTAGACAACTGATTCGAATTAAACACAGAGCTAAAGTTTGTTTAGTTTAGAATTTGAATGAGTTAAAATGTCCTTAATAGTGTTTCTGCATTTCCTCCCTATGCTTATAGTCCAAATAAGAGACGATGTGTGTTTTACCTGCTAAAAATACTAATCAGTGTTTTGACAGGTTGACCTTTAACTGTTAGCATACTATTGTGGTGAAATTGTGAAATAGTAGGCCCACGTTCATTCATCATAAAGCTGAAAAGTTGTCTAGCCACCACCCGCACACGCCCACTCTTGAACCTGAGTCAGGCTTTGTTTGACTCCACATGCTGCACTGTGGATCATTTATTACGCTTAATACGCTGATGGCCTTTTTTAACAGTTCACATTACGTCTGCATAACCGCCTGCTCGACTTGTGTGTGTGTGTGTGCACTTTCGTTTCTGCGGTGATCGGGGTTAATACGTTAACGTGAAATGTAGCCTCCGAACCACAGATTATTCAGACAATAGGAGTGCACGACTTCTTATTTCTTTGCAGACTTACGGATACGTTGTTTCGTTTCATCTTGCGGTTCGTGACCTCGGCGAAGCAGAGGGAGAGGGACTTTTGATTTTAATTACATGCATCTGCAAAGAGCGTGGCGTGGGACCGAATCTGCTTCCAGGCTGCATAAGTTGAAAGCTTGTTGAAGGCTGCCTCCGACTCTCGAGCTGACAATGTGACCATGGATGCACTGGGATGCGATGTGCAAAGCATTAGCTAGCTGGTGCCATTCTAAGTGCTTTACCCCTCAGATAGGGACTGTCAGGCCCACAGTGTCACAGGCTCATGCATGTTTGATTTGACGCTCTTTGAAAAATGAACGCAGAAGATGTCACAATGGCTGTATCCCGTTTCTGTCGGCGAGAGCAAGTACATTGAATCAAAAATGACACCCAGCTACTTTTTTCCCCAATGCAAGGGCTTGATATTTGGCTCTACAGGACAAAATGTCTCCACCACACTGACAATTTTGCATGATCACAAGCAATTACCTTAGTTTTTCGGTGCCAATAAAAGCTCACAGTGCTTTGAAGTCTGACTGCCGCTGTGTGCTGTGCAAATCCAGCTTAAGCAAAACAAACATATTGTCCTCAACCTGTTTTCTTTTGACTGAGGCAAATTAGTGTACATTCAGTGAGCCATGTTCTCCATGCTAAACTGTTAAGTCCTGCTACTCTTTTAAAGAGATCCATCTCTCTTTAAAAAACAAATATCTGCTTTAAGTACTCAGATTCTATAGAGAGTCAGGGCTCGGTTTCATGCCGTTGAATATATTCGAGTGATGCAACCGGTTGTACAAAAGCTGTTTAATAGATATTTCAACACATTGAAATTCTGCATTTATGCTTTTTTGAGCAGTGCATATATGCATGCAGTTATTCAGACTGCGTTCTTTTTATGTATTGAAATACTGCCATGTATTCCATCATGTGGAAACCTTGGACCATGTCACCGCGTCGGAGCTGTCTGTCCCTGTCTGGGAGCAGGAGACTTCCCTCCGTCCCTGCGAGTGATCGCTGTGTTTCTGAGAGGGACGTGCAATTACGTTCAACACAGCCCGGGGGATTCATACATGTTTTCTGACAAAGTAAATTAATTAGGTTTTCTTAGGAAAGATAAATATTATTTCTCATCCAAATTTGCCTTTTATGCGAAGGAGGATTTGAGTTTGAGCGCGCCAAATGACACGCACACATAACCTTGACTTAGACATTTGCACAAGGTGAGACTAAATGAAAGCTGAATGAAAGGCAACTATAAGATGTCAGGAGAACATGACAAATGGACGGTGGCGAATGAAATTCATAATAGATCCACCAAATCCCACAGTGTCGCAGGAAAAAGGTGAATTTATATTAAACAGTAAATATGCATTTGATTTGCTTCCCGGTTTTCCCTCTCTTTGCTTGTAGATACTTGAATAGACTCCACCCCCTGATTTTTATATTAAAGCTGATATTAATTTTTCAGGTTTATTACTTGGCTAATATGTCAAGATGATTTCTATTGGCAAGGTCTATTTTACTGTATTTACTTAATATATTTATATGTTTTATTTTTGTGCGTCTTGAGTGTTCACACCCAAGCGATTTTCCCTGGTGATGCGTCGAGTGAACGTGCAAATTCAGTAGATGGCTCTCCCTGTACACAAGGTGGTGTTGCGGCGCTTTACGCTTCTGACACTCGCTTGTCACACAGAAGTAGAAGAGAGACAGTATTTACGTGCTTGCCGAAACCATAGACATATTATATTTGTGGCCAAAACCATTCACACACGTTTTGCTAACTGGCAAGCAGCATTAGCAGCTCATCTTCTTCTTTGTCTACTTACTACTTCTTCGTCGTATCAATGTGTGCTCGGCAAGACCGCTTTGTGCTTGAGCGCCACCAAGTCGTGTTTTACTGTCACTTCAGCAGCTCCAGGCACGTGAACAAAAGCGCTGATCTCATTGGTCGGCCAGTTTTTAACAGTTTTGTTTTTTAAAAATGACGCTTTTACGCCTGGCGTTTTGCGCGTCGGTGTGCACACTCACATTGGCGCCCTTTGTTTAACGTCAGCGATAAACGCGCACGGAAATCATCCCGGTGTGAACAGGCCTTAAGGCTACTACTGTACTTTTTAGTTTGATTCATGTTGGTAAATCTTGGGACATGGCTTTTAATGGTGAGACTTTTGTTTTTGTAATCAGGCTTTAACATTTTTTATTTGAATTTGGGTCAGCTTTAAAATATGAAGAATTATTGGTTATCGACATCGGCCAATATCGGTTTTTAAATGAATTACCATGCTTGAATATGTAACTTTAACTAGGCACACAGTTCTTGAATGATCGACCAGTCAATACTTATACTGATTCAGTCTATAATACATAACACGCAGTTCTTTTGAGTCTGGTATTTTGTTTGGGTTTTATTTCAGTAAGAGAGTCGAATTAAACTCGGTAACCATTCCAACAGATTCAGTGACCGATTCATGAGTCTGATTCAGACTGAGAGTTCATATTTAACAGATTTGATATTCAGTCGTACTGTATGTAATAGAAAATAAGAAAAGAAAGATTCATTGTCTTTTTGTTTTGTGATACCCAACCCTTTCAGTCATTACATTCAGATTGCGAGTTCATATCTCTGGTAAAATTACTTTTTTTTGACAACATGGTTCAGATATACTAACAGCTTGCGCCAACGCAAACCCTCTTTTGTTGTTAAAAATCTACTGTCAGGATTTACTAAAGACAAGCAGTGAAAAATTAGTGCTGAAAAGGCGTGGGCTCAGTTTTTTTTTTTTTTTGCGGCTGACCTTATTGCACATGCATTTGTAGGAGTTTCTCTTTCAGACACACAATTTATGGCGTGAGTGAGAGTATTTAAATGAATCATGCAAGGTGATTAAATAAGATTTACTAGTCAATTTGCTGGTATTTGTGCCATTATTTAACGCGTCTAACGCGTCTGTGTTTGTTAATTTGAGCGTCCTCAGTAGATCACATGCAGAAATGTTCACTCCCATTGGCGCTTTTATGCTCTGACGCTAATTTGCCCTGTTTAGTAAATCTGGCCCATATATTCAGCAGCAGCAGAGCGCCACTTGCACTGGTATGGTGTAATGTCACATTAATCTTGCATAGTATGCTGTTAAAACAGCTCTTTACATTACGCGGTTTTCTCATTTTGTCATATCATATAGGTATCATTCTGATTTTTCCATGTTTTTATTATCTGGATTCTGCTTTGTCGAAATCACAAAAGCACGCGGCCCAGAGCTTTCTTTAGAACTTATTAACCGTTCAAGGCAGATCTCACGATGAAAACGTATTCCATCTGAGAACACACCTCTTGCTCCACAAATACACTTCATGCATCACAGCCTCTGTGCAGAGCTCATGAGGTGACAGCTGTAGGCAACAGAGAGACGTTCATGGAGTGCTAGTGCAGACTCGGCGCCAGATAGAGCATGATAAATCCAGAGCCGTGTAAGTGTGTTTGTCTGCGTGTGTATGTCCAGGCTCAAATTGGCATGCAATGGCAAGCACCGCTTCCCAGGTAAGTGCTGTGTGCCCTGGCTCTTAATGACTGTTTCATAAGCCACACTCTTGGTGGCCACTATGTGCCCTCCCCTCTCGTTCACCCCTGCGGTTCTGAACTAGACTGCTTCACACTCTTATGAGCTCATGTCTTTTAATATCTCTACCTGGGCTGTTCAGATAAAGAGCCATATTAGAAACCCCAGAGTGCAAATATTGTAAAATGGCACGTCTGGTGTTGTGGTTTTCTCTCAGCCTTGTCATAGAAGAAAATGTAGAGTTGATTTAATGGTGGCTAGTGTCTTAGGACTCTTAAGTAATTAGCGGGTTTTTTTCACGCCAAGTAGTCAGATGTTTATTTATGCTGTAACAAATTGAAACTGTAAGTTTTGTGTCGTCTGAATACCACCACAATAAAGTTGTCAGCGATAAGAGTTAGCGATATTGCAAACTAAACCTTGATATTTCATACCTCATTCTTGCGTGCATCTTCTGAGAAAACAGAAGCCATTGTTGCACTGATCATTTATCATTGCTGTAATGAGATTAAACTAATCGTGTATTCCAGAGACAGCAATGATACACTGTGTGGGGCTTGCCAGGGATCATCTTCAAACAGTATTTGTCATTGTCTCTCAGTGCTTTTTAATTAACTGTTGACAAACAGCGTAAGCCTTTTGGGTGTTATGATTTAAAAGCAGTCCCATTTCAGTGCGTCCTAAAATATGGTTTCTTTAAAGACAAAAGCTGGAGAGAAACAAATATGTTTTGCTATATATTAGACAAGAACTCTGTTAGAAAAAATCTAGTGAGCTGACTTTGGAGACTAAAGAAACTGTAACCTTGAAGAGATGGTTCACAGAAAACATAAAATTCATTATTTACTCATTCTCGCGCCGTTTCAAGTGGAACACAAATGATGTTTTGAAAAATATTTTTTTTTTGTCCACACAATGAAAGTTAATGTTGTTTTGCAAGGACAAAAAAAAAGGACACTTTCTTCAAAATATCTTCTTTTGTGTTCCAGGTTTGGAACGACATGAGGGTGAGTAAATGATGAAATAATTTACATTTTTAGGTGTTAATGGACTGTTTAAAAACAAAAACTTACAAAAACCAAACTTGCAATTTTGTATTTGTTTGAACATAAGCTGCTAGTCTCTCGTGAATATGCGTACAACAGCTAGCCTAAAGTTAGAGATTATAGTTTGTAAAGTTTTAAATATGGATTCTTACACAAACGCTTCGCTTCAGAAGGTCTTTATTACCCACCCCCAGCCACCCCCCCACCCCCCTTGTAGATATATTTTATGATGGATAGATGCACTTTTATGGATTTCAAAACAGAAACAGCGATTCACTGCCATTTTAAAGGACATTTTTTAATATAACTCCAATTGTATTCGTCTGAAAGAAGAATGTCATATACACCTAGGATGGCTTGAGGGTGAGAAATCATGGGCTAACTTTCATTTTTGGTTGAACTATCCCTTTAATATTTCAAATAGCTTTTTATATTCCCTGTTTTAATTTTTATTACGTTTTAGTAAATTGGTGCTCCTATCATATTTATTAGCTTTTTAACATTTCTATATATATATAATATAGCTTTAATTTTATTTCCATTTTAGTACTTCAACCAAAGTCAACATTTCCAATTTTCCTTTTTTGCTGTCCGTAACTGACTGTGTTCAAGATTTACAAAAATTATATAATGAGAACGTACAATATGAATCCATTTTCCAAACCTTTTGTCTTACCCTGAATCATTATGTTGCGCTTATAATAAGTGTTAATATTGGGACTATTTCAGAACAGACTGGTAGGAACCGCTGCGGAGGATCACAGTCCCTGCGTGACTCGCCATAGACAAAAACCGAGAGAATTAGTTTCGGCTGCAATGTTCTTCCGCAAGACGCATTCAGTTCTGTTTATTAACCGCAAGAGCGCAAAAAGTTACGGACTGCAGCTTTAGGTTTTTCATCTAAAACTTTAAACTTATATATTATTATTATATATATTATTTGATTTCAGATTTATTTCAGTTACCCAAACCAATTTTTTTTTAATGGTTTTTGTTTTAGCTACCAATAACAACACTGCCAATTGATCACTTATCAAGTTTCATGATTGTTGGAATGCTCCTTTAGAAGGCAGCTTCCTATGTAGGCTTGCTAGTTTTTGAAACCAAGCTTCCGAGTAAGTAGTTTTCTTAAACAAGTTCAATGTTTCATTAGTGGCTGCTGAGATCGTTAATCTGCTCTTTCAGTAGTGAGCTTGTTGCTGATGCATAAGCAAACAGTGTTCACATGAAATGTTTTAATTGCACATTAACCCACTGCTGGCATATTAATCTGGCATGCCTTAAAGACGGCACGGCGTCCTTTACATTCCCCCATAGTTTTCTGTGCCGCCGTGTCCCTGGGTGAGACGTTGAGCATCAGAGTGAATTGTTGTTTTATTAGCTAGATTGAGCCGGTGGCGCGATGCACGTTGGGTGCGTGTCCTCCGAGGACATCTCTGAGAGCTCCGCATCTGCAGTAAGTAGTCACCAGGGACGGATGGCACATGCCAGCTCAAATTTTTACGGCGGCCCTCAGACGAGAAACAGCAGACCGGGAATAACATGCAGATCTTTTTTTCCCCCGTCACCATCACAGATATAGGAAAGCAAAGCATCTTTTTCAGGACATCTCGAGCGTCTAATCAATATTACTGAGTGTTATTGAGGTTGGCTTGCTGTGCCTTACCCCGTTCTAGCTCTCGAATGCTGCCTTCGTGCACATGGCTGTCTAATTTTCTCTGGAATTCTTTTGACTCAGGGACACAGGAACAGAGGAAACTCAATCTGGAGTGCCCTGAGGGGTTCCTCTGCAAGAGAATTCCCACCCAGATAGTTGCCAACACCCACACAAACATTTATGTAGGTTTGTTTTCAAGGAAGAGAGCGCAAACCTCAAACCTGCGTCACACCACAGCCGTCGACAACCGCAGAAGGCGAAGCAGCTTGTTTATTAGTGGGCAGGTGGGAAGTGTAATGGCAGTTGAACATGTGCACAGGGGCCACTGCTTATGTGCCGCAGTATCATTAATTAGATCGCAAGTTGTACTAACAAAGAGCCGCAATGTACATGCTTATTTATTTAACGTGTTGGCCCATTTTGTGTTTCACACTTCATTCTTTATAGAAAAATGGAAGGAAATACTGTGTCTGAGATTGATAGAATTTACTTATTTTAATTAAAGGCACAGTATGTAAGATTTTTATTTTTAAATATCCCAAAAACCCTAGAACAATGTTATGTATTTTGTGGAATTTTATGTATTTTTGATGTCTACTTACATTATCCAAAAGGTTTCCAACAATGGTTAAGAGAAATCAGCTGTTTTAACCAGTGTAACGTCCCGTGTCATTGCATCGCCTGCCAATGGCGTCATATCCGCATTGCCCTCAATTTCCGGTTTTATTTGTGTAGGAACATGGAAACACTCTTTAATATATTATGTATTTTATTAGCCAGGTGAGCAACTATTTGGATTCCTTTACTGACAGAAAACTAATCATTGTTATATAGCTCAACATGGTTGGTCTTATTGTTTGAATCTCTTGTTTTCTTAAAGGGGGGTGAAATGCTGTTTCATGCATACTGAGTTTTTTTAACACTGTTAAAGACTTGGATTCCCATGCTAAACATGGACAAAGTTAAAAAAGTTGGACGTTGGCGTAAAATTAAGTTGGACGTTTGATGGAGCATTTCTGTGCCAAAAATACTCCTTCCGGTTTCTCACAAGTTTCTGAAAGTTTTTTTCGAGTATGGGTCTGTGTGACGTCAAATGGGCCGGAATTTCCTTATACGGGTGCTAAGGGCACTTCTCCCGGAAGGGCACGCGTGCACCCGTAGACCAGAGCGAGAGAGCAAAGGCTGTACGCCCATCAAAGCGCTTTGCTCAGCTGCGCTGCAGTCACAGGACTTCACGACATCAACAATGTCACCAAAGATGTGTGTTTTTGGTTGTCAGGGCAGGATGGAGTTTGTTTTTCCGGAGCAGCAACAGAGTTGTGCAAGTGTTTTGTTTGTTCCCTGCATTTTGACGACGATTGTTTTATAAACAAGGCCCAGTTTGACGCCGGATTTGTTGCTCGTCTAATGCTGAAAGATGGATTAGTTCCAGCGATTAAGGTTCATGGTCATGTGTTGGAAGCAGGCGTTGAGTAAAACTACTTCAAATGTCTTTGTGTTGTTAGCTATCGTCTCGTTCATTCAAATGCGCTACTATTCCATTGTTTTTCTATGTAAACCCGCACTAGTCTGACATGTAAAACCGTTAGGCTTGCTACTGCTAACATTAAATCACATATAATAGTCCATAAACCAAATGAAATCCTCATAAACCATGAGTAAACGCACACAAATATTGTAAAACTCGCGCATGACAAGCCGCTAAGCAAATATATAACGTTACAGTACATACCACATAGTTGCTGTCTGTCGTTGCTGCTCCTGTTCAATTTCAGCCTCCGGATCAGATTCTGGATCATTTATGTGTGGTTGAATCTGATTGAAAGTCACGGTTTATCTAAGATAACGTTTTCTTTTCCACGTTTTAGGATGTCACAGCTTTCAGACGCTCTCAACGCAATAGCTGCGCGTGCTCGTGACTCTTTAGCCCCGCCCACACGATACGCCTCCAGCCGCTCGGTTTTTTCCAGAAAGACTCGGTACAGCATATCTTTCTTTTATAAATATAATAAAACTAAAGACTTTTCGGAGATATGAAGGATGCAATACTACTCTATAGGTACTCAAGATTGACATGAGATTGACTGAAACTCAGTGTTTCACCCCCCCCTTTAAACTGTATGAGTAGTAATTCAGCACTTGCGGCCGTGTTATTAGAATGAAATGAAATAAAATAATGTGAAATTTAAGTGATCAAACATAACTAAGAAAGGTCAAGTTCAGGGCAGAAGGAGGTGAACTTTAAACATAACTTTAATCATAACTTGAATCGTATAATATGCGTAAACAACAATACAAAACTAGTGGACTGCGGCATATAAGGCCTACTGCGTTACCACAGTAGCGTTAATAAAACTTTAATACATTAGCTCATCCATGAACACGATTTCTGCCTGAGCCCTGATGGATTGCTTTCCATCTGTTGTGGAGGTGAAGAGATGACAACTCCCATGATTCCACACTCATTCACGGCATCATCAATCTACGCCTTTGTTATTGTTTTGAATAAGCAACCTCTAGCGGTGAAACTTACATACTGTGCCTTTAATTAAATATATTTGACTTTGTAATTGAGTATTTTTTAGTGTACATTAAACAGGTATATTTGGCTAATAGACTTTTTAAGCAGTTTCTTGCAATGTGACATGATACACGCTATCTAAATCCATTTTGTTGTTTTCTACATTTGCAAATTTTTTGTAGTGAATTCATTTGTCACACCACAGAACTGCAAATCTATAAATAATAAAAAATACATTTTATTTGTCAACTGTCAGCTTACTTTTTATAGAGTGGCTATGTGTAAAATTGATCCTTAAAAAAAAATCCTTTTATCACATCGCAGTGATCGGAAATGGTCTGTTGTGGCTATTTGTTAGAAATTAATGTTTTTCTCTGATAGTCTGTTGGAATGAAATGGCCAAAAATGTGTTCTGTGATTTCAGTGTGTTGTTATAAAGAGCAGTGTAGTCCCAAGCACAATTTTGTGTCAGGCCATCAAGGTCAATTGTGCTTTTTGTCTCTATATTAAAATAAAAATGGTTTAGTTAGAAAGAAGAACAACAGTGTTTTGTCTAGAATTGACCCTAATAATGAGGCGGTGTACCCCGTGTTGTTAGCTGCAGCTGGTGTCTAAAGAATTACCACACGCCACTGCCCTCTGGCTATGGTTCGCCAGCTCATCTGATATTGAATAATGATCGCGGCTGGCTTGTAGCAAACCACCATTCCAAGTGTCTGTCACTTTAAGTGACTTCCACAATGGCAGCCTTCTTCTCCACCCTGTTTGGTGGTGGCTTCTTTTAAAGGGGTGAATTGAGAGCGCTCGGGGCCTGCGTCTGTACTAGCGTGTTTCCCGTTCTTGGCCTCCTGCGAGTGGAGGGGGTTGGCGGTGGCAGTCACGTGAATAGTAATTGTATTTGTGTTGGGTTCCTTTCAGGCTGTCGCTGTAAATCTGTTTGACTCGTCACTTTGTAAATCATTATGATGGCTAAAAGCCTTTTTATTGAATTAAGGGAGGGGGAGTTGTTCTCCTGAGCAAATGTAAGATGGCTTTTTTGTTTGTTTGTTTGCCCCACGCTCATCTTGGGTAAATATATCACTCCGTTTTTGTGTGCTTCTTAAGACATTAAACAAGATGTTCAAGATTTTGAATCAGAGTGGAATGATATGCTAAAAAGGTTTAACTCTCATTACATTGCAGATGGATTTGTATGAGGTGTTCCAGATGCTACAAGAAGATTGAGGAATATTTGAAAACTTTGAAACTGTTTTAGCTTTGGGTCAGACAGGGTGAAAATCATTAGATGAGGATTGTCAAACTCAAAGTGTCACTTACTAGCAAAACTGGTTTCGGCTGACAGAAACATGACAGAGTACATCATGTCCTGAAGATCAGCAAGATCAGCTTGACTTGTTGTCTGATAAACATCTCCGTGCTCCTCTGCGCTCCCCTCTGCCACTGGTGGCTGGCATCATGCGTGGCGGCAGGCATTTGTCACTCTGAGCTGATGTACTGTCAGTACAAATGCTAAACAGGATAAGAGAACTACGGATCTTCTTGATTCTGTCACTTGTTCGCAGAGGCAGCAAGAAAGTCATGCTTTTGAAAAAGATGTCTTATCGTTTCCATAAAGACGGAATTGTCAGCTGAAATTATGTTTCTTGTTGTTAGTGATAGGGGTGCTATGAACACGGGTTTAGAATTGAACGAATGAATGAATGAATGAATGAATGAATGCCCTTAAGTGTCAGTTGTATGTTTATACACTGAAGGTCTCAAACAGCTAACGTCAACTGTTGGTTGCAGCTGCTGACGTCAAAAGAGTGTCCTGCTTGAAGTTGCTGTAAAATGCTGTTCGCAACCTATTTTGCTTCTGTAATGTGATGTATTTCTGAGTGAAACAGGATACTGTTGAGAAAAAAAAATGTAGGGCAGGGTTGTATTTATTGCAATTGATCAGCTTGTGAAAAGTTGCTGCTACAAAAAGGATTGTAAAGTAAGAGGGATTCATGAACCAAAAGGAATGTTCTTTCAGAAATGTAGCAGGTTGTTTGATTTTGATTAGAAATGTAAGATGCATTGAGGATATTTATTTATTTTTAGTTTGTGTATTGCATATCTGCATGCTAATGTCCTCTTTCCCACGTTTAACGCTCACTTGGTAATCTTTTAAAACACTAATAATTTAATAACACAGAAATATTTTGAGGAAATCTCTAAATGAATATTCAGTTTAAATACTGTATATTATAATCTTGTAGCGTTGAATTTAGTTTATAGTGTTTTATTTTTCATTTATATTATTATTTATGGAATTTTAGGTAACGCTTTAGTTTAGGGTCCAATTCTCACTATTAAATAATTGCTTATTTTCACGCATATTACTAGGATTTTAGCTGTTTATTAGTATTTATAAAGCACATATTAATGCCTTATTCTGCATGAACATATTCTATAACTATTAATAAGCAGTATTTAGGAATTTACTGAGGTAAAAGTCGTCTGAAAAGTTAGTTAATAGTGCGAATTGGTTCCTAAACTAAAGTGTGACCAAATTTAATATCGACCAGTTATCGGTCATCAGCTATAACATAAAAATAATATTGATGATATTTGATGTGTGCATCAATACTTATGTGATTTGCTTTGAACTGTCTTAAAAGGGTGATCGTAAATTGGGTCCGTTTTGTTCCCAAGTTGACTTGACCAAAGAGAAAGTTGTTTTTTATGTACTTTAATATGTTTGTACTCTGGGAGGGCTCGAGGTTCCTGGAAGTATGTACTCTGATGGGCAGATCCACTTTTGTAGTACGAGGGAGGAAAAACTGCTGGAATTTCTCACAGTTGCCTGTCTGACAGAGTAACAACTCAAGCTGAAAACTCTTCTGGAAAATATTGATGTTGGAGGAAGTCAGTAGGCTGTCACAAGTGTGGAAGACTTTGTGCATGGTGATGATGAATGTGTCCTTGGCAAAACGGTTACATCTTCAGTGCTTTTGGAGTTTTAGTTAAGCATTTGGATATCATCCTGATCTCATGCAGTTTGTTTCCTAATTAGATTTCAGTTCATTTCAACAGCCATAGTATCAGTCTGTAATTTGGTAGTTTCAACAGTGTATCGGTTCTACAAATTGGTCGTGACAATTGAGGAGAAGATTAATAATTATATCCCATTACTGTAATAGACGCCCTAAAACTGCCTCCTGGATAGATGCAGCTCTCAAAGGAGCGTGGATTTGATCATTCGCTTAGGCTTCCGTGAATTATCTCAGAAGTGAATCTGACATTTTGTTTATTCAGTTTTCCCACAAAGTATTGTTCAGTGAAAGACGGTGCAGACAGATTGCATTCGGGCCTGTCAGTCACAGGTGCAGTCTTTTCCGTCTCTGATAGCTAATTAAGTCATGACACATGTTTGGCAAGATGCCCACGTCCCAATGGATTATGAAATTATTATAGAAGGCATTCAGAATAGAGGAGCAGAAAGATCAATATTGCATGTTTGCATAAGCTCATTACTAAAGACTTCAAACGCAGGAAACATTTCTGTTGTATTATGTAGTGGTTAACACGTGGTAGGCCTCTTAGGTTCTTGTTGTGAATTTGCTAGCCCAATAATACATGTAATATACAGTTTGTCAGCTTAATTTACTGTCTTATTCGAAGTAAACACATGCTTCATCGTTTATGGCGTTTCCCTGATATATGTAGAAGCTGTCTAGGGCATCATGGATGGCCATAGAGCCATTGTTTACTTGATTTGTTTTGCATTTTAAATGATGTTGCATTTATTTTACAAATCTAAATTTGCATTCAAACTTTTTGCTCATTAATCATAGTCAAATTGTGGCATGTCGTGACTTGTATATGGCATTATTTGTTTGCATAGGGTCACAAAAATTCGAGCACAATTGTTTTGCCTCTTTACAAAGCCTGTACCTTCTACTTCATATACAATTTGATAAATTGGTGACTGTTAATAATGACTAACACGGTCAAATATAGGACATTTGAATGGTTTGCGTTTCTGTGGGGTGTTGGTTTCAGTTTTTACTGAGTGACTTTTGCTTGTACTCGTTGTACACTAGGTCGACTGTGACTGAAATCAAATAAACAAGATTGACTGGATGAGAGCCAAGACACATTACTGGCACAGGGAATGCTGTCAAAAACATCTCAGAGGATAATTAGCTGTGCTCTATCACTGCCGATTTTGCTTCTTAAAGCCATATTTATGTACACAATGCCCAGGCCTGTAAAGTCTAGAGGGCGTGTTATAACTTATTGTGACTTTATTGCTAAGATAAATATTAATTTCCTGTAATTTACTCAATAATAACACATTATTTGCTAATAAGGAGTCAGATTATATACTGTCACCACAATTGGAGTGATGCATTGTAGAACACCCACTGAATATTTACCTATTATAAAGACTGGCTGTGATGTGGCTTTATGGAAGTGGTTGGTTTGTGTTCAAATCATCCTACTTGTTGTCCAATTCAGACGTTTAAAGTCATTCGGTCATGAATAGCAGGTGGGTGTTGTGCACGCAATAATTCCAGGGTTGTTCCTGTCTGCTGTGATTCCTCAGTTAGCCAAAGCTGTCTTTGAGACTAGGGATGGTAATCTTTTGGAGTCTCACGATTCGATTCAGATCTATTCTTTGGGTCATGATTCAAATTAAAAAATCTATTCTCTATTGAATATATTGAACTATTTTATTCCTAATAAATTACATTTCCTGCCTTTTAGTAGGATATTGGTAATACTATTTATATTGTTTATATTTGTTCCCCTGGTACAGTTTTGCCATGTCTGCTTAATATATTGTGTTTTTGTAAGGGCTTGTTTTTCTTTCTTGTCATATCTGGCAACTCTTCACCTGGAACTTTAATGAAGAGTTCAGAAACGAGTAGAAGGAGAGCAGCAGTAAGCAAACGGAAAAGCAGCTACTGTTAGTGTTGATTGGTTGGGAGTTTTTTAATAAAGGTATTGTAACCTTGTAACTACGTTATTATTTTAGTCTAGCCCGTGAGCACGTGCGCATCTTTTGTAAGGCGTACAGGACAGCGACAATCGATCATGAAAACAATGAATTTAAAAATATATATTTTATTATTTTTTTTAAAATTAGAATTGTTATTGCGGCATTTTGGGTGTTACCTAAGTTCCGATTGGTTAGTGTTAGACAGGCAAAATAGTAAAAATGTGGATTTGAAAGTGCACAGTGATGCCTGAAAATACAATGCATGATGTGCAGCACCAATCATAACATTTTAATGAGAACACTAATAGAATGTTGTTCGTTTTTTGTGCTTTAGTTGCTCATGTTTCAGCGGGAAGAGCACATCCACAAAGGGAGTTCCTTTCAGACAAGCACAGTCAAGTTCACGTGTGCATTCGCAGCCTTTTTTGCTGACAATATTACTTTTATGTTGTATTTATCTTAATCTCATATAGAATGCGTTTGGATGAGTTTATTAACCCGCTAGCAAAACGCTTCAGTTTACCGGTGTTCATTCACTCTTCAGCATTAGCTCAAACAGCAGTGCCCGACATTGACTATGATTGGGTTATTCCTTTTAGATGTTTCTTTTTTAAAAAACAATGCTTATATTTTTTATAATCCGGCAGTTTACATGTTTCGAGCTACGTTCGTATGTGGTTTGAAATCCTATTCAAATTGGCATTTTAGTCTGACTGCATGGTTTATGTGACTTTCTCACACCACGTAAAACGTAGGCTGAACGTCAGACGTTAGAGGAAACATGTTAAAAGTCACTGCAGAAACATGAGCTGGAAGAGCAGAAAATGACAATATAACGAGACATATTTTGAAACTGGCGGTGATGATAACACCGAATAAAGCCTCACATACTAGCCCCTTACGTTTCTGCTGCTGCCTCAGAAGACGTAGTAGTCCAGCACGGCAACTACATATTGTCATGTTGTAAATAATACAACATCTGTATTGAAAACCCCTCCATGTTGTGGTTGTTGTTGAAACCAATGCAGATATTCCATATAACGAAATTGACACACAAATCAGATATGAACAGTTGCTATACACAGTGTGGACTGTGGACAGTCAATAGCCTAATTTTAGATCTGATTCCAATCGGATTTGCACTGACAGTGTGAACTAGCCTTAGTTGCCTGTGTTTCAGCGCGTTGTTACGCGAAGAGCGTATCCACAACAGGAGTAAAACTTTCTGGTTAGCATACTGGTTAGCATGGTTAAGTTAAATTGCATTTGCATCCTTTTGTGCAGATACAAGTTGTAATGTTACATGTATGTTGTGGATATAGGATACCCGATTAATCTCATATGGGCCTTAGTTCATGCACTCTTCAGCTTCACACATGTAGCTATTCGTTTTGGATGTTTCTTTTTCGAAAACATTGATATTATTGATCGACATATTTTCATGTCATATTTCTATTTGTCAACATTCATTTTAATAACAGTGTTTTAATTAAAGTATTTTCATTATCGCTATGACAGACATTTAGTAAATCGTTTTGTGAAATTTGTGAATCAATTTGAATCGGTAAAAGAGAGAATCGCAACTCTTATGTGAATCGCTTTTTTTTTTTTTCAGCCCTATTTCAGACCCACCAAAACTCTCTATTGTATTTTATGTACAGAACAGTATGATATGATCTCCGCAAAGCTGACACTGACGCTGCACAAAAAGAGTGCTTTTAGCTATTATTCTCAATCAAAGGTCATTTGGTTGTTGTAGAGACAAATTAGAAGCAATGACAGAATCTAGCTGAAATGTCATTGCAGATCATAGACGAAATCGATGGATGGAGAGAAGGAAAGGGTTGTACTGGCAGGGAAAGTATAGGAGCTTAGTCACAGTCTTGGAACCCAGGATTACTGTTGACGTCTTAGGAAAGCCTTGACCTCAGAAGGGATTCCCCAAATCACTGATGTGTTCCACCCTGAAAACATAACTTTTTTCCACTAAAAGAAAACATGAGGGAAATTTCCAGCAGCATAGTGCATAATAAACTTTTCTTGTTATTATCACAGTTAAAAAAAATGTTAAGAACTTTTTCAGGACTGAATAGAAAGTTCAAAAGAACAGCATTTATTTGAAATCGTCTTAACTGTCACTTATGTGCAAAATACATCCTTACTGAATAAAAGTATTATTATTCTTCTGTTGCTGGTACTGCAATTAGAGTACTGTTATAGCCAAAATGAAGCCAAGTTGTTGCTAAAAATGTAACTAGAGTCCTCAAGATCCCCGTGACGAATTATGGCATTATCAGCAATGCTTTTCCTTCAGATAATTGCACTTCTTGTTTCAGCTGATAGAGGAAACCCCAGATGTTTGTAGGAGGTTTCAGTGGCTCCTGAAGACAATAACCATCTCTGATGTTGGCAGGTAGACTCCATCATGGATGGGCTGCCAGGCTTTGATGTTATGATGCCAGGGCAGAAAGCACTTGCATGCGGACACTAATTGAGCGATTGGCACCAAAGGACTTTGCACTGAGATACTCTGTCTGTATTCCATTAGTCAGAGTGGGTGCGAGTTTGATTATGCTTCGCGTAGGCATGACCTAATAGAAAATATTTGCCTGGCTCTAATTCTATTTTAGTCAGTTTGCAATTAGACATACTGGCAAATGATTCCCAGTGCACCTGTAAATGCCTGATTGTCAAAGAAAAGGGAGATGAGTTGTTTGTTAGTCCACACCGAATGCATTTGTTAAAATCCTTGACCTAGGGACCCATTTTATCAACTGCAATACAGACTTCGTTTAAGGGCGATAAATCTTAATTGTCTGCTTTCTTTTAATCCTTCAATTGAAGTGAGATTTCGGAGCGTAGGCCCTCCACCTTTAAGTGAGATCCGACACTTGAGGGAGTGAAGTGTTTTCACTGGGAAATGCATGAATGATTGATAGCAGGAGCAGAGCTGTTTAAAATCGTCTTGCTCCCTGCTAATCAATAATTCAAAGCACTTTCTGTATTTTGGTGGCACATTAAATATCAGTCACCGGCTTGAATTCTCGATTTGATTTATGTCTGTCAAATACATTAGTGGTTTGTCGTGATTCTCTTCATTTAAATCAGTTAATTTTGCCCATGCTGGGAGTGATCTCACTTGTCTTGGTTTTCTTATTACTAGTGTTTCATGTTACAAGAGTAAAGTGTTGATTAATAATTAGGCAGCTGTTAGAAAGAAATGTCTGTTGGGAACTAGACACAGGATCTCTTTCATTGGTCAAAGTCGACCATTTGACATCTGAAAGATGTAATATAGAATATGTAAAGGATAATGTACAACCAGCCGGTTGTTATTGTGACAGTGTGATCAGTATCCCCGTGTGAAACCGAGGGGTCTTGTATCACCCTGAAGGGGTTGGTTTTGCAATTACAATCATGAAATATTGATTTAAGGTAAAATGCGATTATTATGTGAGGCCAAAGAGTACAAAAGCGAACTAGAACAGCGATGTACTAAATTGGTTTCCAGGGCCAACGGTCAGAGTACAGAGTAGTGGTCATTACAAAAATCACTGTGAATGCCATGATTGACTAAGCCTAATCAAGTATTTCAGAGAGCATGTAATCATTGTTTGAAATGTGCTCATGATATGACTAAGCACTCCTGCCTTACACATGATTTACTGTAGGGCACTATCAGCCTGTGTTCAACATGCCTTCATTTTCCTGAGGCGCTAGAATGACGGTTTGACCTTTACTTCACCAGAGGTTGAGGAGCTGGTTGTGGTGCATGCTGATGTTTCTATTTGTTTCGCTTTGTATCCACGAGGAACTACCGGGATCTCCTGCAAGACCAAGAGGGCTTTTACGTTTTCAAAGATAAATCACTCGCCGCTATCGCGTAAGTGCTTTCTGCAGCGCTCTGATCCCTGGTGTTAAAAGTCGGAGTCGGCTCCGCTCTCATCCATTCGCGGAGACGAGCAGCGTCCGGTCCATTTGCATTAACGGGGAAACACAAAAGGATTTGAAGGAGGAAATTGCCTCTTGTAAACACAATGGCCTTTCCTGTGAGTTCTCATGATAATGTCCTGAGTGGCCTTGGGGCAGGGTCTAGAACATTCCGTTGAAGAGCGCAGTGAGGTCTGCTTCTGTTTGGCCTTTAGCGTGAAATGGCAGCGAGACCTGCGCGCTGGATATTGAGCCGCAGTGAGCGCAGTGGCTGGCTGATGTATACTAACAAGCTTGAATTTCACGTCAAAGCAGTCTGGATGCGCAGTGCCGTGCGTGTCTGTCAGGCAGAGCCGGAGTGACTGTGGCACGGACGCTGATTTCCAATGCCTTAGGGACCTCCACATTGACTTTAAGAGCAGGAATGGTAAACAGAAGAAGCATCCTCCCTCGTCCATGCTGTAACCCTGATTAAACATCACTCTGCATGATGGAACATCCCACTTGAACTATGCCTTTATCAGCAGCACAAAACAAATCAACCAATAAGAACATTCTACTCACCATAATGTGGCTTGCATTACTTTTTTTTGCCATACAATATATGTAGAACATCCCTTTAGAAACTTAAAGGGAGATATTTTTTCTAGATAATATTGAAAAACCCATATTGATGTGTAATTTCTGCCCCCCCAAAATTGCCATCAGACAGAATTGCAATTGGTTTAATTGGGTGGTAAGACAAAACAACACTAGCCCAACCAATGGTGTCAGTTTGAAACTGAATTATCTGTTGAGCATTGAGTCAATGTTGCCAGTAGAGGAACTGAAACAACCAATTTTACCTTTAATGAAACAAGTCTATATAATTTGTACAATAGACTATAATGGGAATAAAAAAAGGAAAACACTACATTCTGTGTTTGTGTTGTAACATTGTGTATGCTCGTTCTTTGATGAATATGTTTTGTAGATTATGACGGGCCTGTTGTTGATGGGTTGAACTAGCTTTTGGCAGTAGGAGGAGGAGAGGGACAATTTACATCAGTTGACATTAGCGTCCATGGCTGATTTTGTTATCGCCTGTTCCTCATCAGCTCAGCTTGTCAGTTTGCTGAAATATAGTCACACTCTTATGTCAACAGCTAATATTTACATAATCCCTTTCCTCCCACTTTGGTAACATGCGCATCTCAATGGCCAGTGTTTAGATTAGATGATGGCGATTCATTTTTAACACCAGAGGCACATCGTTAAAGTCCTGAAATGGGATGTTTGGCCTTTTGAGAGGAGCTCATGTAGCCTGCTAATGAAGTCTGGGAAGTGTGCATATGTAAAACATGACAAAATGAAAATGTACTTTTGTGTGCAAACACTCTTTGTGTTTAGCATGGTGTCAACTGCAGAGCTTTTAAATGGTCCTGTTCTCCAGACTGCTTGTATAGATGAGGGTTTTGTATGTAAACTTGCTCTGCTTGTGATTGAGGTTTCTGTGACATAATGCAATATGATTACGCTCTGTGCTGTGATTCACTCATCTGTGATGTTTCCTATGGGTCATGATTGCATAAGGTCAGTTGAATCATATAGCCTGTAGTCTGCATGCTGCTCAGGATGTCAAGGAGTTGCGTCTGACAGCAGCGAAGTTTATTAGGTTTTTGTTTTTTGAATCGGTAATGTAGCCCTGCGTCATTGACATTCTGAGTCTCCTGGCGCAGTTGCACACAGAGCACATTGTGTTTTGCCTGATAAACAACCTCACAAATCGAACCACTGCAGAAGTAATTCAGTGGAGCCTGTAAAAACAGACAAGAGGAAGTGCATTAATGCACTTGTGTGACCAAATAATGAAATGGTTTAAATACCTGGATAGATACACAGCCTGTAATAAGACTGGGTGATGTATCATATGTAATGTATATATGTATTTATGTGTGTGGGTGTGTATATGTATTTAATATGTTACACACACACACACACACACACACACACACACACACACACACACACACACACACACACACACACACACACACACACACACACACACACACACACACACACACACACACACACACACACACACACACACACACACACACACACACACACACACACACACACACACACACACACACACACACATTTGATACATCACCCAGTCTTATTGCAGTTCAAACCAATTTTTAATTTATTCATTGAAATGTTCAGTTAAAGATTTTTTTTATTTACTCATGAAGTGTATATTTCTATGTGTGCATTTAAAACTGTCTTAATGATTTGATTGCGTTTCTTTATCGATCTTTAAAGGTTTGCAACTTGCAACTTTCTTATAATCATTTTATTTGTAAAATATGTCTGTAAACATAGATTATTTGCAGTATTATACTGCATTAATGACTTTTATTGCTAAAACAATACAATATTGAGTTTTTTTTTTCTCAGCTCTAACATGTACTGTTCAAGGAAAAGATGGAGTACTCTTCCACACACTCTCACACACTCAGTAAAGCTCTTGAAAAAGCAGGAACAGAAACCTGCATGAAAGGACTGCATCATGGTGGCTATTAAAAGGAGTGGTGGTTGCTCCTGATAAGCTCAGTTTGCTTATTGCACAGCACAAGTATTGGGGGCAGAGGATTATTGCCACTTGTGTATATTTCTGCTGATGTTTTTTTCTATCCCTCTTCAGTCAGATGGTGCATATTAGAAAAACCTGTCTGATGCAGAAGTGGAAGGTGTTTACTCTCACCTGAATATAAAGTGAGAACACACAAACTTGCAGACTTCTTCCTCGCATGTGCGCACACACTGTCGCTTAAAGCAGTGGCACACTTGAAATGTAGACAGGTTTTGCTTAACGTTGTATCTGTAAAAACGATCAGATAATATTCTCGCACCTCACGAAAAGCCATAGAGGGCACACCCTCGTCTCCCCCGTGCCTCGCTTTCAACCACCTCCCCACATTGTGTCAGTGACTCTGACGTTATTTACATAAATGATAAACACGGCGGATGCCTGGATTGGCAGCGTAATCCACTTGCAGTGTCATTAGGGAGGAAAAGAGAGAAAGGCTATTACGGCTCTTGCTTCATCAGTGCGTCTCTCTTAGGCCATTTATGGAGGTAATGGAAACCTCTCTCATTAAGGTGCCGCTCACTGTGGCGCTGAGAAACATCTCCACTCGGTAATTGATCTTGTTGGTCTTTAGTGCTGGAAAGTGGCCCTGAAGCGCCGCCCGCTTGCTGCATTCATTTTTCAGCTCAGTCAGAGCCGCCCTGCCCGCCCGCTCTCGTCCAGTCACCTTCACTTTTTGCTGCTGAGCACCTGCGTGTGGTCTGCACCTTTTGCTCTTTGTGTGTCTCTTAGGGAGAAGTTCAGCCACGTATGTACTGAAGGAATAGTTCTGTCATTATTTACTTGCTCTCATGCTGTTCCTTTTCTTTGTGACACAAAAAAGGAAATGTTCAAGTATATTCACACAGCTGTTTTTCTGCGACCGAATCGAGTCCGTTAGTTGAACTCAAAAATCAGTGAATGAATCATTCTTTTGAACTGCTTCTTTTCAGTGAACCGGTTGATCTGGTTCACAGATTGGATGGATTCATTCATGAATCAGAGTTCAACTCACTTATTTAATAATCAGGTTTTAGCAGTTCTTGAGTTAAGAAATGTTTAATACACAAATGAAAACGAGGATGTGAGGGATATGCAGACAGCCTGTTTAATAGCTGCTAGTAGTGGTTCAGAAAGTCTTTACAGTGTTGTTACTGTTAACCTAGTCTCAGCCTCAGAAATCACTCCCACGGACCGTTGGCTGAATGGCTGATGCATATTGGCACTCTTATCTGGAAACACTTCTGGAGTTTCGAAGTCGTCATCTGATTATAATACTAACATAACACTGTGCCTTTAAAGGCACAATATTTAAGAATTTTGGATAAACATCTCCAAAAACCGCTGAACAATGTTATATATTTTGTTGACTTACATTATCCTAAATGTTTCCAACACTGTTTAAATCCAGAAAAATCAACAATTTTAACCAGTGTAATGTCCTGTCATTGCATTGGCTGCCAATGACGTCATATTTACCGGCGTTACCCTCGATTTCACCTCCATAGAAACTATGGAAACACCAAAGATGCTTTAATATGTGTTCTGTTATTAGACAGGTGCAACTGTTTGGATACCTTTTATTGACAGAAAACGAATTGTTATCTAGCTCAACATGGTTTAGTCTTGTTGTTTGAATCTCTTGTTTTGTTGATTTACCGCCAGTAACATGTATGTACCATGCCTCAGAGTCAACACTGTTTCGTCAAGTGGCTAACATTTGAGAACGAGCTTTATCTGTAGTCACAGTAATACAGCATTTTTCAGTCAGGGCAATCATCGTTTTCATGATCGATCGTCGCCGTCACGTTCGAGTACTCGAGTACTCGATCACTGTTGCCCATCCCTACTGAACACACCAAAAGCATTACAGAAAACTGTCAACTAGCACGCGTGTTTTGGCCTGCGTGTGAAGGAGATACACACCAGAAAACTAAGTCGGCCAACGCTCAAAAACGGCCCAACGTTACCCGACGACAACCGGCTTAACACACTCAAATGTATTTTAGAATGCTGGTTTTGACCAAGTAAATCAGCGCTGTTACCCCACAATTGACCGTTCGCAAAGACCCGCCCCCTTTAGTTACTGTTGCTTTGTCCGACAAGCTGCGCTCTCACACCACACACGTTCTCACGCAGTGAAAAACACATCGCAGAGCAAAGAGGATACTGACAACGCACTGACAGACAAGACAGAGCAGGCTACTTTTAATATGAAACAAAGTCTCAATTCTAAAATTTTGTCATTCTTTTAAAGAAATGTACAAAATAAATATCGTTTTGTGGCTCTTTAATGTATGGTGACCGGTCGCTGTGGCGCCTCAGTTAAATCTCTTCCTTCTAGTTAATTTAAAGTATTAAATAAACGTGAATGAACTTCAGAAGGACGTCAGTACACACCGTTTTTCAAGTTCAAGTCCACCGACGTTAATCTAAAAAAGAAGAAAAAAGAAGAAAAAAAATGGCGGATTCGGCTTATGGCGGATTATGATTGGTCAGATCGCATGTCAATCAAACTCCCGGCGAAGGGTGAATTTTAATTTGTCAAATAAATCCACGCTCCTTCAAGGCATCATCAATCTACACCTTTGTTAGTGTTTTGAAAAAATCAACCTCTAGCTGTGAAACTTACATACTGTGCCTTTCACCTTCTTGAAGTGAAAAGCAATTGGATTTGCACTACATTGTTGGACCTAGATCATCTAATGTAGCAAATTATCACCTTTTGTTGAGAAAACAGTGAAAACACTGTCTTCAGTTGCAGCATTTTAATAGTAAATAAGAGTGTGCACACTGAGAAGTGTTATACAGAAGTGCTTTATTGAGTTGTCTATGTATCCATATAAGTGTGCTCTTTATTATCTCTGTCTTGTCTCAGTGGGTGATGTGTTTATGTATAAGTGTCTGCAGCTGTTTTGGTGTGTGTGTCAGGCTCTTGGGGGCCACTGGGAGTTGTGACATGTGTGGTGTAATAATAGATGAGTTTTTGTGATCCAAACAGCCTGCTCTGCTCTGTGACTCAGTGTAGCTGGGCCTGAGGTCTGGACTTGCATCATCACTGGGATCCGCGGTGCTGTCAAGAGCACACTAGGGATTCGGCTCTGTCCGTCGACATAGAAAATAGAGCACTTCATTCCCTATATTTTCTGTCTTGTTCAAAATAAATCCTTGCACAACTAACAAAATATCCTAACTGCCCTTTTTAGTAGTCTGACAGTAGTTCAGCTGCTTCTTCCAAGTTGTGTAGCTTTTCTAATAACAAACTACTACTACTTTACAAATGGGTTAAAATGTCAAATTGTTTTGTTGTTAACAACAGGAAACAGGAAATGATCACACATACACTCACCTAAACAAGTTTCTCTCCATTAAATTGGAAAGTATGTTTTGTTCTAATGAATCGGTTCGTCCTAAACAATCTCATATGCAGCTGTGGAAAGTCTGATTCATTCTAGTGAATCATTTTGCTCTAAACCATACTCTCGCTTATGTAGTGTTTGAAAGTTTGATTCATTCCAGTGAACTCATTCAATTCATTTAGATGTATAATTTAGAAAGAGAAAAATGTTTAGTGGGTATTGGTTCTATCCTTCAGTTGTTGATTGGATGAAGGCAGATCGGCTTAATGTGAGCTTGCACTCAATTGTAAGACAGGCTGAGTTTAAGCAGACTAAAATGATTGCAGAAGTCTGTCATTTAAGCGGGAAGGTTGATTTATGACATTTTGATTTTGCATTTATAAAATAGACCGTGCATTTCTATTTCTTGACTTTAAAAATGTTGTCCCTTTAAGTGGCTTTAAAGGAATAGTTCACCCTAAAATAAAAATTCTGTCATCATTTACTGTCCCTCAACTTACTCTCCCAAAACCTGTATGACTTTCTTTCTTCTGCTGAACACAAAAGAAGATACATTTTAAAGAATGCCGGTAAACAAACAGTTGATAGGACCCATTGACTTCCATAGTTGGAAAAAAAATACTATGGAAGTCAATGGGGACCATCAACTGTTTGGTTACCGACATTCTTTAAAATGTATCTTCTTTTGTGTTCAGCAGAAGAAAGAAAGTCATACAGGTTTTGGGAGAGTAAGTTGAGGGAGAGTAAATGATGACAGAATTTTCATTTTAGGGTGAGCTATTCCTTTAATGTAGTTAGCTAACGTTGTAAAGCAAACTATAAACCTATTAAACCCACTGTAGTTTTATAGTGTGAAAGTGCCAAATCTTGATCCTAAATGTAATTGAATAATGTGAAATGTGACAAATCGAGTTGCTATGTTGTCGCTTTGGTGGCGTTAGTGAGCAATTTTATCTGATTGTTGAAATAAGCTTAATTGTAAGTGTTTTAGAGTGTTTTATAGACCATTTAATTTTTGTAGTGCTCTGTTCTTCCCCTGTGGCAACATGCTTCCATTTAGACCCTGAAATGAATTATATTTACTGTTTGAAGGAAGGGATGTTATTGTTCATCTCAGACAAGCAGCGGTTGGGTTTGAACACACTCAGTCAGACCACTGTAATGTGTCTGACCTTTTGTTCCCATTGACGGATGAGGTATTGGCTCAAAGGAAAGTGAGATATTTCCAGCGTTCCCTTTGACAGGCATACAAATGAACGAATCAAACAGCATGATTCCACTTAGACGGATCAGTATTCTGGCATTGTGAGCAAGAGATCATCAAGCTTCATGGAGAATATGAAAATTCAGCTTTTAAGATTTTTGGGGAAAATTTGTTTTCCCTTTTTTCTTGTTTCTCTCCAACTATTGCTTTAGTTATTCCATGTAATGGCTCAATCAATGTGCTTTATGTCTTTATATTGTCAGTTGTGGGGCTGCTGCGATCATCATCAGTCACTCTGCCCTTGATTAGACCTCCGACATCCCCCTTGAGTGTTATTCATAAAGACTCACGCGTGAATGAGCACAGCCCTAGGATACGTCCGAATTCCTGTACTACATTTCAGAGTATGTTCTGAATTTGATCTCAAGTATTGAATTATGCGCAGTAAATGCAGGTGTGTAGTATTAATACATTACTACCATACAAAAGTTTGGGGTCATTAAGATTTTTAATTTTTTTTAAAGCAACTAATATTTTTATTTAGCAAGGATGCATTACATTTGATCAAAAGTGACAGTAAAGACATTTATATAATTGTTACTGGTTTTTTTATTTTATTTCCGGTCCCACTTTATATGAGGTTGCCTTAACTACAATGTACTTATTGTGTTCATATTGCATTGCAAAACACTTTTGCTGATATTGCGGTGAGACACAGGTAAAGTTAGGGATAGGTGTGGTGCGATTTGGAAGTTTAAGGGTAGGGTTAGGTGTAAGGGAACAACAGTGTAATTAATTACAGATGTAATCACATGCAATTAATAAAAAAAATGTGAGTACAGTGTAAAAACATGTATGTACACAATAAGTGCATTGTATCAAATTATTAATTTAAATGTTAGTACATGGTGGTTAAGGCCACCTAATATAAAGTGGGTCCTTATTTTCTATAAATAAAATACTTTGATCTTTCTATTCATCAAAGGATCCTTAAAGTATCATGGTTTCCACAAAACATATTTGAGCACAACTGTTTTCAACATTGATAATAATACAAAAAAAATCCTGAGCAAGAAATCAGCAAACTAACACTTTTCTCGCCAGCGCTTAAAAAAAAAGTTGCCAGCACAGCCAGCATTTGATCATTTTCACAAAACTTTCATTGCCCCCAGAATATTTTATTGTATGAATATCTGAACATGCAGTATATAAAAAGAAAGAACAGAACCTCTGCTTTTAAAAACAAAAACAAAATTATACTATAAATATAAAAACGTATAAATGATGGGAATTATGTCTGAAGGATAATGTAACACAAAATACCAGACTAATGGCTGCTAAAAATTCAGCTTTGCCATTGGGAATTAATGAATTATCTTAAATTGTAATAATATTTAACAAAATTGCTGTTTTACTGTATTTTTTATTAAATAAATACATCTTGATGAGATCAAAAGATATTCTTTTTCAAATATTAAAAAATCCTACCGACCTCATATTGAATGGTAGTATTCCACTGACAGTTTTCCCACCTTTAT
Source organism: Gobio gobio (assembly GCF_949357685.1). Taxonomy (NCBI): domain Eukaryota; kingdom Metazoa; phylum Chordata; class Actinopteri; order Cypriniformes; family Gobionidae; genus Gobio; species Gobio gobio. The sequence continues at coordinate 27,231,644 of NC_137111.1, read as the reverse complement.
TTGCCTTTTCATATATGATGTCTGAGCTAATGATCCATCATATTTGTAAACTGTCCAATGTTTTCACACTTCAGTAGATGCAGTATTGTTCCCCCACTGTATTATTATCAATACTTTTATACTTTACTAGTTCTGTTTGTCTGACCATGTTTTGGTTTATTCTATATCTAGGCTGTGTGTATTTGAATGTTATCCCCAAAAACAGGCTAAAGAGTTTGGAGGACTTGCCCAGTCACTCATTCCAATCTGCTTTAAAGCTTATACAGGCTTTGCTGAATGGTTTCCCGAATGGGCAGATTTGCAGAGAACTGAACAATCTACTAGCAAATGAATGATTTCAAGAAAAGCGTTCTTTCTAAGAACTAATATATGAGATGCTGTGTGACGTATCTTGATCAGGTTACTAATGCAGGAAAATGAATCGTTAATCAAGACACTGGGGAAGTGTGCTCCGCATGAAGCAAATTACCTGGATTAGCATAGCAAAACGCTGCATAATGTACCTTTAGCGCTATGCGGAGTCTCAGAGAGCGAGAGAGAGAGAGAGAGAGAGAGAGAGATGCCTCTGTTAATTAAACAGAATGTGAATGTGACGGGGCTAAATGGAGCTGAGAGAATGGAGAAGCTAAAATGGAGTCTGATTTTTATATTCCCGTCATGTTTGTTTTGATTTTGCGGCTTGAATCTTTGACATTTGACTCGGTATGCACATGATGTCTAAATGGAAGAGAGACGTTGGACTCCAAGGTACTTTTTGACAAGTAAAAGTAGTTGTCAAGATAACTGAGGATCTCAAATGGCCTATCATCAAATGGTTCTCTAACTTTTCAGGCCTAGAACCACCTGTGATCAAACCAGAAAACATCTAAATACCACCAAATTTCCTTGTAATTTTTTTCTCAGCTTTGAAGAGTGCAAGTTTAAGGACTGTGAGCCACATTCAATAGACAATTTTTTTAGTTTCATATTAATATTTCTGTATTTATAGTGATAGTTCACCCACAAATGTTACCATTTAAACCAAAATTACCTTTTACTTGCACTCGTGTTGTTCTATCCTTATTTGACTTTTTCTTCAGTGGGACATAATTTTTTTGAAGAATATCTTTTTTTCTTTTGTCTTTTTCCCCCATACAATCAAAGTCAGTGAATAGTTACTTGGGCCTTTCAAACTACACAATGCCGACAGAGCAACAAAAAGCAATATCATAAATGTAGTCCATATGGCTGTTTTTCCAAGTCTTCTTAAGCCATATGATGGAGAACAGACAATATTTTTAAGTAGCTATAGAAAAACAGTGGGATACTGGAGTAGTCAAAATGACTAAAATACCTATCCTAGTAAATAGTGTACATGCTACAGAATCATTGATTTAGGACACTTTTTTGTCTGTTTACTTGATGAATGTGCTTTTGGGAAATAGCCTATGTTTTGGTTCAAGCTAAGTTTGAAGGAAATTTAACAAGGCATTGATTTCGACAGATATTGTCTTCATTTTACATGATGGACTGTCCCGCAAATATAGGGTTTGATGTTTATAAATGCATGTCCTTACAAACATCTATCATTGTAACCACAGTTTCCACTAAATTATCATGTGGTAAAAATGTGGTAACTTGCTATTAGCCGCCACGTCATTCAAAAAAAGAAATGTAAACAAAATGACTGAAGGATTCAGAAATGGTTTTATTGTTTGCAGGAAATTACATACTATTTTAGTTGTAAGAATAACTGTAGTTACTGTGGTATTTATTACAGCTGGTTATGGTATTTTTTGTGTGATTATGTGTGGGTAATGCGCGTGACATTATTGTGCAGCTCTATTCAGAGCGACGGCCTTTTTACACTGATGACAGATATAGGTCACTTAAACACGAATGTGAGTTGCAATCAAGACCAAAACAAAAAGACATGATAGCCTGACAGATATTTTAAAGTAATATGATTTATATTAACCATTTATCCATTTCATCTCCTGAATTTTTTCGACACATCTTACTGATGCAGTTTCTTGAGTAGAAAATCATATTTGCTGCTGAGAAAATTGTTTAATATTACAGTGGTAGAGAATATGTTAAAAAAAGCACATTTCTTTCTGTTAGATGCTTGTCTTTTACTGGTTACTACAAGAGCTACCTAGGATCTGGATGGGCCTTTCTCTGACTGGCATGAACATCTGGCCTGGGTATTGAATGCATTTCTGCACAGTTATGCTTTTAATGCAACCTGTACTATTTCCCTTAAAGGTCCCATGGCATGAAATTTTCATTTTATGAGGTATTTCAACATTAATATGAGTTCCCCTAGCCTGAATATTGTCCCCAAGTGGATAGAAATGTTGATCGGTGTAAACCCGAGTTCTGGCTGTCTCTCTCTGCCTTTGAGAAAATGACAGGCCAGACTAGCCAATCCTGAAGCCTCCTGGTTTGACGTCCAAGCAGGAACGGTTTCCTCCCTTTCCTCCGCCCAGAGAATCTGCCACGCCCATGCAAACGCGAGAGATCATTAACGTTACTTGTGAACGAGTGAACTGGCAGTTTCTCAGTGTTTGGATGTACAAATGAAAACAGAAGTCTTTCTTCAGTTCCTTCTGATCTGTGATCATTGATTTCTGATGTGTAGCTAATTATTTATTATTCGTGCACACACTGCGGCTTCTCTCTCTCCCGACAGAACGGTGTTTTCGTGTTTTCTATCTTGTGAGTCAGTGTTTTGTACGTCCTCGTCGCGTCTATCTGTTCTAAAATGTGCATACAGTCTTTTCTGTTTAACATCAGCAGTAACATCTTTAGAGATAAACCTCACACACGCCGAAGCTCGGCCTTCAACATCCCCGACCCCCAGTACTGCATCTGGCCCACAGCGGAGGCACCAAACGCGGCGTGAGATTAAGCAGAAGGGGGGTAAGCGTGAGGGTATCTGGGCTAGGCTAGCCAGCTTTCCCCACAATAAACTGGATTACATTCGATTACTGCTGTTGTGTCTTTGTTTGCGCTGTGTAAGTTACTCAATGCGCATCACTGACGCTATTCATATGATTGGAACATATCTAGAAATAATGCTTTAATCAAACTTACTGACTCGTTCATCTCGCTGTAATGGTACATTGCATGTGTTACAAAGTTGGTAGAATAATGATGAAGAGGACTCGGTGTGACTGGGACTCGTGTTTATTCAGAACTCTCAGATACAAACACAATAAACTCGCGCTGACAGACAACGCTCTCATAACTCAGTAGTTACTATAAATAACTTTGTTAGCAATCGCTCCGTCTCCGTGATGTCCTGTTCGCGAACGAATCATTCTTTTGAATCGGTTCTTTTTAGTGAACCGAACCAGTTCACCAAATCGGACTGAATCGTTCTAAACGGTTCGCGTCTCGAGTCAGCGCTGATCCATAATTTACTTACTTTCTGACATGAGTGACAGCCCCTCCGACTAGAAATAAACTAATAACCTGAAGTATATTCTAGTAACTACAACAGTTCACCCTGAACTGAGACATGCTGAGAGAACTGATGTGAAGTGAACACAGGTCCATCTGTCTCTGGCAGACTCGTGCCTGCTCGTGCCTCGTTAAACCACGCCCCCTCCGCTCATTTAAAATGCAAAGATGTCAGCCAATCACAACAGTGGGCGTTTTTCCTGAAGTCTCACAGCAGACACGCCTCTTGAAGCAGGGCAGTCAGCCACAGGGCAAACAGCAGTATAGAAAAAATGCCTTTTATTTCTAAATTATGACATTTTATGATGTAAAAATCATACTAACAATATAAGTACACCTCAGGAAACACTATAAAATAATAGAAAAATGCCATGCCATGGGACCTTTAACTTCTTAACCCGCACCGGTTCGTGGACGGGGGGGTTGACGGAAGTGGGGGGGTGTGTACTTTTATCTACTTTTGTTTTATACAAAATATTCAATCAACTATCACAAACTATGCATCATTTGAAAGCTAAAACACTCAAGATTCATGTTCTGAACTTGTTTTTGCAATAAATACACCAGAGAGGAAAGGGTTAAATGAAACACTAAAGGACCGGCCATGTAAACATTAGAAAAATATCAGCGTTACTCATCTTTCATCTCCTGTCGTTCAGATCAGATCGGACGAATCCAATAAACACCCGCATACATCTCTGTGTAAGAGTCCATTCTTCAAAATGCATCCCACTTTTTAATCCAAAACAACGAAAAAATAGGGAAAAAACTAAAAATCCTCCGTTGTTTGCAAGAGAGTTTTGAGTTAGCGTGATCAATCATGTCCATTTTCAATGAAATATCGATTCTATTCCGTGTCTGGCAAACTCCCCCTGCTAGAATGGCTTCTCCCACGTATTTTAAACCCTCCCTCGTCTCTCTCCTTCAATCAGAGACTCTTCTGGGATGCATCATATAGAGGAAGCGCCTTACAGGCTTGGTGAGCTGTCAATCATTGCGCCCATGGTTTTCGTTGGATAAAGGCACTCGGTGCCCAGCCAATGCCTTTTCAACAAAGGTTTGATTGATGGACTTAGTAACCAATCAAAAGGCATTATCTTGCGCAGTTTGCGTAAGTAGGCTTTGGTGAATACTGTTTGCGCGCTGGCTGCACGTTCTCCATGGCGCAACTGCAGTGGAGCGCGCTGTCTCTCACAGACGCTTCCCATCAGCTAAATGAGTTTTTTACACTTTGTAATCTCTGTAAATAGTTGCTTTAGTTTTTCAGTAACTGTTTATCCATTATAATTAGTAGTATCTTGCAGTTTATTGCAGATTTATTTGAATGAAAAACTACTCTTTACAATAGCAAATGTTCTGAAATAAATGGCCTTTTTGAAATGACGCCTAGACTTTTCTTGACATAAAAGCTCACAGAAGCTACATTACTGAGAGAATCATCCTCATATTTGAATCATGACATGATTAGACATTCAGTTTTATATTTAAGTTATTTTCAGGCTCTTAACATTAAATTATAATATTTTTTTCCCTAATTGAAAACAAAAAACAAAAAACGTGAGTCACTTACATGTATATTTACATGTATATTACTCTGTTCCCATATTACTTTGAGTTATTATGACTCTTGGGTAGCAATATTTCAAGTGTCTAGTTTAAAATAAGACCAGGTTTATGAATATAGACCATAGGGTTTAAGAGCTGCAGACATTTTCATTTGGGTATATCGTTTTCAAAAAATTCCACAAAAATGGGGCGCTTGTTAAGAGGTTAAAGTCTGTGCGTGCGCAGATATTTGAACCAAATGGCTTTTTACAAAGAGAAGACAGCATCATTAAAGGAAAAGTGTTATTTCTGCACCAATAAGCATAAACAATGACTGTTTTCAAACAAGTTTCCTGAACACCCCTCTGTCTTTTATTGGTTGATGAACAGATAGTTTCTCAACCTGATTGGCTGAGCCAGCATTGCTGTTTTGGTCTGGTAGGGATTCGCAATCAAACAGAGCAATGTTTGATTGGGCCACAGGAGATTCATCTTGCAAATGGCTTGCTTATAGTTGTCTCTGCATATTAAGCTGGGAAAAAGTATTTTAACACTGAAAAAATTGACACTCATCAGCTTTAAGTGAAGTGTAAAAAAAGCTAGTCGAAGGACACATTTTTGTTAAACTTGTTCGGTTCTTTGACATCCGGTATTTTAAATGGATCTCTATAAACCGAGTAAATGACATGTTTTAATCAGATCATCCCTGAATATCTGACATGTTCTACAGCACTAAATGTCTTTACTGTGTGCTGCAGAGGTGGCTACGCAACAGAAGGACTCGTTCCGCTCTTAAATGCAGTGTTTGCTTTCTGTTATATCCTCAGGACATTTTAGAAATGACCAATTAGAGGGAACAGTGCCCAAATCGTTTCAATTGTTGACATTTACTCTGGAGCTCCAGTTGATGATATCACTGATTTGGGAGCGAGGTGTAACGCTTGACCTGTTTGTTTTTGGGTGGAAATAGTATTTTTCAGCTAATTTCCCTCTGATAAGTATCTGACAACCCATAGTGTGGCATATTATCTCCGGCTGAGGAAAATGATTTCTTCAGAGTGTGAATTGATTTTGCTGGATGCCCGTGCGACGCAACACTTCAAAATGTTCACTGTTTTTTTCTTCTTCTTATTAAACCCATTTTTTGACTTCTCTGTTTGCATGTAAATGATCAATTATTGCTTTTGGCAGGGATCTGCCACCCGACTCTTGTCCGTAGTGAGAAACTGTACTGTTTCACCTTAACAAATGATGTTTGTACTCCCACCCCCCACTTCCATTCGTAATTATCAACTGTTTGCACTGCTGGCTACATTGATTTTTCTTTCTTTCTTTCTTTCTTTCTGCATGTCATGACTCAACATTTGGTAGTCTGTTTAAATTGAATTGAGGGTGTGTTATGTGAAAATGACCGGTTCTTTCAGAATTGTGCCTGAATTTTCGGATGCAGAGAATTACGTGCATGTAGGAGCGTGTCGTCTGCTGCAGTGCACAGCATTTAGAGGATGGAGAAGGGTCATGGTTTTAAAGGGTTGAAGCAAATCAGTGGAATTTTGCAGGGTTGACAGACATGCACACTAGAGCACAGATGTTTAAAAAGAGTCTAGGGATGTCATATATCATCTAAATGGATAACCTGGTTATAAGGTTTCACTTTTTTTGATGGTTCCTTTAACACATTCTGTTGACTATAAGTAACGTTGCACTTACTAACTCTCATTAGAGTGTTAGTAGAGTATTAGTTGGTTGGTAGGATTAGGGTTAGAATAAGTTGACATGTACTTGCAAAGTTACTTATACTGAGTAGAATGTCTGCTGGGGGACCACCACAATAAAGAGTATTAAAGGCACAGTATGTAAGGTTCACCACTAGAGGTCGCTTATTCAAAACAAAAGCATAGCTTGATGACTCTGTGAATGAGCATGGAATCCGATGGACTCAGACATAAATGAGCTAAAGTTTTATTAATGTTACGGTGGTGTGAAGCAGGATGAAATGCTAATGAGAGAGACCTGCGCAAAACACATTATGCTAATGTAGGGATGCGCGGTATACCGGTACTGGAAAAATACCTGTATATATTTTATTTCAAACGGTACGATATCATGATTTTGCTCATTTCGGTATATGCTGCTGTTCCGAAGTACACCGCTAGGTGGCAGCCCACTACCCAAACTGACGTGAAACCGGCAAATGTGGCAACAGAACAAGATGAATACAGCAGTTGAATCTCACTCAACACGCACAAAACTCATTAAAAAAAGAGAGGAGTAGACGTGAAACTTGGAATTACTTTGCTTATAAAACTGCTGAAGAACCATCAAACCTTGCCAAGCATCGGTCACTTAATTCCTGACTTGTAAGACATTGAGATCGACAGGTGAGTGCATAATTCTAACGATCTAATTTAGACATTTTTCTTTTAACACTGATTAACGCACATACATAAGATCGTATCGTTTAAATATAATGAAATCTCCAGCGTTCGTTTCAACCAGTGACGTTACTTTAGACCTAATATTTGCACGCATACTATTGCACTATTTACATCCACGAAAGACATACCCAACTCTGTTTATGTGACTACTCACTAAAGATTGACATTTTTGACATAATTTTGTGTGTATTTGACTGAGGAAAAACAATTTAATTTGGAATGCGCGAGCTCTTTAGGCCTGTGTGTGTGTGTTTGTTGTTGGCATGAGCGCAAAGAAAGCTCTCTCTCAAAGAGCTCTCATCCCATATGTATTACGAAATGCTATAAAATCGCTTGCATGTTCAAATTGGCGAGGTTTAAAAAGACGTGGGCAGTGATTTCCGTCAGCTGTCCCGCAACGGAAGCGAAAGTGTTGAATCTGAGCGTGCAGTCTGCTTTTATAGTCCATGCATGATGTCTTTTGAAGCCAGAAGCAATTTGCTCATTTTGAGAGAATGGAGACGCGCAGTAATGCTGAAATTACTTACAAAAAAGTTTCCAAATGACTGATTAATGTGATAATCTTTGTTGATTAATTTAATAATAAACATTTGCGGTAATTTCCCGCTTCATAAACCCAAAACTTGCGAGAGTGAGTAAAATTATGCGCAATACCCGCATCAAAATTCAGACCCTGTATGGTATCGATTTAATATCGGTACTTCGGTATTAGATTGTGGTACCGTACCGAAGACAAAATTTTGGTATCGAGCCATCCCTATGCTAATGGTCACATTATGCTATGCTGCAGTCGGCCGCTTCCGCTCTTTTCGTTGCGTAGGTAAACAACAGAAGTGTATTTTTGGTTTCCATGATTTCTACAAAAATCAAGGGTATGGGTAAATCTGATATGACGTCATTGACAGGCTCCACAATGACACAGTCCGTAACACTGGTTAAAATAGCTGATTTCTCTGGATTTAAACTTTGTTGGAAACGTTTGGGATAATGTCAGCACACAGGTCAACAAAATATAAAATTGTTCTAGTGGTTTTTGGATATTTTAATCTAAAATCTTACATATTACGCCTACTCAAATGTAGTTTTAAAGTTACCTATCAGGGTTCCAGACTGAGACTAAAACGGTTGCATTTGTGACCAAAAATATTAATTTGCGAGTGATGATTATGATTAAAAATTGCGTGCCTTTGTACTGGCATGTTTTGGGATGAGTAGCCAATCACATCTTTTGTTGTGTTGACATTAAAATGAGATGACGCGCAGCAAAGTTACAGCGGGAAAAACCTTACTGAGTCAGAAACGGATGTCAAAACTCAAAATAATCTCTATCGAGCAACAACACTGACAACTGTGCCAGCATGAGAGAGAAACGACAGAGACGTGAACATCCAAGTAGCCTACTATAAAAGTGCAGTAAGGCAGTGTCTATTTCATGCACACAACGTGGTTAACCACAACAGATAAACATGTCAGCTGTGTGGATGTGAACTAATCGGTAACAATTCTCATTTTTAATTGATACTGATATGGCCTACTGGTCCGCTGGTCGACAATGGCTAATCAGAGGTGTGTATGATTCCAGCTCAACAGCACTCAATGCGTTAATTTAAGTACCAATATGGTATCGCAGTCGGTACTTTTGACAACACTATACTTCTGTAACAGGTAATTGTTTGGTTAGCTGAATTTTATTAAATGCATTTAGCATTTTTTTTCCCTCATTGCTGTCCATGACATTGTCAGAACAGGCCAGCAAGCAGTTGAGATGAGAAGCATTTTGTACAATTGTTTGTGAGTGGAAAAGGACTTGTTTCTAGCACTCCATAAAGAGTTATCACAGTGATCGACACATTTTGAAAAGCATTTGCAGATGTTTGCTCTTTATAAGTAACAGTATTGATACTTCCAATAATCTCTCATTTTGAAACTCACGCTATTACTCTGGAATATTTTGGGGGTTATTTGAAACCTCATTGAGAAACAGTTGATACTCAATATCAGGTCGATTTGCCTTAGCTCTGTTCTTTCTTCCTAGATCTGCACATGAAACTTGATTGCAGATATGCACCAAATTTTCCACTACATTTATTTTCTCATGAATGTTTGCATATTTCAGTGATTGCCTTCTAGTGGATTCAAATATGCAGAAATGGCAATCTTCCTCTCCTGGAATGAAGCATGTACTCATTTCACAGCCTCTAATTGCGTTTCTGTAAAATGGTCAGTTGTTCCACTTGCACAAAGACTAAAGTAGATGCTAAAGTGATGCTTGCTCTGATCATTCATAAAGGTATATGTTGTAAGTTCACTCGCATACGCAAAGCAGAATTACTTGAGGTACTACTATCTGATTTTGATCAAAGTTGTTGCTATGTTTTCAGGCTGTTGTGGGTGGTTGCCATGTTGTTGCTTTGTTTGGTGATGTTCCTAGATGTGCCTTTTTAGCATGTTGCTATGTGGTTGCTAGGGGTTTTTGGGGGGTTGGTACTTGGTAGGTGGTTGCTTATAGAATGCTGCAGTGCTGTGTTTTTGTAGGCCAAATCCTGGAAGTTTTTAGCACTTCATCAATGGGTTTTCTGAATTGGTTTTTGGTAAATGGCTGAAGGTGGTTAACAACTTTAAGATATTTTCACGCTTTGTTCTTCAGCATATAATACAAAGTAAAGTAGCTTTGTGTTTTTAAAGCTGTTAATTTTCTTGAATAAAGTGGTTGCTAATAAGTGGCTTAATAGTTTACAGCTTGTTGAGGACATTAAACGTCATCACACTAAACTGGTAAACCCACAGTCCCGCTGCTGGCCATATTGGTGCCCTAAGCATAATTACTTTATGGTGCCCGCGATGGCGGTGTTTGCAACTTTGTAGAGCTGGACAGGTCTTCTTTTGGTGCCTCCTCAGCACTTGGTGCCCTACTCTTCTTTTCATTGCGTTTATAATCACGCTCTTGCAAACTATTCAAATTCATTTAGATTTTGACTTCTGCTGATTGTATTGGCATCATCAAGATTCATAAAGGTTGTATTAATTTGTGATGATAATCATGATGAACAAAACATTTAGGCCTAAGACTCAAACTTGACACAGAGCTTATTTTCTGCAATAATCCAAAAGCCAGTAGAAAAAACCTATTGGGTTTTTGTTGAGGGAACAAAGGTGATGTAAAGTTTTGGGCTGGCCTACAAAAATCACTGCGGAACTCTATTGGCACTAGCCTAAGAGCCCACTCAGAAGTCTCTATGATATTCTGCTCTCTATTTATGACTCAAACGCTTCTTCAGTGTAAGTATGGAATTTTTAGTTAGTCTGATCATTTAGAAATGATATGCATATCAGTGGTGATGTGGATCCATTTTGGTTAATATGAGGTCCAAAAACTGCTTGGAAACAGCTGCTTGGATAAGTTAGAAACTTGGCTCTTCTCCGTATGTCTTACTTTTGCAATTTGACCAGCACAACAGAGACTCAGTGTTCCGGTGTCCGCTCCATCGCAGGCATTGCTGCACATCGCCATTTGCTGATCCTGTTCTCAGCAGCTTAGGACATATGTGTATCATGCTCAGAGAGATGTGGTGGTCGGCCATCCAATCCAGTTAGCAGCTATCCGAGCCGGGTACGATGAGAGGGCCTTGTCATTATCACTTGCACATTCATACCACACATTACCGTCTGACCTTCCCATCGCTGTCACTCAAAAAGCGGCCTCAGTAGCCTGTCACAGGGTTGGACGCTCATGCCAAGAAACCAAAGATTCTCCACCCCTATCACTTATACGAGGTTAATAGCCGCTTAATTGGCTTACCTGGCAACGTGCAATCACTTGTGATGTCGGTAAATTAGATCTGGTGCTGACACATACCACTCTACATGTTTATAGTGCTCTGCTCTCACAATTACATAAAGCATTGCTGTCCGTTTTTACCCTCTGTTTCTCTTCGTCCTTACCTCCCAGCGAACTGTGAAGGAGCTCACCCAGCCATTCAGGAAACGTATCATATTAAAGTGTGGTAACTGCTATATGTAATGAATTTTGGATTAGGAGCAACAAAGCGGCTCTATGATAACCTTTCGGAAGGACGCAGTTTGTGAGCAGAGGGAAGCAGGTTATAGTAGGAGTCGACTCCCAGACACCCCGGGGTGGCTGCGTTTGATGTCACTCTAGCTGAAAACTCCCCAGCGCAACACAAACAAAACATGCCGTACCAGACCTATGCGGAAACATCAGTAGAGAGGGAAATGTCAGACCGTCAGGGGTGTGCGTGTGAAGTGAATTACTCTGGTTTGGTGAGTGTCCCTGGGAGGATACTCTAATTTCAAGCTGAAGGTGTAACATGTCTTTTATTTCTTCCCAGGTGCAGTGGACCCTAGTGTGGACACAAGCTCGCAGAGGGACCTTCCCCACGGACTATATGAAGGGAAGGGAGGGGAGGGGGAGGGGGGGCTGCTGACGTTACTCCCGGATTGAAGAGCACACAGGTCGGCATGCCTTTAAATCTGACATGTTGTTTTTGCAGTGTCATGAAGTTTATTGTTGTTCACTTTTAATGGCTGTAAATTTTGTTGTTGGTCCTTTTAAGTGCAGATCATTTAATGGCTTACAATTGTGTACCGTTTTGCATTTTGACTTGAAGTTGAAGGCAGTGTTTCCTTTACCTTTTTTATCTTTCATACTGTCAACCCCATCAGTAAGGCTCAAATACCCCTTCTTTGGCACCAAACCCGACATGTGTTACTTTTAACTCCTGGCATTAAGTAGAAAAATCACAAGATTACTTGTGATTAAAGGGTTACTTCAGCGATTAGCATTAAGCGTTGTATCAGTAGAAACCCGGTAATATATTCAAATTATCGTACTGTCCCCCTGAAAGAATTATGCATTTATATTTCTGGGAAAAATCCTCAGATGACGCAAATATGGTCATTTTGTGTCATTCGGAGGATTTTTTGGCCAGAGGCTAGAGACTACAGCCAGTAGAAGGAGCTAGTTCCGCATGTTTTCAACCCGCCCATGATACACATGACAAATAAAACCATTATCCTGAATGTGTGTGGAAACAATGTACTAAAATATAAGTTGATAAATACAATGAGCGATCAGTGCATCAAGAAAGTACATGGTTTGTTTGCGCACCAATATAACGGACTCACACGTGCTTACTGTACGACTCCTGTACGTCACCGTAGTTGTCTTTACCTAGATTACAATCTGCATCCATCAACTTTACTAGCGAGATGCTGGTTTGCTTTATCCAACCGAGAAACGTAATTTGCACATTATCTGGCTGGCGGTGGGATGTTTTGACGTTCCATTCTTTCAGTCTGTATTTCTCACACAGTGCGATGCGTGAGGGCTCGCACTCTTTAGAATCAATTAAGCGAAATCGGGTTAAAGGGTTAGAATATAAATTTCTGCCTATACCAGAATTACAGGTTAAATTATTTTAACGCATTAAGAATTTTGAGTTAATTGCATGCGTTTAATATATAAAGAATATAAAGAACACATTTGTTTATTTATTTTTTGTGTGTGACTTGGCACAGTTAATAACCAACATGAAATTAGGGAGAAAAAGAGGGAGAATGGCACTGGTATGTAACCCAGGCACATGGTCAACCACACTTTATACAGGAGATTGATTGAGGAGATTTTCATGTGGTCACTGTGAGTGTATGTAAATATGACTCCCATTGTCTCAAAAAGCATGACAAATCACCAAACAGTAACAGCATTTCAAGCGGCTTAGAACAAAGTACGTAACATCTGGATAACGTTTGACCTTTGTACACTGTCCTCTGTACCGGCAGCGGGTCATTCCCGTCTTCTGCCATAAGCCGAGAGATGTTTACATATCCCGTACGATTATGCCTTTTCATGGGAGCACAGCGAGCATCGGGAACATGCTGGGTTGATTTGGCCAAATTGGAAGCCTGTGAGTAATATACGGCAGAGCAGACCCGTGCTGGATGGACGTCTGGTAGTGTTTACGCTCAGGGTAGCTGCATCTGCACACGGCCCAGTCCTGCGAATGCCTCGTACCCTCAGGCTTCCAGCACCTGCATAATGGAACAACAGAGAAGAAAGAGAGGGGAAAGAGATCAAATGACAAGGGCTTGGGTTTCTCACTTCAAATGTTTCTTATTTTTTGACTTGCAGCAGGAAAATATTTCCACGACCTTAGAGAGTTTTGCGTCGATATGATGGAGCGGCCTTGTCACCGTTTCGTAAACATTTGTCTTATTGCGTGTTTGGCTGTACTCCCCAAAAGCCACTCTTGGAAATTCATGGAGGAACACAAATGTCTGTGAAACGATCGTCGCAGGCTGCCTTGCACAATGGTTTAATATATAGTGTTGTTGTTTTTTTTTTCTCTCAGCTTTTTTGTCAAGGATTAAGAATTGGGGCAGGCGGGGGCAAGAAGGGAAATAAATAAATAAAGGTGGTGGTTAATCTCGCTTAGTGCAGTGTGAACGTTGAGCAGTGCTGTGGCCTGACAAACATCTGCCTCACACACAGCCGAGCGGGATCAGCTAAAGCGATTAGCGCGCTCACGTCAGCCTGTGGAGACGGGTGCCTGTTACAAAAGCCAGAACACCAGCCTTTCCTCCCACACTCCACCTGGAACACTGACACTGCAGCGAGAGGCCCCGCTCCAACAGCAGCGCGAGGACCGGCTCACAAACCGCTACCCTTTTCTAATACGCATATGCTCTCCTGTCTTTTTTTCCCCTCTGTCAGAACAAAGCAACATGTAGCTCAGAGGCTTGAACAATCTGTCGTGATACTAAAGCAGATGCTTATCACAGCCAGAGTTGTATCTGAAACTTCTTAATTAGCATATATGTAATGAAATATGCCATTCATTAAGGTGTAATTGTAATTTTACACTTGCTTTGTACCGAGACAGGGGCCTTGATGTGATAACGGGCGACCTTTCCATTGCTGTTTGTAAAGGGAGACTGTATCCTGCACATGCTTTTACAGTTAACCTCATTAAAGCAAAGGAGGGGGGATACTTCCTGAAAGGGGTCTCACAGCTTCTCTCTTTCATTTCATTTCTCTTTTAAATGTTATTATTCTGCATTTTTATCTTTCCCAGTAAAATATCTTAGGAAGTTATACTTAATTCTATGAAAAATATTATAAAAACAACTATTATTATCTATTAACTATTATTATAGGCTCCTCTCTTCTCCTCTCCCCTCTTTTTTTTTCTTTTCTTCTTCTTTTTTTCTTCTCCCTTTAATCTTGACATCCAAATTCGAGTGTCCCCAGCCGTGGCGAAGGCAGCAATGCTCTGCTCTTCTCTGTGTGAGGTTGACTTGGTTTTCCGCCCTCATTTTTCAACAATTTTGTGAATTGCCTCTTACATTGTGTGGTTCCTCAAACAAGGCTAAGTATCTCTTTGGTGGTTTTACTTTTTGACACCAATTTGGCCACATTTATTTATTTATGTATTTATTTATTTTAGAATATAATTTAAAACATTAGTGTGTAATTGTTGTTTTCTCAGTTTTATATATTGCTCCGGCAAAGCTGTCTGTTTGACTGACTAATGGCTAATGTTTTAATTTTGGGGAAGAAATGACACGTTTTTAGCTATCAAGTGTAGCCACCTCCTTTTTCATCTAGACTTGAAGATGTTTTGCATTCAGAAGATATTTATGTCTTCATTGTCGCCCATAGCACATGATAGCACCACAGTAAGAAACTGAAGTTTTCTCTGGGCATGTGTACAAGCCTCATGGTGTGTTTGATAAAGAAAAAGGATGTCAGCACTCGCAGGATTAGCTCACACCACAGGAATTAACATCAACATCCCAGCTCCTGTAGCACCCAGGATTTCACTTCGCTTTGATATCTAGCCTGCACAGTTACGGGAGGAAAACGCATCTGAGAGTAGGAATACTCCCAATTCTATGTTTCTCTTTTCGATCTGTGGGAAGGTAGTCTTTACCTCTGTAAATTACTGTGTTCTCCGTTGATAATAACACAGCCTCAGCCAGTAGTAGCAGTGCTCTAAAACTATAGTTTTCCAAGCTAAAATCTACTCATGCTTTAAGTATTTAAAATACAGTAAGGCTATCATTTTAAAAAGTAGTTTGCTACACTACAAGTTACTAAGAAAAAGTAACCACAGGGGGCAATATCTTTTTAAATGTATACACCACCACCAGAAGTTTTTTTTCTTATTCTCACCAAAGCTGCATTTACTGAATGCAGTAACGGTTTTAAAAAAGTGTTTTCTTTTTAAAGTTTTTACACTTAAAATGTAATTTATTCCTGTGATGGCAAAGCTGAATTTTCCGCAGTCATTACAGTATTCAGGGTCACATGATCCTTCAGAAATAATTCTAATATACTGATTTGGTGCTTAAGAAAACTTCCTAATATCAATGTGGAAAACAGTTTTTTGTTGAAATGGGATATAGTTTTTGATGAATAGAAAGTTCAACAGATTTCACAGGAATGAACCGGACTTGTGATTTATTTGATTTATTGCTGCAGTTTGTTTGGCTGTAAAGCTGTGTGCCTAATATACACACCAACCAAAAATTGATTTATCACAAAAAAGGTACGAAACAAAGCTACTGCTACACTACATCAGCCTCACTCTGTCAAATAATACAGCTTTGCCAAGAATTGCCTATATTCTGGCACGTTGTTGTTGTTAATGGAGGTTTGCCATCTAGTTACTTTACTTTTTTCCCCATTGTTGGCTCAGATTAAGTTCAACACCCTTTTTGAATGGAAGGTGTTGAAACAAGCTGAAATATCCCTTCTACCCATGCCAAAAGTGCATTCATGAAGAGCACTGACTGTGCAATGCGGGACAGATGTGGGGATTCCTCTGGAAATATGTCTTTTGTGTGGAAGGGAAATGAAAGCTTAGGCTGGGATGTTCTTCATCTCACTTCTGGAGGTGAAGAGGCTGAGGGTTGTGCATCTGCGTTGCGTTTATGGCAATGACAGCTAGCATCCTGATAGGGCTCAGAGTTTGACATTATGCCAAAACTGGTAGTCAAGAACACTGTTTCAGTGTAGCATACATTTGAGCAGGTCAGTAGTCTTGTAACCTATTGATTTTTGAGACTCAGAAGCGGCTCACTGGAATAATATAGTTTTTGGAACGTGAAAGCCGTTGGTTTCATAGTGATTTACATGGAAAAGAATGACTAGAGCATTATTAATCAGCTCTCTTTTTATGTTCCACTATGGATTTTAAACACCATTTGCTTTATGGATATGTTGTCATAGCAGTGAGATCTTAACTTTTCCTTTGTCAGTTAATCTACTAGTCAAAACTAACATTTGAATCATTAAATGTATAGACGTGTATGTATGCTGCCCTTGACAGGGAGCTATACGATTACAAAAGATGTTTTCTGTTAGCCTGCCAGGCCATGCAGCCATGATGAATGAGTGTAATATACAGTGCATCAAGAGTGGACACATGCATTAATGGCTCTCAATAATTTGAGCAATGCATTTCAAATGCTACTTGCTCTCAGAGGCTGATTGTTTCTGAATGATTTAATCTTGTTGAGTTGTCTCCCGCCCGTTCGTGTCAGTAAACAGGAAAACAATGTGCTCATTTGAATAATATCACAAATTGTGTAGTTCCTGGCAGTCCCGGGCTGTGCAGTGTGAAGAGTGCCAGCCCTCGGGGTCTGAGTGAACAAAAACAAATCACTGCATTGCTTACACAATTACAAACCTGCGTACTATTCATCTGCACAGGATATGCGAATTACTTATCTGAATGCTTCTCCAGATATTATCGCTAGCACACAGTGTTGCACAGATTGAGATGTATGAGATATAGGTTCTTGAAGCAGATCAGTGCATATGCATAAAAGAAATCTGGAGTGTTAGGAGTGTTATTTTAATATATAGATTGTCAAAGATTAGCTCCATATTATAATATTACAGTATAAAATATAGGACGATCTAAAATGAACCTTTTTTCAGTAAATCAAAAATATTCACAAAAGAGTTGGTTTGAATCAGACTAATTTACTCTTAGTCATTCTGAGCCGTTACTGACTCACTCGGTGAATAATTTTTATTTCTGTTGTACTTGAAATTAAGTAGATGTATGAATGAAGTAGATACTGTTACAGCAGACTCCCACATTGGAACTGTAATCAGTGAAGCATTTTTATCAATGCTTGGCAATCGTTTAATCACATCAAATTAACTGTTTACTTAATATATGTGTGTGTACCGTGTATAACTATTATGTGTATATATAAATACATACTTCATGTTTATATTTAAGAAATATTTGCATCTGTATATATTGTGTATATATATTTATTTAATTTATATAACATTTTTCTTAAAAGTCCCATGATGTGGATTTAAAAAAAAAAAAAAATTTATAATGTTTCCTAAGGTGTACTTATATTGTTAGTATGATTTTTACATCATAAAATGCCATAATTTAGAAATAAAAGGCATTTTTCTATCCTGATTTTAGCCCTCTGGCTTGAATGCTCTGTTTGAAGGGGCGTGTCTGCTGTGAGACTTCAGTGTAAATGCCCACTGTTGTGATTTGCTGGCATCTTTGCATTTGAAATGCATCTTACATGTGGAACCCCTCTCGAATACTAATACTACGTTTTTTTTTTTACTATTACAGCTGTCAATATTAAAGGTCCTGTTCTTCGTGATCCCATTTTTCAAACTTTAGTTAGTGTGTAATGTTGCTGTTAGAGCATAAATAATACCTGTAAAATTATAAAGCTCAAAGTTCAATGCCAAGCGAGATATTTTATTTGACAGAAGTTCCCTTTCAAAGCCTACAGCGAACGGCCGGTTTGGACTACATCCATGTACATCCTGCTTTAATTACGTCAGTAGAGCAGTTTGTCGACTAACCTCCGCCCACAAGAATACGCGAAAAAGGGGGCGTGGTCTTGTTGCTCCCTCGTGGAGAAGAGGAAGTGTTGCGTTCGGTTCGGTTCGGTTGCGTTTGTCGCCATGTCGTTCAGACGCTGTTATTTTCATCCCGGAGTCAAATCACCTTTGTTTGGCCTTCAGGGGCTGTAGTTTGAGCGCGTTCATCTCCCCGTTATGGTAAGAGGCGTGACCTTCCCGGGCAACGTGCCCTAAGCTGCTGTCGAATCACAACACGGGAATCGCTGGCACAATCAGAACTCGTTACGTATTTCTGAAGGAGGGACTTCATAGAACGAGGAAATTCTCAGGCCGTTTTGAGGACAGTGAAAACAGCGGTATACAGATAAGTAAATTGTGTGAAAAATACTGTTTTTTTACACATGAAACATGAACACATGTTATATTGCACACTGTAAACACAATCAAAGCTTCAAAAAAACACGAAAAACGGGACCTTTAATGTATCGTGAAAGTGTTGATTAATGCATTATTTTTAGATCTTTTCCCATCACATGAAAGGCTGCAGTGATGAGCATTGAGTAGACAGACTGGCTGTTTATCACGTGAATGCAGTGATCTCGTTATTGCAACGCTATTTTCCTCACAAAATGCTTTCACCAAAACTAACAGCAAACACAATATCGATATGAATACAGTAAGAGCTCCGTTGTGCAGCATAACAGCGTCATTCATTATAACGAGAGTTTGGGCAAGTGTGCAGATATACTTGTGACGTGTGATTGACAGCTTCAGCCATTATAGAGAGAGTGTTCTTTGATCCCGCTCTGTAGTTTAATCACAATTTAAATAACAGATTTGTTCCATGCTGCTAAGAGAAACCGTGTGAAATTGATTGTTTAGTAGTCACTGGTTTGATTCACTGATGCATAAACAGTATTAAACGATTTAGAAAGAAAGTCTGTGTGAACTTGAATAATTTAAGAAATTATTCAGAAATCACTGATCGCAGATCAGGCATTAATGAACACTGTTACTTACTGTTTGTGGCGGTGCTGTCGAATCCATATCGTAAAAGTCTGTTTGTAAAGTCTATGCTGACATCGCGACTGTATTAAATGTAAAAAAAATAACTAAACGGAATTTTTTCCTAATTCTCTGGGTGGGCAAAGCAGAAAAAGGGGAGGTAACCTTTCCCCGTATGACGACATGTAGGGAAGATTCCAGATTGGCCCAGCTGAGCTTTAATTTTCTCAAAGGCAGAGCAGGATACCCAGGACTTGGTTTACACCCATCTCCATTTCTAGCCACTGGGGGACCATAGATGGGCTAGGGGAACTCATATTAATGTTAAAAAACTTCATAAAGTGAAAATGTCATGTCATGGGAGTGGGACCTTTTAAATATATACATGCATGTGTGTGTGTGTGTATTTATATATACATAATAATTATACACAGTACACACACATATAGTATATAAACAGAAACTTTTATTTTGGATGCAATTAATCGATCTCCCAGCATTAACAGACATATCAACCGTACGGGCACGCATGCTTTTGAAAAATTATGGCAAACAGGTGTTTCTGTATTCCTCTTATATTTTGCCATATTTTTATTGTTAGACACCACCCTACTAACTACAACATTATGGTTTGATTCTAGCCTAGAAATCTTAATAATCTTAATAATCTTAGTAATTTGCAGCCAGGGTCGTCTAGCAACTCTCTGTAGACTTGCGAGCTTGAAAAACCAAACTCTAGTCAGGCCAATCACATCGTGTATAGAGTCGGTGGGTGAGCTTAACATAAAGACAGCAGAGTTGTGACGGTTCCGCGTGAAATCCCTGCTACTTCCCTGCTAACAAAGAACGTAATGGCACTGAAGCCATCTTAGAAAAGGAAGATGTGTTCAGAGTTTTGCCGACCGGATACGGCAAAAGTTTAATCTATCAAGTAGCTCCGCTGGTGGGAAAACGCATGGGACTCAGCCACAACCCGCTTGTGATTGTTGTCACCACTGATAGCGCTCTGTTTGGTTGTAGCGCTATCCTATTGGGTACAGAGGGAATTTGAAAGACCACCGTTTATCCCGCCTCTCGGATTGAGCCCTGCCAATGGTGTGTTCCCAGCTTGTCAGGCTAGTTTGATTCCCTACTTAACTGATATCATGTTTGACCCTATTATTTGATGACCGATCAGCAACTCCATTCTTTTGTGTGACCGATTGAAATGTGTTCAAACTGATGCTGTCACCTGAAAACTGAAAAGTCCCATCCATCCAGAATTTTTTCACACTCCAAGTAAGGTCTACCATACGGTTCAGAAATCAGTTAAAGGGTTAATTTTAATTTTTGTATTTAATTTTAGTTATAATGAGAGAGAAGTATTCAAACATCTACAATTCGAAGTGATCCTTTAATTTGTTTTCCTTCAGACATCTTAAAAAAAAAAAAAAATTGGGCTCCTAAATGTTTAATTTTTGGAGCCGGTGGCTTCATAGTAGTTGTTTTGGTCTGGAGCCTTGGAAGAGCTTGAGAGCTATTGGGGTGGAGACTGAACTCAAACAAAGCCTTGAGTTATCAGAACATACTGTCTCATCCAGCTGCACTGATTATATGAATTCCTCATTTATTTGCTGGTGATTTAGGGCGTTCACAATGTTGGTGTTGCTCGCTGGCAGAACTATCTGGAGTTGATTTACGGATACAGTCTGTTGGATAGAAAATCTGAGGCCATTATGATTCTGCCCAGACCAACATTAAAAAGTGTATTTATTGCTCTTCCAGTTTTTATGTGTGATCCGTAGCAGGCGGCTTGCCCCAGATTGGATGCTCTCATTTGACAAACCTCCATTTTGCTTGAATCTGACAGCAGTCATCTCAATGCATTACATCCAGCATACGCATACTGCTCCTCCAATCATATATTTTCATTCTCTCCTTCCAACTCTGTGATCTTTATAGACTCCATAAAGAATGACAGATGTTTCGGGTTTCTTGCTTTCCCCCACCCCAGACTCCCCAGATTGGGTCTCGGTGACACCTTTTGTTCAAGGCCCCCAGTAGGACCTGCAAAGGTGGGGTGGTGTCCGCTCCCTCAAGAGCTGCCGTAACAAAGCAATTAAAGAGCTGCGGTGATAGGGAAATTTTATGGTATCAGTAAGGATGTCTCTGAATGTCTACGAGGAACGAGGAATGTGGTAAGCATTTTAAAGCAGCAAGCCATTCAAGATTTGAATGAAAATGCTCCCACCTCCTCCAGCGAGACCTCCTGTAGCCCTAGCCACACGCCTTCCAGAGGAGGAGAGCTTGAAAGACATCCCGACTGAGTTTAAGGCCTGTGCGCTCCTGTTAATGAAGCACAGAGAGGGAGGGAATGGGCCTCTGATACGTGTTTAATTAGCAGAGGGTCTTGCTAACTGACTATTAAACTTCTGATTACAGTGTGAAATTTCACTTAAATTAAGGAGTTTGAGGACTCTTTGAATGGAAAGGAGGAATTCGACAGGAATGGCAGGAATAGGACAATTGTACAAGTAGGTTGCTTGGCTGTATATTTATTGTACATTTTATATTATATTTAATGTGTTATAATATATTTGTAAATATTTGTTTTAAATGAGATATTATTATTACTACATTTATAAAGTATTAAATATACTGATTGATTGATTGATTTGGGACCAATATGTTTTACTTTGTGGCATTATTTTCATTACAATTAAGCACGTTTTACCTACAAATTCCATCTGCAATGTGAAAAAAGAATAAACGTTTTTTAAATTAGTAAAACATTTATACTTTAATTGTAGTGGTTTATGTTATGCGTTTAATTTAGCAAATAAAATTCTCAATGCATTATATGAATGGGAATATTTGCCTAATTATCATACAATCTTTTTATGATCCTAAAAATAGGCTTAATTTTCATTTGCCGCTTTCTTAGAAACGTGACTTGGATACTTTTTTTTTTGTAATATTGATATGACCGTTTTGAAGCAAGGTTTAATTACGTTACATTCAGCTATAAAGGTTATATGTCACAAGCTATCCGTTGACGTTCTCAGATATTTCACACATGCACAAGCACAGTTTCAACTGTTTTGAGAGGCAAATAGCTGCATGGCTGCGTGAGCTGCAGAAGATTGTTGTACCGTCCAGACCCAGATACCAGAGAGTGAGTTATTCCCTGCACCGTGACCTGATTAATTGAGAACGTCTGAGGTTGTCTGTGGGTTGTGTTCAGGCTCCAGTCGCTGCCCTAACCTCATCCATCTCAAATGCTTGTGTCTAAAGGTTGGCCTCCGAACGCTGACCCTTTGCCTCGGCTACAGACAAAAAGTCAGTGTGCTTAAGTTGATTGAATGAGAGAGAGCAAGAGAGTGAGCGTAGGATCAAGAGAGAAAGATAGCGCAGAGCGAGTGAGAGACAAAAAGAGGCAACATTTAGACAGCTGCACGCGTAGCGCCATGTATCCATGTCTGTCAAAGGAAGATATTTCTGTCTCTTTAGTGCGGCCCGCAGGCTTCCAAGCAGGCCATCTCGATGTCATCACCGTCACCCTGCTGTCATTGGCTAAAAAGGCCTGGCTGCGTGTGTGCCTGAAGAACAGCATGTGCTGGAGTTAAGGGCTCTGCTAGCCCAGGCCTAATTGGAGTGCGTCAGTCAGGCAGCTTGACTCATCGAAAATTACTGGGAGCAGTGCGCTTAATAGGAAAGCAGAGAGGAATGACAATAAGGTCATGATACCACCACATCCATTGTCAATGATCACATTCCAGGGCTGCAGTAGTTATATCTTTTGAGCACCCCATGCTAACAGTGGTCACGTGATGTTCAGAATGAGCCCTGTCTTATAGATACAGTCAGGGTCCAAAAATAACACTTGTGCCAAACGCAAGTAAAAATTGGCATTGGTGAGTACTAGAGGTGTAACGGTACATGTATCCCGAACCGCCACGGTACGGACGGTTCGGTGCATACAGTCAGATGACGAATACAGTCAGTCACAGGCGATCCACACTCCAGAAGGGGGTGCGTGCGGTAATGCAACGCTGTTTGCTAACCGCCAGATGAGGAAAATGAGCAGAAGAAGAGATGATCTATGGAGAGTTCAGATGGCACACAATTGCTTACTAGCAGTGTTGCCAATTTAGTGACTTTGTCATTAGATTTGGCGACTTTTCAGACCCCTTTAGCGACTTTTTATTATTATTTAAAAATAGACCCTCAAAGTGATATCTTACTCTTATCTGTATGACCATAAATTATTGTTTTAATGTTATTTATTTTGAGTACATAAATAAAAATAGACCCTTAGAATGATATCTTACTCTTATCTGTATGACCATAAATTATTGATTTAATGTTATAATGAGACAAAAAACATTTGTCATTTTGACAATTTGTGTAGTGGAAATCTCACCTACTACAGTCCAGTGATGAAATATGCATCCTGGAGATGGGAAACCTCAGGTGACGCTTCACTCGCTGTCTCCTTGTGGAAAGGTGAATAGGTTCAGATGTAGATGACACTTTTTCTCCTTGTTGTTCATCTTTTCGTGATTTCTTGTAAAAGTGTAATATTGAAATTTGTGTATCTGCCATTGTCACTGCATGTTAAAGGATTAGTTCACTTCAAAATGAAAATGTCCTGATATTTTACTCACCCCAATCTCATCCAAGATGTTCATGTCTTTCTTCAGTCGAAATGAAATTACGTTTTTTGAGGAAAATTTTCCTCCACATAATAGATTTCAATGGCAACCAATATGTTGAAGGTCCAAATCAATGCAGTTTCAAAGGGCTTCAGAGGCTCTGCGCGATCCCAGGCGAGGATCTAGCGAAACGATCGTTCATAAAAAAAAATGTATATACTTTTTAACCTAAATTGCTCATCTTATGCTGTTCTGCGCATGCCAGTGATTACGTAATCTCGTCAGAAAGGTCACGCTAGACGTAGGCAGAAGTACCGCCTCCGTGTTTACGAAGCGCACATGCGAAGACTAATTCAAACGTCCTTTAGCAAAAAAAGGTAAAACAACAATGTTGGATGATTTTGAAGTTGAAAATGGAGTGTTTTTGGTAAAGGATGTTTCTATTAGTCCTCGCACGTTGTCTTGGGGCAGTACCGCCTACGTCTAGCATGACCTTTACGTGATCACGCAATCCATGGTGCGTCGCAGAGCAGTGCAAGATGAGCAATTTAGGTTAAAAAGAATATACTTTTTTTTTTCTTTTTTCGTTTCGCTAGATAAGACCCTATTCCTCGTCTGGGATCGTGCAGAGACTCTGAGGCCCTTCGAAGCGCTTTGAAACTGCATTGATTTGGATCAATGCAGTCTATTATGTGGAGAAAAATCCTGGAATGTTTTCCTCAAAAAACGTAATTTTTTTTCGACTGAAGAATGAAAGACACGAACACCTTGAATAATACGGGGGTGAGTAAAATATCAGGACATTTTCATTTTGAAGTGAACTAATCCTTTAAAGAACTCTCATGCGCAAAGACAACGACAGCGCAGGCTACACACAACACGTTAATCAAACCAATGAGTTTGAAAACAGCCATTGCATTTTTTACCACACAGCATTGGTCAATCTATCAATTAGAGTAGCAAATCAACAAATCCCTTATTTTTTATTTTGTTTTAAGCAATCAGGAATCTGGGGTGCCCAACATGTAAATGAGGGGGCCTAGACCCCCCACCCCCAGGCCCACTCATGCTAACGCATATCAGATGACATCATCCAGATGTGCTAGTCACCGGAGCTAGGCAGAAAAAAAAACTTCAGGAGTGCATAAACAAATCTCTGCACAAGTTTTGTAGCTTATTGTGACCAAATACCTTTTGTTTTTTATCAGCCCTACAAAAAATATGACCTATGCAAGAGTGTATTTTGTTTACTGCTTTATAGACTAAAGGAGGCTGTACTGTACCTCAGGGGGGACTAAATGCTGCTAGATGGAACAAACTGTAATTTGCCTACTGTCTGTTCAAAATAAATGAAAAGGAACCTAGCATGGGGGATTTTGTTGCTTTTTCCTGTTGTACCGAACTCATATCGAACTGTGACCACAAAACCGAGGTATGTACCAAACCATGACTTCTGTGTACCGTTACACCCCTAGTGAGTACATAGTGACTCGCCATTTGTGCCAGATCATTTATTATGAGTTGCAACATATGTGGTTTAAATTGAATTGTAAGAAGAGTCTGACCCTCGCTGATATAAGTGGCGTGAGCAAATCAAATCATACATCTGCTAAAGAAAACATCTGCTGCGACTTGTACGGCTTCTAACAACTTCAACCTCAGTGAAAAATGTAACATCATATATTATCTACAATGACAAAGTTTATTTCTCCAATACTCCTCCTCACATTAAGGCACCAAAATGATGATGATGATAACAATAAAAATAATGGTTATTTGTTGGTTAAATATGTATAGGCCTATTTATATTATTTTATATTTATATTGTGTTCTTTTAGCTTTTTTATTTATATAAGAATCTTGTTTACAGCCCCACCTTTTAATATACAATGTGCTGAAGTATCAGTGACATCTCAATTGTGGGAGCTGAATTTAAAGCAAAATGCTGAGAAATTTCTTGTGTCTGAAAAGCAAACCAAATCAATTCTCAAATTACATGGGATATCATTTCTAATGCACTTGCATGCCATTTTTTGTATTGTCAGAAATTGAGACATTGCTCGGTGCTTCCTAAAGATTGCATCGTAACCTCATGGCACGCATGCATACATATTGTGGTGAAACGTGAGGTGGGTGTTTATGTTCTTTAGGTTAACATGGTTATCTGTGGAGGAAACCTGGCCTGCTGGCTCTGTTCTGATGAGCTGACTTCACTCCGCAGCTGCAGAAATATTCTCTCTCACTGAGCTGCAGGGACATGCCAGTATTTTCATTCCTAACTTCAGGCATTTCCGAGCTCTAACAAAGAAAGAGTGAGGTGATGAAACTAGGGTGGAAGCTGTTTTCCAAAAGCACCAAATTATTTTTCGATGGGAGCAGTAGATGCCGAATTCCACAGAAGCTCTAATAAGGGTGGTTCAGAAATATGTCATGCTGTTTCTTTATAGCGAGATTCTTTATAGAGATGTCTATAAAAGAGATGTTATAGAGAAGTCTTTTTCTTATCCTGACACAAATGTTCCACCAAGTACTGAAGACCTGGACTACTTGTCAAACGGAAGATGTCAAAAAGGCTAAAAAGTGTCACGTCACTAGTCTGAATGCCACATCAGCACGTCTATTTCCTCCATTTAACACTCCATTGCTTCACAGTATTTTTTTTTTTTAAACTGGCGGTATTGGAAAATTACAAGCTACTGCTCAAGTCACCATCTTGTTTTTAATCCGTTTGGAAACCGCTTCCCTCCTGTGTAATGCTGGTGTATCCTGAACCGGAATCCCACTAATTTTTTGTCGAGTTACACTCAATCTCCTCCCATTGACCATTGGGAAGGCTCCTGCTGAGGATTGACAGGGAGAGCCTTTGACAGGCGGATACCAATAAACAGGGAATTGCCCTTCTAGAGAAAATAGCTTGGTAATTGTTGGGTACGTTCAAGCTCGGCCGCAAAGAAAAGGCTGGAGTGAGCCTGTGCATTTTTCTGCCCTGCGTCAGGGTTGTAGATGTGTCAGCAAGCCCCTCGCTCTTGTGCGCATGGCTGTGGCTGTCTGCTCGACTTGGCCCGGTGCTGGAGGCCCAGCTGAATGCTTAGTGGTTGGCAGCCTTGGCCGCTTGCCTGTATAACTGGAGTTTGAATGAAAGGGGCCTTGTGAACTTTTGGGCTACTGTGGCATTTTCCAGCTGCCGAGCGAAGTAATTAAAAATCTTTAGCTATATTGCTGTAACGTGTAGTTAAAATGTGCTGGGTTTGCTGGAAACGCATTGTGTGACTATTTATTAGATATAGTAGAAATCCTCTTGATTTTGTTCATGGTTCTCTCTTGTTTTCATGTGCACACATTTGCACTTTGCATCGCTGAAGCTTTGACTTGACTTTGACTGAGTCAGTTTACTGCCAGTGATGCTTTTTAAATGTGTTTGATGCCTTTGTTTTTACGCTTTGTTCCTATTGTCTCTCCTTTTTGATTTAAAACAATAAAAACTGATGCTTACACTTTATATTAGGTTTCTTTAACTACTATGTACTTGCATCAAAAAATAAATACAATGTAGTTATTGGATGGGTTAAGGGCTAAAGGAAGTGTCAACAGAGTAATTATAGATGTAATTACAGCTGCAACTACATGCAGGCATTTTTGAAAATATAAGTACATTGTAATAACATGTATGTACACAAGTTAATTGTATAAAATTATTAATTTAAATGTAAGCACATAGTAGTTAAAGACACCTAATATAGTAAGTAGTTAAAGACACCTAATATAAAGTGGGAGCAAACTGATTTTTAATTTGAAACTCATCTACAGTATATTATTCTAGGTTTTAAACCTGTAAGTATTAGGGAATTTCTAAATTCATATTTCCAAATTTGATAAAATCATGAATAATTTTGTATTTTTGTATTATTTAAAAATAATTTTAATTAACATTTTTATTATATTTTTAATTATTATTATAAACTCTATTATATAGAGCGTGACAATATTTTTACAAGTATAAATATATATTTGTAATGAAATATTAAGAATACTATTGTAGTAGTACTACAAATAATATTATTAAAAATTATTTGATAATAATTATTAAATACTTTTCATATCTATTTATATACTTAAAAAATCATGATCATGCAATTAATTTGTTTTTGTAATTTTGCTAAGACTCAAAAAAAGTAATTTTTTGTGCAAAAAAAAACCCTCTATGAAATCTGTCTATAATAAAATCTATATCCAGAATCGTGAACATGAAAAAAAACATGTAACTTTTACCCTGCACACTAAAATAAGCTTTTTCTTCCCCACTGAGGACCGTGTTAGAGTTTATCTTGCCTTCTACAGTTACTGAGTAAATTAGAGCTGCGGAAAACATGGTGACAGATGTCTTACATCACTCTCATGTGATTGGCTGTGAGTTTTTTATTGTCTGTGTGAAGTCTCATTATCCAATGCCCCTGGAAAAGAGCCTAATAAGGCAGACAACAGTCTGCAGTCTCTATTGAACTGTACAGAGAAAAATAAAGGTCTGCACCACATGTAAAGACACCTGCTTGCTAATTTGTATGTCCGCAGAATGCTCGTGTTGGGCTTTTTTTCAGTCAGAGAAAATATATTCTCTGATTTTGATGCGGGAAACCAATTGGGAGAAAAAAAGATGTCCCTCCAGCGGGTTGAGCCCTAAATGAATTATTCAGATCTACATGTTGTGTGTTTTGCCGACCCATTCTGCTTAATGGCATCTTTTATGGCATGCATCAGAGACGACTCCAGATGCAAGACAGCCTCGGCATTTCAGCTTTTAGCATCGCCTCACTGTGTGGCCGAGGAACAAAGCTTGAAATGCTGGAATTCATTTCACTTTTAGCTTCCCCTTAATAAACGATTCGCAAATCAATGGCTGCTTTTGTCATGTAATTTGTTTCCGTGCTCAGTTTTGTGATAATGTTTTGCAAGCAAGGCTCTTTGGATCAATATGAGATTGAGGGGAAAAACACAAGCCGGGCTTCTATTTTTCTCTTCAAATATTTGGAAAATGATGCAGTTGGTGCATTATCTCACCCAGAACGATTTAGCTTCATAATGGAATGCTAGTTTTTTGTTCAGATAAGAACAACAGGAGTGTATTTGAACATGCAAATGAAAACATTTGATAAAATTCTGTTTACATGCATGTTCTTGCTCTGATAATTCTAAATGATGTGTAAGTTGATGTAAATTCCTCAAACTAAGCTTTTTATCGTCTAAAGGTCATAAACTGTTTAAGCAAAATGTGCATATCCTGACAACTGACAAAATTCAAAATCTGACATAAACAGGGTTTTCTTGCATGGTTTGTTTAATAATGAGCTGATTTTTTGAGTCATCAGCGCTTTGTTTTACATGTAACGGCGCTCATCGGCGGTGTGCAACACCTTTGTGTGTTTGTCTGTGTTGTGCCTGGTCTTTCCTCAGCTGCACCTGCACTAATTGTAAGTGTGCAGCTGTGATGTGAGAGCCGTACTCCAGCTGGGAGAGCTTGTTGAGCTGCCACACAAACCCGGCGAGCTAAACACCCCAGTAAGTCCCTCCTTGACTCAGCTAATGAGTGTGGAGCACAGACAATACACCCCAATCCAGCAGCCCATCTGAGCGCCACTGCAGTCCAAGAACCGGAGGAGGTCGGCTATAGACGACACTCAGTTTGTGCTCCGTGACCGTGAAAGTGTGGATAATCAAGCCTTTGCTGTCTCGGCCTCCTGTATCCGACTGTGTCTTTCCTTTATTGTTAGTATCAGTCCATCTCATAGGTTTCTCTCACGCTGAGTGACTCCAGATCAGTCATCTAGCCTGAAGGTCACATTTTCTTCATAAGTAAAAGATACTCGCTGTGTCATGAAGATTCTCAAAAATAAAGATTTTTTGTATTATTTATTGTTAGTTTTATTAAAATTTGTGTCTTGTTGTCTTTAAACTGTTTCAGAAAGATGCGCAAGTTCTTTTATAAAAAAGTTAATTCATTATTAATACTTATAATTAATTAATTCAAGTATACAAATTATAATAATATTATATAAGTATTTTAAATTATAATAAATATACTTTTTAAATTAATTATTATTTTTTAAATGGATTTATTATTTATTTATAAATGTTTTTTTTTTTTTTTTAAGATATTTTTACTAGATGTTTCATCAGATGTGGGTTTCGATAACCTAATTGTTCCGATTAAAATGGTAGTAGCCCATTGAAAACTGGAGCAGTGGCAGTCCTTAAGGAATAACCTATAACATCCTCGTGTCTAAACCTTATTTCAGTAAGTCCTTGGGCATCGTGTCCGGAATAACACTGCTGTATGTTCTCTGAGTAGGACGTTAACGTGCACTTCACATTTTGTCTGTTCTCAAATGCTTAATGCAAGAACTGCAGAGCGTTTTGTTAGTTAAAAGGATATGTCCAATTTAATTTGACTTAAACATAAGAAAATAAAAGAGAGGGTCACAGCAGCCAACTAGATGTGAGTGTAATTTAATGGCATACTGTGTGGAAATTATCATCATCCTCTTTCTGGTATCCGTCGTCACTATACAATTAAAGTATTCTGGTAGAATATCAAAAGTGGTGTGTGGGTATTATAAATACTGTCGTGATAAACAAGTCAATTAATAGTCAAAGCATGATCCCATTAGGATATCAGTAGTTTTGCGTTTCCAAAAGCTGACTTGAAATATTCATATGAAATTACAGCTATAGGGGTCCGTAGGGGGTGATAGCAGGAATTCAAGCAATAAACACACCTAATAAACCCAGCACTCCAGTCGCATGCGGTGGGCTGAGAATCAGACAGATTGTCACTTTTTTCCCCTTTAGATTATAAGCCCATTCATTCAGGCTCAGTGACAGTTGCATGACAGGATATGGATGGTGGAACCATAGAAGCTGATGAGAAAGATAAAGACAAAGCTTTATATGAACAGATTATTGCTGCCTTCAAGTCATGTCAGAATTATCGTATTTACGAGAAGAGCATGTGTCGTAAGTGCCAGTGGGAAGTCCTGGATTTTCTTTGAACCCTGACTTCTTTTTTTTTTTAGTCAAGGATTCAAATAAAACGTGTCCATTGCAAATGTTCTGAAACCATAAGCATGATGGAAAATTATGTTTATTGGTCTCAATTTAGCTGGAATTAAGAATGTTGACTGTACAATTTAGTTTTTGTAATTCTTGAATATACAAAAAATTTGATTAAAAAAAAAAATACTTCAGACACAAGATATTATTTTAAGTCTATTAGTGTTAGGTTTATTCTGTAGTAGATAACTTGTGTTGTGGTCTAGACAGGATATAAATGTTTATTGTTGTAATGTTGTTACTGAAACCAGACCCCCTGCACAGTAAGGGATAGTATACAGTCAGTCTGTCATTATTGCATGTAAACCTTGAAAGATAACTTATTCCACAGCTACTTATATATATATATATATATATATATATATATATACACACATACACATACATACATACATACATAAATACGGTGTTCTCTCCATATTTACAATTCTTTGTAGTCTTTAGCCACTGCCTACAACATGCTGGATCCTTCACTGCAAACCGAAAATATCTAAACGTTTGCTCTTTGAAGTCTTGCACCCGGAAACAATAGAGTGGTGCAGGTATGACATCACTTTGTAGGCCAATCGGCAATCACACTGGTTCCCTCTACAAAAACCAATTAGGATTTTTCCATAGGCTTTTGGATTCTCACAAAAAAACAAGCTCCGTGATCAACTAAAGTTTGATACTTGCACATCCCATTCAGCCACTTGTTCGCAACCGCCTTTTTCAAGACATATAACAGCTTCAAAAATCACAAGTGGGGTAAAACTGATGTATTTTATGTTGTAGAATAAAACGTCAAAGTGTCTTGAGCTTGTGTTCACCACAGACAGGGCTTCGGGACGACGGGACCGGAAGTGCTAAAATGCTAACTCGTTTCTGGGTTTTGGCCTACAAAGTGATGTCATACCTACACCACTCTATAAAGTCGACACCATTATGACGACAAAGTTGGCTAAGAAGTATTTCCAACTAAAGCAAGGCAATATTTGACTTGTTGATATTGCTGATACTGATATTTGTCAAGTGTATCCATAGCAAACTGCTGTGGTGAGCGGCCTTGGACAGCAATGTGTCCAGTGCATTGTGGGAGTTGAAGTTTTCGTACCTATTTTGGCAAAAGGAAGACAGTGGTATTTTTTTCTGTTTTCTCTAGTTAGTAATGCATTTGGTTTTTTAAATGCTCGAAATCAATGTCAATGTCAGTGCCAAGATATAATAGGTTTTGTGGTTTTATTTAACTTTCTGCATTATTACAGGTTGTCAAAGACATAAAAACACTGCATTGTTTTGCTGTTACAACAAAGATTAGTATTAAATAGACCAACAATTTAAGAGATAAACTTGCAAATTACTAATCTGATATCTCAGACAAAATTTGGTTGTTGTTTATGAAAAATATGAACAGTTTCTGTCACTATAACTGTTAGATTGTGTCCTATACAGTTACTAAGTAATTAGTTACTTTAATTTAATTACTTTTCCCTTGGAAAAAATAAAGTAATTACTCTCATGTTTTCTGTAATTTAGCTACAGTTACTTCTGATGTAATTGAACTAAATACTGTGTTTAGACTGTTGAACTATTACATACAATACAATAGTGGAATTAACATCAAAATTTAAAGTCTAACTTTAAAATACATGTTTGTATGTATCCTTTGCATCCTGTAGCATTTGTAATACTTTGGTCAGTTTATTTGAATGAATTAAAAGAGCCGTTTCATGTCTTTGAATCACTTAACTAGTCGAGGTTTTGAAAATGTAATGAGTAACTAGTAATGAATTTATTTTAGAGTAACTTACCCAACACTGTCCTACACTAGCTGCTAAATGCCACAGATCGTAATGGTACATGATCCCATGTGCAGAATAAGCCTAACAGTGTGCTTCCTTTATTTAGCAGTGTGACATTATCAAGCAGGGAAGGTACAGAACCGGGGATTATGAATACTGAGAAGAACATGTGTAACCGTGCACATCATTTACTTAGGCAAAGGATTAATATCATTTTTTTGTTGTTGTGTGTGTGTAAATTCCAGATCACTTCTATGATTGATGAAGATATGTGAGTGAATTTGCCAAACACTGAACAAAGAAATCTACTGCATCCTCCGGTAAGCGCTTTGACTGATGATCCTTCACTGCTCATTTCTGCTAATGATTGTTCACGTAATCGCAGATTTGCACACACATGTGCTGCTCGCATGGTGTTATCTTCAAAACAACTTTCCCAAATTAACTCGAATGGCGTAATTGGTGCTAAAAACGGGAAAGCATTCACGCTGTCGTGTCAGACGCTCATATTTCTTCAGCGCAGTCAAACGACGAATTTATTTAGTGTTTTTGAGCGGCAACAGAACGTTCTGTATAACATGAGTCATAATTAGCAGCGGGGCCTCTCAAATCACTTGCTGCTTTGTTGTTCCCCCTTACAACGTCAGTGTCAGTTTTTTTTATGTGATTATTAAAGGCAGGCACAATTACTGAGATGTGAGATTCTTTGGGGAAAAAAAAATCAGTTTTAGCAGGCAGTCAGAGACATTCGTCTGAACCGCACATGTGGCATGCAGTGTTTCATCCTGAGCCTTTAATATACATTCACTGCTTTCTGCCTGGTCTTGTGTACTGATGAGTCGTGGAACAGCTCGAAGGTGAAAATGTGTTGGTTTATTTTGGTAGCATCTACATTATGCTAATGAGTTTGAGATGGGGGTGGAGCCATAAAGACCAGATTGCCAGGAGAAGAGGGAGAGGAGAAGCCTGTAAATTATGAATGCAAACTGCCATTTCTGCCAGGGCAAAGCAAAGAGAGGCTCTAGGAGAAACCACAAGTCATGCATATCAGATTATCCTTCCTTTACCCCTCCCTCTCTCTCACTTTTACTAAATTTTCTTATCATGCTTCTTGAGCAAACTTGCACACACAATCTGGGCTGTGTATCTCCAGTCACATGAGGGCCAGAGGTGCTGACGAGCTGGAATGCTTGGCTTGGTATTTCCTGATGCTCACACACACACACACACACACACACACACACACACGCGCACACACGCACAAACAGACACGCATAAACACCCAGGGCAGGCTATATATTTGTGGTTGGGTTTGTGTTTGACTTGGTGACAAAGTGGATGTCAGAATGATGAAACACAGATTTAGTTTTTTAGCTTTTTAGAGGATTTTAAGCTAACATAGGGTTTATCATCTGATTTTTTTTATTTATTGCATACACTGCCGTTCAAAAGTTTTAGAACAGTAAGATTTTTTTGGTTGTTTTTGAAAGAAGTCTCTTATTCTCTCCAAGGCTGCATTTATTTGGTCAAAAATACAGTAAAAACAGTATTGTGAAATAATAATAAAAAAATTCTGGTTTTGTAATTTAAAAAAAAAATGGAATTAAATCCTGTTATTGTAGAATGGAATTTTTAACAGACATTACTCCAGACATCAGTGTCAGATGATCCTTGAATCCTGAAATAATTCTAATATGCAGATTTCTTATTAATTCTTATCAGTTGTTATTATTAGGGGCCAAGCACCGAAGGTGCGGGCACCTATTGAAATCGTTTGATTTCTTATTATTATTATTATTCCGCCGAAAGTCTATGGCAGCCCATAGAACCGCTTGCGGGAAAGTTGTGAAATTTGGCACACAGATAGAGGACAGTCCCAGCATTAACCACACCAATTTTGGAATCTCTTAAACAATCCCTCTAGCGCCACCACCTGTCCAAAGTTTGACTCATGTTTTTGCTAATAACTTTTGAACCATAAGGGCTAGAAACAAAATTCTTTTTTCCTCTGATTCCTTGGCTCAAGCCGATTCGATTGCACCCTATGACGTCACTTTCCGTCATAATAATTTTCCCGCCATTTTTAATTAACCGAAAAAACTACTTTTGCGAACTCCTCCTAGGCCGTTGCTCCAATTTGCACGAAAATTGAACCAGATCACCTTCAGACTCTGCTGACAAAAGCGTATTAGACTCGAGATGATTAGTCAAACTGTTATTGAACAACGCCCGAATTAAATCGACAAAGTGCATGCAAAAATGAAAGTCAGGCTTTATCTCCGAAACACTTTAGCATATTCTTACCAAACTTGGTGTGTGTTATGCCAACCATGACCTGAGGCTGCCTGCAGCGTTTCGGCGCAGTGCCACCTAGTGGTCCAGAGATACAGAAATTGGATATTTTGGATTATAACTTAAGAACGCTTTAGCCAAATATCACAAAACTGGTCTCTTTAGAGTCGGGGCATCACGCCGAGTCAAACCATACCCAATTTTCCCATATCAACCATTTTGGGCGTCGGCCATTTTTAATTTTGTCAGAAAGTGCTATGTTTTACAAACGCATTGGCGTATCGTTACGAAACTCGGTGTGTGTCTTTGTCACCAAGCCCTGAAAGTACACAAAAAGTTTCAAGGCAGCGCCACCTTGTGGACAAAAGTTATAGTGAATTTTCCAATAATGCTAATAACTTTTGATTAAATTTGACTATTGTCATAAAAATGGTTTCAATATATTCCTTGGGTCATGCCAAGAACATAGATCCCAATTTTGCCATATTTGGCCAAACATTCTGTTCGCCATTTTGATTTCCTTCAGAAACCTACTTTTTCGAACTCCTCCTAGACTATTTGCCTGATTTTCACCAAAATCGAATCGTAACATCTTCAGACCATTACAGCAAAAAGTTATTAATTTCGTGTCAACAGACAAAACCGTTTTCATATACTGCAGCGACAAAGTTGAGCCATGATGCCAAAATGACTCTTGAGGCTGTATCTCTGCAATGCTTCGACATACTGACACCAAACTTTGCCTTTGTCATTGTCATCTCACTCTGACCGCACCACATCAATTTCGTTACTGCGCTACCTATTGGTCAAAAGTGACAAACCATTAAATCATATTATTAGTGACTGTATATATGATTTTTCAGCCATTTTTGCCTAAAATCATCTTAAAATGCCTTTAATTGCTCATTGTTTCAGTTGGTCTAACCCTCCCAGCCATGGTGGCATGTCTTGTCTTGTTCTTTGCGCTTGGCCCCGTTAATGGCTGCTCGCAGCTATATTTATTATTATCACCATCAACATTGTGCTGCTTATTATTAGACTTTTATCTGAATTCTTTAATGAATATTAAGTTCAGAAGAACAGCATTTATTAAAAAATACAAATCTTATGTAACACGTTATAAATGTCTTTAATATCACTTTTGATCAATTTAATGCATCCTTTCTGAATAAAAAGTATTGTATATCGTTCAACAAAAAAATCTGAGCCCAAACTTTTGAATGGTATAGTGTATATATATATATATTTTTTTTTTTTTAAATAATATTTAAGTAGACAGTTAATGTTCTTTCTGATAAAGGCACTGTTTTATTTACAGGAATATCATATGTAACCTTACCATCTGCTCTGGCGTGTGACAAGCAATTATTTTGTTGAACTGAAATATGAATCATTTTGTTTGGTAATTGGACATATAATCTTCACCCTGTATGTAAAAAAAACTGTATGTAAAAGAATTCCATGGCTAATGAATTGCTGCATGCATTATAAAAGCCTTGCACAAGGTAAAATCTTTAAGACTTTATGATAAAAAGATTACATTCTTTAAAATGTTCTTAAAAAATGTCTATTCTCAACCTTTATTCCTGTTATTCAGTGATTCATTCTGTTCGGTTTTGTTCCCACCTTCACAAAACGGGGGAATTTCCGATAGTGGTGTGTTTCAGCGAGATCAGGTCAGAAGTGGGTGGACCTCTGTGAAAGTATATGAGTTTGTGGGGGAATAATACAGCCATTCT
Source organism: Gobio gobio (assembly GCF_949357685.1). Classification (NCBI taxonomy): domain Eukaryota; kingdom Metazoa; phylum Chordata; class Actinopteri; order Cypriniformes; family Gobionidae; genus Gobio; species Gobio gobio. The sequence continues at coordinate 27,194,780 of NC_137111.1, read as the reverse complement.
TCAGCTCTATGGAAGCCGCGGTACAGTGGCGTGTGGTGGACCTGCCAGAGGCACTGGGGTCTCCTTAAAATAGCTCCAACCCTCAAATGTCAGAAGCAAAGCTGAGACTGCGCACCGAACACTAGCCATTTGACCAAGAGCATCAAAGAAATCTTTATGAAGTCCTTGAGAGTTTTGCTGTAGCCAGGAAAACATCCAGTTGTAATACGTTAATCATGTTTTGATTTTGATCTAATATTGAAACGTGGCAGCCTTTTGATGTTTGTGCAGGAATAAATTTCCGCATCATACCGCAAAACCCACAAATCTGTATGCATGCATGACAGGCGGATCCAGAGAGCTAGCAGGTTGTCTGTCAGGATGTTTGTTTAATAATGATTCAAAAGGTCATTTAGTTGGACTATGCGGTCAGGATTATTTTGGATATAATCAGAATGATTTCATACCAAGTCACATGTTTGACATGGGTTCATGATTTCAGTGATTCATTTTACTGCTTCTTGCACTACATAGCTGAAAGCTCCGAGAAAACAGAAGAAGGGCTTTAAACTCAGCCCGGTCTGCCAATGAAGTGACATCAGTAAGCAAAACTAACACTTCAAATATATCAGATTACCTCTTCTTTCTTCTAGAAGACCACACATTTGGCATAACTCCAATCCAATTTAAGCTGTTTCTCTAATATTTATTGATGCCACTCAATTTTGATTCTCAATTGAATGAATTTAGGAATGAATTCCCACTAACCACCTGCAATCTAGATTTACCAAGCTTGCTTTCTTCTGTGAAATACAAAAGATGATTTATTTTGTCCATGAATTGAATGAAATCAATTGGGTACAATTTTGTTTTGACACAAATCTTTTGTTTCACAGAAGAAAGAAAGTTGTAGAGGTTTGGGACGACACGATGGTGAGAAAATGTCGACGGAATTTTCATTTTTGGATGAACTATCTTTTGACTTGAAAATTAATGTTACATAACAGTTTAAGTGAAAGTTAGGTAAATACTCATTAAGAATAGGATTTTGTTGCATTGTAGATCGCACATTGTTCACTTAAGCCAGTGCTATTTGCCGAGCGGATTTAATGTTTCGCCATTAGTACCCACACAAAGCGGGTGGTAAACTCAGTTTTATTTACATTTTCTTTTCAATGTGAGTAGTAAATTCATTATATGATGATCAAATGATGGAGAAGAGCATAGGAACAGTCTCTATTTTTGATACGTGTAGACAAACCTAATTTTGTCATTTTAAAGAACTATTTAAAGTGTCTGGATTACAGTGATGGAGTGATAGTCCCATTAAAGTATGTCAGATTGCGGTAGTCTGTCGTGTTGTCTAGAACCACATACAAGATGGGGAATCCTGACATGCAAATTGCCTTCACTACAGATTTTTTTGGTGTATCTGATTTCCATAAGTAGCATAGCATAAACATAGCCTAGTCTCTGTTTTGTGCCTAACATGCTGGCAAAGTTAAGGTTGTGACAGTGCTATGACCAAGTTAATGGTATAATAAAGTCTACTCTAGCAACTTCAACCAACAAATGAATTCCCGGTAGGGCCACCAGTGTTACTGCCACCTTGCGTGCTTCACCCTGTGTTCAGGTGAGCATAATCAAAGGCCGAATGGTTCATAAATAACATACTTGATTTCTCAGGCTTAATGCTTGGCCATTGCAAGGTCCCGCCGCGGCAATGCCTGTGTACTTTTAACCTTGCTTGTGCAGACAGATGAGCACTAGAATCGACCATCCAAAGGGGATTGAAGAGGGCTGAGACAAATAACATTAGAGGGCAAAAGCAGATCAGAGGAGGCTGTGTTTTCTGGTTACAGACACACAGGTAACCACGCATTCCAGCTGATCTCGCTTGCAATAAATCATAATTTGAGAGATGTTGGGGAAGCTGCTTTGAAACTATAGCTTAAAAAGATACTCATAATTTAACATAGTTAAGCCACACTTTTTTGAAGTAAATAGTTACATTTGAAGCTATTTAAGAGAGTAATATTTTTTAAAATGGAACAAAACAATGAGGTCTCAATTAGTGTGACAACTAGAACAATATATTTGCACATCAATGAATAAAGCTAGACAAATGCACCAATTTTATCCAAGTATTTAGCTACACTGTAAACCCGAATAAGTTGGCAAAACTTGAGGTAATCAGTTACATAATTTTTTACGTGTAAGTAAGCAGAACTTGCAGATTTTTATTTAAATAAATATTTTTGAGTACATGCATAATACTCATACATTTGAATTGCTCTTAACTTGAAATATTTGAGTTAGCCAATTCATACATTTATCTTAAAATGATCATGTTATCTCAGCTTAAATATTTGTAGCAGTGGAAACGTGGCTAGCTTTAACTAGTTAATTCAATAAATGCTACCTTGCTAATTGACTGTTTAATTTAATTTTAAACAGTGGCATTAGTATAGCATAGCCTAGCACTTGTTGAATGAGTACAGCAATATAAAACATTTAACATATATCTGTCCTCAAACTAAGCTCATGCTCCACTTGTCACCATAGTAACCCCCAACTCATAACATAACAGAAACTCTTCTAAACTAGCATAACAAAACATTAAACACTACTAAATCTCCCACTTAACATTAATCCTGCACAAAAAATATTATATAACACACTTAATTGTGTGTCATGGCAAAGCATAGTGGGAAATAGAAATCCCAGCCCAGTTTCAGTCAAATTTAAGTTTGTCTAACAAGTTCTTAAAACTCAAAACAATGGAACAATTCAGATTACTTAAAAGGTGTCAAAAAAAGTTCTAAACACTCATAAAAGTTAATTTGATTGAACTCATTTGTTTGATTTGGGTTGGCTCTACTCAAACCAATTCATTATTTTGAGCGTTAGGGTTTACAGTGTAAATAACAGACATAAAATTCTGCTCAGCTACTCCAATGAATCAGTGAATCTTTTTAGGAACCGACTCATTTACATGAACCAATTGAATGAACAGATTTTTCTTTTAGTTTGTTTGTTTTTGTCATGCTACACTGCTCATTGTTGGAAAAAGTAGCTTGATACTGCAAAAACTATTGTTTTGAACACAACAAGCTACTGTCACACTACTGAAAACTTTAGTTAGTGTCGCTAGCTTTAGTTAGTTATGTCTCAACACCGAATTGTCACTTTAACTGACCCTTAGACAAAACATATAAGGGGTCTGTAGTTTACCCTGGGCCCTTTACGTTATTTAAAGCCCTGTTCCAGTCCAAACTGTAAATATTCATGTCTTGGAGCAGGCCGAGACATGATCTCATTCGCTTCTGCCAGGGCATCGTGTGTAGGCACAGGCTCCGCAGATGTAAATCGCTGTTTACTTCATTACATCATTAGCTGTGTTTCCTTGGGCCCTAGAGAAATGAGGTGAAACATGCTGGTTACTGTGTGCCCTCTGTGTCCTATCGAGCTGGAGAAACCTGCCAGTGAAGCTTATTTCCTCCCCCTATTTGCAGAAGATATTCTGTGGAAATCCTGTTGAATTTCTTGGACAAATTGAACTTCTGTGCACATCTAAATTATAGAACAGTTGCCAATTTAGAAAGCCTTTTCTTGCGTTTATCATATCATTGCAGCTTTATTTGCCTCTTCAGTGATTTCCGGGCGATTGGATTTCAACACAGACGAAAGATGGCAGATATCATTGAAAGGTTTGTTCAGAACCGCTCTGCACAATAGCGCTCCAAGGTAAAGTGTTAAAAGAGAAGCTCTTTTTTATGAAAGGGGTGTGTAGAGTTTGGTGCAGGTGCAGAAATAGATCATGTTTACAGTATAATGTCTTTATTGTGGACTTCCTACTAATGCGTTTGCTCTGAAGAGGTGTTACATATGATGCTTTTCTCTGTTTGTTTTAGGAATCGGATAAACATTCAAAAGTCTGCTGTAAAAGTAAACAAATAAATGATCAACATGTTTTTGTTTTAAACAATTTTCAATTATGGGTGTCTTTCAACTTGAGGATCCAATTCATGATAATGATGGAACAGCACTCTGTGCGCCATTCAACATTACAAAGAATACTTTATGCACCATGGAATCCACTATGGTAATCCTGGCATTTTAGAGGAAAATAAGGATGGAATCTGTTTCTGTGAGTTGCAGGGATGCACCCATAACTAATTTATATGCTGATAATGATAACTGATAATCAACAGCTTGTTGTGGCCATTTCAGATTTTTTTATTTATATATATATATATATATATGTAAATATATATTTATATATATATATATATATATATATATATATATATATATATATATATATATATATATATATATATATGTAAATATATATATATATATATATATGTAAATATATTTGGGGTGTCACGGTACACGTATTCGTACCGAACCGTTTCGGTACAGGGCTTTCGATTCGGTGCACGCTTGTACTGAACGGTTTCCGAATACAGTCTTTAACAGTTAACAGTCGGCTTGTTTTAACCGTGGAACACACTTCAATCCGAGTTCCCACACGAACATATTAAGTATTCAGTCCATTTTATCATGAAATTCAAGCGATAAATGCGGTTTTGACGCTCTTTAATGTGGCGTGACTGATCACTGATCATAGTTCAAGTGGCCGCACCGTGCGCGTGAACGCGATCTGTGAACTCGATCATCTGTGAACGCGATCGATCATCTCTTCCTAAAGAATAAACATGAATGAACATCTGAAGGCGTGTTGAGGACACATTCCAACTGACTGTCACATATCATATGTGGTGTAATCGCTCAATCAGTGTTTCAACAGCGGAAAGACCTCAATATAACTGCTTGTAAACTAAACAATGTCACGTAGCATCACATTTACCTCAGGCAGTCATTCAGTGTCCACAGTGTTTCAACAACGAATTGGAGAAGAAACTTTTATAATTAGATTTAGAAGTTATTGCAAAAACTGCCTTATGTGAAGTTTACATGTTTGCGTACTGTTATTTGAGTGTTGATTATTATACCTAAAAATAAATAGCAACTGAATTTGGGCTAATAGTTTGGGCTCTGTTGTTAACCTTTAATAGTAATGTGCAAGTAAGGGCTCCCTATATAGTTTACAGCAATATCTTCAATAAATGTTTAGTTATAATTTAATTCATTTAAGGACAGACACTTTTTTCCAGTAAATCTGTTTAATAAAAATTAATAAAAAGCAATTTTGTAACTGCTGTACCGAACCGTCAGTTTTGTGTACCGTTACACCCCTAATATATATTATTATTATTATTATTTTTAAGGCTTTACATTAATATAATACAAAATATTTTACAATGCATATAAGCAATTAGCTCTCTTGCTTTTTATTTTGCTGACAAATTAGAAGTGTTCCATTTTCATAATTTATCAAATAAATTCATGATTGGATTGGATCATAATTAGAATCAGTAAAGATAAAATTAGAAAGTCATGTGCTATTTATTGTTGTAAAGGTCTCGACTAGATGAATGCAAGCATGTCATTGATATGCAAGATGCATAAATAGTTAAATTGAATAAAAGCAGTCAACCTGAGGCACATATTTGAAAACGTTGAAAGCAAATATTCTGTACCACAATTATTGGCTGCAGTTTCACTATTGGTATCACTAAGCATATCATTACATATTTTATAGATTGTGCACCTCCACAACATGAAAGCCTATGAAAAAAAAAAACCTCTCAGAATCGCAACGTTATGTATGTGTGTGTGTATTTGAAGTACACGCAACATTCAAAAGCCTCTCATTATAGGAGCACAGGAAGCTTGTCAGTGTGCCAGTTAAGTGTTGGTGTGAGTAGGACCAGTGCGGCCTCTTGTACTCACTCGATTACACACCTAATCAAATCACCTGCTTGTTTATACGCTCGGAACTCCTGCATCAGAAAAGCAGCTACGCTTCATTCATACTGCCCGTTTTCCTCAGAGGACCTTCAAACAATATCCATAACAAGCCCAGCGGTCTGTGCTTTCCTCCCAAAGGCAGGCTGCTGGATTTGGATTTCTCTTTCTTGGTGGACTCTAAATCCTCATGCACTGTAACATGTTCAAACTGTTTTCCGCATGCTTTAGGAATCCTCTCATGTTCTGAAGCAGCGATTGATTTGTTTAGAGCTGGTGGCATCATAATCACCCCACAAGTGGAGGGAGCTGACTTACATTTTCCGCTCTGTTATACTTGCGTTATTGGAGTGTGGCTTTCCTGAATGCGCTGGCTGAGAGTTTGTGGATATTGCATTACAACAATATTGTCTCAGTATGCGCTTAGTTGTTCGCCGAGAGACAGACTACAAATGGCCGGGTTGCTGCTTGTTTAAATGCTCCCAAGCATGGCTAATGCCTGGATTATCTCCTAGAGAAATGATTTAGTGAAAATAATGGCTTCACAATGGCCCCACTGCAGCATATATACGCACCAACCCAATAACCAGTCCTTTGAGAGACTGTATTGATTTGTGGAAATATTGCCCTATTCTTCTAGAATAAAGATACAAGTACAAGAATAAAAAGCTGATTTAAAAAAATATTTTATTGATTCTGAAGCGGACTTGTGCTGAGGCCACCTGATGCTGAATCCGGAAAAGAAATGGCAAACATGGAAACGTGGGTTTGGAAAACATACTTTTTTCCGTTTCCTGCGAGAAGTGCAGAGATCATCAGAAATATTGGCATAACTTCACCCGGTTCATTGTCTCCGGTCGAAGCCCCTCCACCCCCTGCTCCGTGTTTATGCCGAGACACTCTGCCTGCCTTAGGATCAGATATGACATCATTTCGCCACAGCTGCGGGCCGCACACGAGGCGCGGAGAGCGAACAATTGACCAGGGGGGACGCAGGAAGAGCTGAGTGACCTGATTGCTCAGCTGGCCGAGCAACTGGGAAGGAAGGCCCAAGGCGGAGTCGTGGATGTGAGGAGGGGTGATGGTGGTGGACAGTGCCCTAGTCACCCTCCCCTCCCCCTGGATGCATCCTCATCCTCGCTCTCATTCGCCCTGCCCTCTGCTGTTCTCCTGCCTGCCTCCCTGCCTGTCTGAGCCAAAGCAGATTTGTACATGAAAAATGATCTACAATCTCTGTGTCTGTATCAGCTTCCAGATATAGACGTTCCTGATAGGCCAAATCCCCTTTAAAGAGGGCTTTATCCTGCTCACTGAAAAGCCATGGAGAACAGCGCATTCTTTTATCTCTGCACCTCAGTATGTTCTAAATATGCACCACGGTTTGAGCCGCGACACCAATCTGTCCCGATCGGCTTGTGTTCGGTTAACATGGTAGTGCTCAGCGGGAAAGATTATTGTATAAATGTTAGCGCAATCTACATCACATTGATCGTTCTTAATTATTAGATGCACAGCTGCTGCCTGAATATGAATCAGATGGACGTTTCATCTATGTATAGATAGACAGCTGGAAAGGGCACAATGCATATGACCTACCACATGTTCATTTCCATATAGAAAGAAAGAAGACACCAGTTTTCAATAACTTTTGATATGAGAAACAATCCTCTGGAGAATGTAGTCTGTTATGTTATAATTGCGTTTTGATATTCTTATTAATAGTAATATAATTAGAGCAATAATAGTAATAGTTTTCATTTTATGTCATAATTTTGGCTTTTAAGGTTACATCTTTCTAATACCCATTGGAGCCTACTTAACCTACCAAAAAAAGAAGAAGAATAACAGAAAATTGTCATCATTCACTCACCCTCATGTTGTTCTAAACCTGTATGCATTCAAAGAAGATACATGTTGAATGAAGAACTGTTTTTGTCCATACAATGAAAGTCAATGGGGTCCGAAACAACACTGAACCCCATGGACATTTTTCACAATCTCTTTCAATATTCCACGGAAGAAAAAATGCATACAGGTTTAGAATGACCTGAGAGTAAGCAAATGAGGGTTCGTTTTAGTTTTGGGTGAACTATCCCTTTAAAGACCCCTAGTGATGCATATACCCATGGTTAGGGAAGTTGTGTTCCAACCAGTGTAAACCCACATTTTATTTGTGGATGGGGAACAAAAGCCTGAAAATAGATGGCAAACAAGAGCGCATAAATACAGCACGGGGCAATCGGGTGTATTTGTGCGTGTATGTTTGTGTCTGGGTTAGAGATTGCGATAGCCCTTTCTTCCTTAAGAGATATGTTTTCAGTGCAAGGAGCCGATTCCCGTGAGGCGGGTGATCCTTTTTAATGACAGGGATTCATCTGTTAGCGTCCCTCAGGCCCCACGCAGCACTGTGCGGCGCGGTTCCCAGCAGCCCACAGAAAATGGGCGGCAGCCTCAGGAGAGCGCACCTCCTCAGCCCCTCAAGATGCCGTGTGGGAGTTTAATTACTCCTGCGGCCACAAACTGCAGCTTACGCGCTCTCATTACTACAAATGCCTTCATTCTCTGCTGTTTTTAATCATTTTTAGGCAAAAATATCACACCGGAGATGCCTGTGCCAAAGTGGAAAAATAGAACGAGCAGAAAGCAAGAGATTGGTCTTGTGAGGGGGGGTTGTGTGTATCTGTGTGTGTGAATAGGGGGACGAAGTGAGGGTGCTAGCCTTCAGGGAGGAGATGGGGCTTAGGGACAGTACTTTGGATTAGTAACTCAACAAAAAGGACTAAACATCTATTCAGCCAGGTCCTTCTGGTCTTTAGGGCCATGCTGCTTTAATGAACTTATTTACACGCAGTGTAGTTTATCCACCACTGCTTAGAAGAATCAGGCTACAATTTGTCTCCTCATATTTGCTTAAGACTTTAAAGTGTCACCACTTGGAGTAGCCCACTATTTAAAGTGTTGTCCAGGATAATTTGAGATGTTCCAAGAGGATCTTGTGCTTCAAGTGAACTGCAGATTTCCAGCTTCCATTGCTCACTAGTTATGTTCCAATTTGCTAATTTAATTTGAATATCGTGGTATTCAATTTTTGAATATTGAAATGTTTTGGCGAATAAAGCATTTACATGTTAGCTAGCGATCGACAACAGATGTCTTATAGTTCTGGCAGGTAATAGTAGCACATTCTTCAGTCGGATACACTTTTTTGAGGATTGTTTGTGCTGTGAATGCATTTCCATTGTAGATTATGTATGTTTTTCTACCAACTGAAGATATTTTTGAAGAATGTTTTTTTTGTTTCTTTTTTCTCCATACAATGAAAGTCAATTGGTCCAAAACAACACATTTTTTGTTCATCCATTTTCAAACAACACTTTTGTGTGACCTAGAAATAGTGCATAATCTGACATATTTACACTGATTTTGTGTCAAAGGAATAAAAGAATGCTTTAGGCTTTTTGATTTAGATTTTTGGAGGGTATAAATAGATTTTCATTAGATTTCCATAAAAAATTAGATTTTGTGTGTGTATGTTCTCAGGCCACACTTTATATCCTGTTATCAGTCCACATGCACCCTTCCTTCCCATACTGTTTGAACTAACGTGCCAAGACTGTGAACTAATGTTTGTCAGTTAAATGTACTCCCTATGATTGGCAACCCAATATGTGCTGCATTCTCCTTTTAATTAGCGTTAGTCCACTAGCTGCTGTCTAATGAGGTCATGTCAATATTGAGCCTTATACTTCCCTTCCAGAGAGCAGACACACTGCCCTCTTCACTGGTTGGGTTATAGCGGACTGGCCAATGATCTTATTTTGTGTATTTATCCATGCCTTCACTGCCAATCTGTTAAAAGCTTTCTGAAAGGGTCTGTGTCATCTGTTCTACATAAACAATCGCCCTTCTGATGGTTACACTTGCAATTGGATCTGTCTGAAAGAGTCTCTTCCTTCCCTCTTCTGTCTCTCGCTTTTTCAGCCTGGTTGTCTCTCTGAGAGAGTGTGAGACATATTACTGGCTCTAACCCGGCTCTCAGGGGCCTGCTCTGGGTGGCTGCCGTCTGCATCAAGGGGAATTTCTGCAGACATTGTGCAGGCTCTCAGATCATTACCAGCCTCCTTCACTGAGCCTTTGTTCCCCCCTTCCCCGGCTCGGGCGGTGAGCTGACACGCGGCGTTCTGTCGACGTGAAGACCAACCACCAAACGGCGCGTCTCCTGACGTAGCGCCATGTAGAGGACACGCTGACTGTCACTCCTCCGCTTGTCTGTCCCTCCTCCCCCCACTGTGTCATCTTAAATCTGTTCATCTGTTAACAAAGCATCAGACAGCTTATTATGAAGGTGTGAAAAGCAGAGAAAATCACTCCGCATTCCTGCATTGAGACACTGTGTCAAAAAGCCAGTTTCAGTGAAAGCGTATAAATAATAGCACAAATCTTTTGTGTTCAATTTTTGCATGCATTACGCTGGAATTTTTGTATTAATCTCTCTCTATGTGTGTGTGTGTGTGTGTGTGTGTATCATTTATTTTTTAGTTTTTTTTTCTAAATATTTTAATATAATTATTTTTACTTATAATAAAAGCATTTTATTAATCAGTGTATATATTTATATTTTATTTTCAAATTATTTTAATAGGTTTCATGTAATTATATGTAATTATATAATTATAAAATATAATTAATAATTAAAATTATTTATATAAATAGAAAATATATTACAATATTTTACATTACATTTTACAAATAAAAAACATAAAGATATTTTTAGTGCAAAGGAGACTTTAGAAAAGAGCTTGCATGTGTCTTTCCTGGGATGCACACCCTGGCCAGTTGTCTTCTGCGTCCTAACTGAATGGCTACACGGCAGCTTAAGTTTCAACCTGTGCCGTGGCCCTGTGAGCTGGGCCCCTGCCAGGGTTCAGAGGTCACACTTGTGAGGCATGTGTGTGGAAGGGGGGACTCCGTTTGGGGCCCCAGCCTCACACAATATGTCCGTCAGCAAATCTCTTTGTTTTCTCCCCTCTTAAACGCTCAAGTCCCCACTCTGTATCCAAAGAAAATGTTGCCAGGGGAGATGAGCCCGGGTAACGGTACGAGAACCTAGGGTTATGTGCGGATGCTCTGTTTGCCTTGATAAATGCGTGGTGTCCAAGGCATGCCTGATTGTTTTGCTCCTGCTTCTTTTTTTTCTCCTCAGGTCCTTTTGCCTTTGCTGCTCCTGCGGGACCCATGCATTCTGTGTACATGTGTGTGCGAGCTAGTGCGTGCATGTGTGAGTGCTTCCATATGTCTAGACAAGAGTGGAATCCCAGGGGCCCCACACGTTTAGACTCAGGATATTAAATGACCTAATGGCCATGTTATTTGTGTAGGATTCATTTAGAGAATCTGGCGAGGAGCATTAAATCATAATGAAGAGGGTATGAATTTTGATCGAAGGCGGAGGGCTGCTTTGGGAGCATGTCCAGGTAAAGCTTCGGCTAAAGCCGCTGCATAAAACCCTTATTGAAAGCTCCAGGCTGTGACCTAAGCACACAGACAAGTTTCAACAGCCAGACACGACCAGAGCTTGAGGTGCGCGCTCAGACCTCTCCAACAGTAAGAAAAATGATTAACACCTAAACAAGACAGGGCAGACGTCCTCTCTCACGCTGTTAGAAGAATCAAATCCCTTTAAGAGCCCCAAATAAAACAGCTTTTGCTGGCCTTGTATAAACTTGGATGATTAGTTTTGTCATTGCATTCCGATTCAACAGTATGTTTGGGGACCGCAGCATCAGGGGATATCTGAAACATCATCTTGCTGAAGTCTGAGCCTCATTAAGATAAGAGAGAGACTGCTTTTCAGACACTTTATGTAATGACTGCCTTTGATGTTCTGGGCAGGCTAGGACAACAGCCCTCCAGTCGACTTCTGAAGAATTCAGTCGCAAGTATGCTTACCTTTGCTCAGCATACATTTCTTTCTTCATGACACCATTAGAAAGGCAGTTTTTACAAGTTTGAAGTTTGATGAATTTTTTAAATATACACTACTGTTCAGAAGTTCGGGGTGTGTATTAAGAATCCCCTGCTATTTGATCCAAAATACAGTTAAAACGGTAATATCGTGAAATATTATTATAAAGTTTTACTGTTAACTATTTATTTTTATATATTTTAAAATGTAATTTATTCACGTATCATTACTTCAGTCTTTGGCTACGGCATTTTTAATGAAGTTATGTTATTTGCAAAGACATCTATAAGTAAGCTAATTGTAAGTTGTTTTCCTTGACCATGTCGACTTCTGGTCCAACTGCTGGCATGAGTTTTGGATGGAACTTCCTGTTTGGCTGAATAATGGAGGACTGAGGGAAAGTTCAGGACAAATGGTTGCGAAGCAGTTAAGCAGTCATTGTATATTCTGTTTGGTGCCGCTAGTGGCACAGAAATTACACTCTGCAGCTTTAAGCCTATTAAAGTTAGTTTGCAGGCCCCTAGATACCAATAATTATGCATAAATGTATAACACTTATATTTAGCTATTACTTGGGCCTATCAAATTCATCATTCCTGTTTTGTAAGACTTTTTAAACAGTTTATCTAGGTTAAGCAGTAATGTGCTGCTCAGTTATGTGAGTCTCAGTGGCGTTAGGCCTCTCCCTCACCCAACGTTCCTCCGCTAACAGGAACTCCCTTATTTCCTGAACTCCCCTCACCATTTTACTCCTGTGCTAAAGACACACACACACACACACACACACACACACACACACACACACACACACACACACACACACACACACACACACACACACACACACACACACACACACACACACAGCCTCAGGTGTCACCATATCCAGAGGCCATAGTTAGCAACTGTAGAAGTGCCAACAATATGAACCCGTGTGTCTGTTAACATCCATGTGCTGACAGACTAACTATAGTAACAACAAGTGTATCTGCCCACATTGTATGCAAAAATGAAACCCAATCACAGCCAATCAGTATGTCACAATCATGTATTTGATGTGGGAAGGGAGTTTAGACCAAAGGGACCAGGTGGGGCTGGAACATTGTGTAGAACTCCCTGTTTTCGCTTTAAGCTTCATAATTGATCCCTGATTTGAGGTTGATGTGTCATTCATCAAATGAACACCTAGTTGATCGCTGTCTGTTAAAAGTCCAAGGCACTGATCGAGGATGCAGAGAGAACAGGTTAGTGAAACCTGTTCCTGTCCAGGTGTTTGACAGTGGAGCGTGTGTTCATGAGGTTGTGATCTGTTGATGTACATGTTAGGTCCAGATTATTGCTGGGTAAAAAGACAGTGTGAATGAGAAAGAGAGCAAGCTCTTTGTAGACCCCTGCTCCAGGCTCATTGACCTTCTGTGCTCTGACCAGTAGATGTTGGATTCTCAGCTCATGCTCTATTGATCCACGTGAGCCCACTCCAGTCACATCCACACACACATTCACTTGCTTCAAATAAAGAAAAAAGAAAGGCGGCACACTTTGGTTAGAGAACATGCCTGCCCTGTTCATAGGGATACATGCACTAAACAACTTTTTTTTCTTTTTTTTTTTTTATAAGCTAATCACCCCTAAAACGAGATTACATTTATTTTAAGCAAAATTGGGATATTAAGCCTTAATATATTTTGGATTAATACAATTTTTCTTGCCCCATTGGCATTTTTTCTTCTTTTTTTTAGGACTAAATCTCACTAAATGTTGTTAGATTTAAGCTTGAAACAAAACTATATATATCTATTTTGCCAGTGGTGTATGAAAATACTTAATATTTATTCTCTGAAAAAAAGTCAATGTATTTTGCTTCTCAGGTAAATGTATCTTGCTTTATAGATATATTCTTTGAAAAACAAGATCACTACTCACTGAGATTTGGTGTCTCCTCCATTTGACATGCATGGATTTGTTGAAATATGTATTTTTATTCATGCATATTGCATTGTGGCAAAAATCATAAAATGTTTACATGATTATGTGTTAGGACTAGGCGATAAATTAAGTCTGTCAATAAATTCTGTCAATTTGCTGGCAATATAAACACTGAATGTGTTTGTGAAATGTGTCTGTGAAGTTTCAGCTCAAAACACCTCCCCTGGCGATTTATTATACCTTGATTTATTATACCCAAAATGCCCCTTTTTGGGTTGAAGCATAAGGGTTGTGCATCTTTAAATGCAAATGAGCTGTTGCTCCACGTCCCCTTTCCAGAAGAGGGCTATGCCTTGCCTTTACAGTTCGTGCCTCGGATACTCTGGCAACATCAAAACAGGAGAAACAGTGTGAGGCTGTTTCCACAGAACGCGATTTTGCATTCCACTGCGTTGATTTTCAATTATTTTCTGGGTAAACACTTGCTAAATTGCGTGTTTTCTCCTATTCGGGGACCATTCACACAAAATGTGTCTTTGGGTCTAAAAACGTTGGCTGTGGAAAACCATAAACTTGTTGACAAATACAAACGTGACATGAAAACATGAACATATAAAACAAAACAAAAAAACTGCTAGATTATGATGCATCAATGTTTTTGAAAAAGAAACATCTAAAAACAAAATGACCGTCTCAAATAACCCAGTCAATAATATTGGGCATTGCTTTTGAACTGAAACTGAGTAAACCCAACCCTGCAGAGCTTTGCTAGCAGGTTAATCAACTCAACCAAACGCATCCTATATGAGATGAATCAGATATATCCTATTACAATTTACATTTGCCTAAAAGGACGCGGATGCGCACGTGAACTTGACCATGCTAGTTTTTTTAGTTTTTTTCTTACAGTATGGTTTGAAAGGAAAACTCACATTTCGCTCTTCCCTTAACAACAACGCCGAACCACGGGCAACGAAAGCACAGAGAAACAACATTCTATTACAATCTTTATAATGCTATGTATATGACAGATTGGCTTAAAGGGGTACTTCAGTGCTGGGAAGATGAATGTGTATTTGAACTGGGTCATTTATGTAGTAGAAAAGTGAAATTATTTTTGAATTTGGTGCCTTCTAGACTGAGAAAAGACAGAAAATGTATTTTTATCTTATGTGGATGAAAGACAACAACTCCCAGAATGCACTTGCCACGGCTACTGGTTATCACTTGCCCACCATGACTCCGCTACTCAACTGTGAAGGGTTAAATGCTGTCCTCAGGCATGACATCAAAGCTATTAACCGTATTATCCAAATCCCAATGAATGGCCAGTTTCTTGTTGTGTGTTTTCAGTCGGCGCAAGCAAGAAAAATGTCTTTCCCACGATATGGTGTTCATCAGTACAGTCAAGAATAACTTAAAGAGGTTGCCGTTTACTAAACTGTAGACTAGCTTGACTCTGAACAGTGAGTTCTCCTTGCTTATGTTCTGAACGGGCCATTCGTATGGTTTAGATCTTGCGCAGGACACGCGCTTTTAATGGAGCTGTCGGCTCACATCGAGAAACTCCATGACTACAATAAAAATGGGGGGCATCTACATTGATTTAGATGCTCCTCTTAGCCCCCCAATGGCGCCCATGATAACAAATATAATAAGAATGCAGAACATACACATTTTAACTGCATCGCCCAGCCCCATGTTGCAGACCGTATTGTTGTGTGTCTGTTTGTGCTTGCAAGTGTTTGCCTCTGTATGTGTGTGTGGTCGCACTTAAACAGAGTTGAGGGTGGGGAGAGAGGCAATAAGGGAAGAATGATTACCAGACAGGCCTCATGCTCACTGCAGATATGCAGGCCTAGCAGTATTTTGCCTCTGCACAGTGTCAAGCATATTGATCAGCCTCTTGTAATAGAGAGAGGGCAGTGTGCAAAATCAATGTTCAATTTTTTCCCCCCACGCTCGCTCTCTTTCTCTGTCTTTTTCTCTCTCTGTGTGTCAAACTACCTTTCTAACTTGCACTGAAGCTGATTCACATCTCGAACTGTTTATTCTGCCACATTTATGATCGCTAGGATGGTGTAATAGGGATTTGAATGTCATCATTGTTCCATTGTATGACCTTTCTGCTTCAAAGACTTGAGAATGGAAAGAAAAACACAATATAAAATGCATTTGTCCAGTGATAATGTTCAGTCTGCATGATGTTAAAGGGTAGAAATTAGGTGTCTGTGTAAAAGCAAGTGCTAAAGATCTGCTAGTTTTACAGGGATAGTTCATCCAAAAATGAAAATGGTCACTTACATTTAACCGGTGTGACTTACTTTCTTCATGTGCACATAAAGGAGTATCGTTTTGAAAATGTGTGTTTCTGTGCATACTACAATTAAAGTCAATGGGGTCCGATTTAGTGTGGAGCCTAATGTTCTTCAAAATAGTTCCACAGAGGAAATTAAATCATACAGGAAGGACATCATACATTTTAAGGACCATGCTGGAAATAAGTATTTTTACTTTAGCATGTTATCCTTTTGGATTACTGTTTCTTTCTTTTTGTACCGGTTTGATCCAGAAATAAAATCAATCAATCAATCAATTAGGGTCAGTAAATGATGACAGAAATCGTATTTTGGGTAAACTATCACTTCAAATAAGCTGTCCAGTGTAGTCCAGTCCGAGGATAAAATCAGGCATCTTTTTCTGTTATGCAAGTGTTCCCATTTGTTCCCTTTCCCCCTCTCGCTCAGCGTTTGATACAGATTATAAAAAAGATTAGGTCTGGCGTTACTGTCCCAGTCTGTCTACCATCAGAAAATAGAATTCATTTAGGTAATCCAGATGGTTTTCCTCAGTTTGTGTGTCTGGTATTTGGCCGGCAGTCAACAGCTTTTAGCAGCTCAGGGTGAGCTTTTGTGTTTGCACAGAGTGCCGAAGACCTCGACAGAGCCACTGCTCATGTGTTCACGGCATCATCGCTGACAATGAACAAGCGCACACCTGCTGCTGATCAGTAGCTATTGTTTAACGCTAGTAAAAATGCGCCTCTGATCCTTTTAGCGCAACTTCAGTGTCTTTATTCTGATGCTACCGAGAGAATTGATTGATTTGTTCTGTAAACCAATTTATGCGGCTAAATGCACCTGTATATTATATTGTTGTTGAGGCATGGCTGTCGATATCTATTTGGCTAATTCATCGATTAGATTCATGAGAGAGCTTATTAGAATATAGCAGATGTAAAATACTTGATCTTGAGAACAAAACAACACGTCTTCTCTAATTGATGCTGGTTAATCTTCACCTTTCTGTTATGTGTGCTTCATTTCTCAGTCTCTAGTTTGTTTGTGGCACTCATGTAAATGATCTGGCGTGGGCCGCCGTGTGACCTTATGGCAGCGCAGACCCCATGACATCAGTCAGCGCTGTTCGTCTCGAGGCTGCAGCATCTTAATGAGCGTACGCTGTGCCAGACTTGGCCAGGCTCGGCCTCTCTCTGGTTTGGTTTGGACGCCGGCCTGTGCTCCTCCAGAAACCACCCTGCCCCACTCGCAGCCCCACCACAGACGCATGCGATCCACCCAGTGGGATAATCTTTCCCCACTGTTTCAGTAGAACGACGCACAAACGCACTCAGAGACTTGATCCCTCTGTGAGCAGATGCCCTATCTGGAACGCTTTGGGCCCTGTTGGTGCAGTGGGCTCAGCCAGAGCAGGTTGGGTTGGGTTAGGGCCGTCGGGCTGGGGCTGGCCGTGTTGGATGGGCGATGATGAATGGGCCTCACCTGGTGGTCTCTGTGAGGGCTGGCAGGCTGCGCTGTGGGGGTCTCCCACCAGCCTGTCCCAGGCAGCGTGTGGCAGGAGGCAGCAGCCAGGGCCACATTAATCAAACCCTCCACCTGCCTCTTTTTCACTGTCTCCCTCGCTCTGTCTCCCTGCTCGTCTCTTTACACATTCTCCATCAGACTCGTCGTGCAGAACAATGAGTCTTTGAACAGAGCCAGAGCAAGGCCAGTCTGTCTGACAGTGGCCATTTTACAGCTAAACCTTGGACTCTTTTTTTTTTTTTACAATCATGTACTAGGTGTTTAATGCTATTATGGCAAGGCAAACGGTCTTCTCCCCTGTCAAGCCTGGGAGCATGTATAAAAGCTAAAATAGACTATGGGTACTTTAGCACTTAATATTGGTAGGCCTTTGCCCTGCTCTGAAGTCTTAACAGCTTTGGATCTCTAATGCTAGAGTTAGTGACACCTCCTTTTGAGGTCACTGAACACATAATTGGATACTTAGTGGGGCCCGGTGCTTAGTGTGGATCCATTTCAGTGATTTGATCATTTCAGCAATAAAGATTTTTGTTCTGCTGAATATCTTAAAGACCAATATGTGAAATAATTATTTGCCTTTTTATATATATTTTTTCGATATGTAATATCATATAAAAATATATATAAAATATTTAATGTTTGAGTCAATATTTGTATTTTGTGTGTGTGTGTGTGTGTGTGTGTGTGTGTGTGTGTGTGTGTGTGTGTGTGTGTGTGTGTGTGTGTGTGTGTGTGTGTGTGTGTGTGTGTGTGTGTGTGAGAGAGTATGTATGTATGTGTATATGTGTGTGTGTATATATATATATATGTGTATATATAACTCATGTAAACATAATCAGTTTTATTTATTTATACACACACTCACACACACACACACAATATGCATACATACATAATATATACACTTACATATATATATACACACATTATCTTTTGTATTATATTTTTTTCCATAAATGTAAAATATTTGTTATATATAAAACATTTATGTACGACAGAGCACCCCCCCGTCTCTTAATGCATCGTGTTTCCTTCTGGAGCATCAGTGAATGTTTGAACCTTTTTTAATAGTTGTGTTTGAGTCCCTTAATCGTCCTCAGTGTGAAAAGATGGATCTCAAAATCATACAGTCACTGCTGGAAAGGTTTCAAATATGCAAAAGATGCTAGAAAACTGAAGAATGTGCCGGACCTGGAGGATTTTTCAGAAGCACATTGGGCAGTTTAACTACTCAAGACAAACGAGGGACTCAAGAACAACCATCACACAACAAAAAACAGCCGTGAATCATAGAGGGAACGACACACAGTATTAAGAATCAATGGCTCATAAACTTCTGAACGGGGTTATTTTAATAAATGCAGCAATTTTTTTGTCTTGTGGACTATAAGTAAACATTTTTTATGTAAAATATCTTATTCAGGACAGCACTGAATAAAAATAACATGCATTTTGTATGATCTCTTTTATTTAGTTCAAATTAAAAGCCATTTGTTGTCTTGAATAACATAGAAAAAAACTAATCTAACAGAACAACACTACAGCAGTAATTATCGAAGAAATTCAAAAGCCAACATGAAAAGCTCAATCGTTATGAAATAAAACATAAGCAGCAGCTCATCCTAAATGATTATTTACTGCATGTGAAATTGACCGTTGTTTCCCTTGTGATGTTTTTTTTTGGGGGGGATCAGATGAGCACTTGAGTCTCATTAAATATACATGCTGTGTATTGAGCTGAGCAAGCCAATTAGCCGGGTTTTCTTTCGATCGCTAATAATTGCTTGCTGTTTGCAATATCACCAGACTCCACCTCTAATTTGCTTGTTTGAGACTTTATTGCTTGGTTACATTCACACAGCAGCAAAATTCAGTTGTCAGTCCCGTTTTAGAGCGCTTAATACAGTTACATCACCACATTGTGTGACCGATCTGACTCAATTAATTTGATTCAATCGTTTTCTGTAAACTATTATATGAACGCGACCATTTTAGAGTCTCATTTTCAGTCCCAGTTCCACTGACTGCGTGAAAGCATCCTTTGGAATGTGATCACTAAATAACGTTTCCACTTGTCCGTACCTCCTAACTACAGAGATTTTACATTCCTTCTTTCAAAAGGCAGCATCTCAAACAGACGTTGATCTCGAATGCAAGCTGCCTCGTTCTGCAGGTGGCAGCCTGACTTCATTATCACACTCGTCTGTGGGCGCATGTTTTAGAGCAGGTTCGTAGATGAAGGCTGCGACGATACAAAGTGATCTGTGTAGAAGCAGCCTCAGTGCATCAGCGTCGACCGCGCGTGCGTGTCATCTCTATCGAGAGGGTTGCAACATGGGTTTCAGACATCAGTGGAGCAGCACTGTCGCTTTGATGCTAAACTGCGTCATCAAAGCTGAATAAATAGTGTTTACAGAATCATCCTCACTCTTCCAGGTTCAAACAGTCCTGCGTTAACCATGTACAATCAAACACGAAGTGTCAGATGGTGTTAGCTGGCGATGACGACATCTGCAATCGAGGTTCAGTGCAGTGATATTGTTTTGTTTGCTGCAGTCATATTTCACATCGCTAAACGAGGGCAGTTTACAAATAAGTCTTTTTTTCTTTTTGTCTTTTTAGCAGAAGCCGTTTTGAAGTAGTGCTCGCTGGTTAATCGTCTTATCTCCATGTAATTAAGGGCTAGAGTGGCCTTCCGTGCATTTCTATTTCAATCATGCCAGAGATACCGTGAGAAACAAACAGAGACGGGCCATACGCGACTCAATTACTGCACGCTAGAGGAGATCTAAAACTATCTATTACAGCACATTTTACGGATAAACTGTTGCTGCTAACTCATAAATCCTGTGGCTCATGTGTGACTCAAATCTATTAGCGAAATTGAACACTTTTACATTTAAAAGTATATCTTCAAGATCTATCGTTGACGCCACTGTTGTTGTGTGTAGATGTAGATGTGTGGAAAACGTTTCCTCCTTTTACAGATTTGTCAAAACGCTTGATTTTGATTTGGGCTCGGAAAGCTGGCTTTCCTCTCAGGAAGTGTTGTTCCTCTCCTTTTTCTATAAACAGTGGAAAGGGACTTGAAGAATATGTCCCAGACTCACTATTTCCACTGTAAACACTCTGTGCTTTTCCATCCACAGCAGTGGCTTTCGGCTAGGTCTGCCCAAGGCCCTTTTCTGGGGAAGGATTTTCCAGGGAAGAACTTTGTTTGGATTTTATAGCAGGATTGCTAACTGCCATCCCTTCAAGGGTGTGGATGTTTATGCAAACTGTTGCATAGAGTTAATTTGTCCTCAGAAGAGTCGGGTACTGAGAACATGTTCTTGTTCAGAACTGGATTTATTCTTTTGTTAAGACTGGGACCGATTCAATTTTTTTTAACCTAGTTTTGAGAAAATGAATGATTCTTTTTAGAATCAGTCTCAAACTTGTTTTGAATCATTCTAATGGCTCACTCACTGACTGAATCGATTTAGAGTCTTAACTGAAACAAATCATTACTTTAATCAGGTCTGACTCTAAATAAACCAATAACTGTGTTGTATGTATTTTAAAGTTGCACATAGTCATTTTTTTCATAATTTAAAGTTTAAAGCAGAAGTTACAACAGATCTTTTCTTCCATATTGTGACATACATCTGAGTGAAATGGATTATTGAAAGAAAAATGTAGAGTGGGGGCTTGGTTCTGGCCATTATTTGTTGATTGGATGGTGGCAGATCTAAATGTGAGACAATTCATTGTAAGAAAAGGGTGGGGTTTAAGCAGCATATTTCACCAAAGAGAAGTATGTTGTTATTAATTTGCAAAAAAAAAATATTAGAAAAAGAAAATAAATGTACGTGAGAGACTGGCTATAGTCCTATTAAAGGAGTCCTATAATGCCCTTTTATGAAGTCTTGAATTTCGATTGAGTTTTGATGAAGCCCCTCCTTCTGAAATACGAAATGTGATTGGTTAGCTGGCCCAGTGTGTTGTGATTGGCAAACTGCTTAGAGTGTGTTCTGGAAATGTCTCGCCCCTTCCCATAACCTTGAGTTTCATCTGCTCAGGTGTAAATATTAACAATGCCGTCAATTTTGCAATACCAATTCGAGCCTGATTCTGACGAACAAGAGGGTCGTGCAGAACCTTTGCAAGCACAGATTTTACAGGACATTTCAAAGTGTTAAGTTCCTAAAGATCTGTCTTTAGAAAGTCTTACAAAAGCGAGCGCCCCGTACTAGTTAAACACTTCCTCAACACTGTTAGCTAGCAGGCTAGCGGAGCCACAAATAATAAAGGCTGTGATTCATAATCAACTGTTTGTCCCTACAAATTGGGAACTGTCTTTCAGGAGAAGCTTTTGTGCGTAGCCAGCATTATACTCTTTTAGGTTCTGAAAACTGTCCGTTTAATGTTCCACACACAGATAAACATTGGGCTTGTAATGTTCAGGAACAGTGTTAAAAATACATTTCTAAGTTTGTCTGCCTTAGGAAGGCCAAACAAAGGGAACCAGGGTGGAAAAAACAGCAACTCTTCGACATGGCAACAACACAATAATAAATCAGGTCGTCTTCGTCTTCTCTAGCGCAGCTCAACCAGGCCTCACCCCCTTTTTTTGCATATTCCGTGGGCGGGGATTATTTAAATGAGTGACATTGTGACTTCACAAGATCTCGGAAAAGGCGCTTTGTAGTCCCAAAGAGCCATTTGTGGTAGTGTTTTCTGTTAAAGAGAATATCTCCCTTTTGTTGTGGACTTAAAAAGTTGAACAAGCAAAATAGGACCCCTTTAAAATATGTTTTTTATGGTTTTGGTTTTGGTTTTGCAATTGGATAATTGTGTTGTTTCTTAGTGTAACTTTTTGAATAATTATTTTGTTGTTTATTCTGCATATTAAGTATTTTAACACCCCCCCCCCTCCCTCCCTTCTCTCATTTTGTGACTATCCATATCATTGAATTCACTGAAAAATCCTGATATTTCTCCCCTCATAGTAGCTGCAGTAGCTGAAGTGAACAGAGTTCCACCTTTGTTCTCTTCATACTGACTTGATCTTCCACTCTCTCAGCAAGTAATTAAACCGTTGTGTTAAGTGAAGAAAAAAATCCCCAGTATCGTACACCAGCTATCTGGCAGATAGTAAAGGTAAACCTGTGTTTGAGGCCGGCAGAGCCATTTTTATTGCATCGTATCAGCCATGAAAGAGGTGCTAAGATGGACACTCTGTATCACCGCCGCGCCAAAAACTAATCTAAATGGAAAACACATTGTCTTCATTATTTTGCAAGTGCTGAAAGAACATTGTTGCCATAGTAACTGGCAGGGGAGGCCGAGGGCTGCTTCAGGGCCAGTGAATGGAGTACAGGAGAGCCCTCCCGAGCCGACTACAGAAATGGCCAGTTAGTGAGTGTAAAAGTGCTGCTCACTCATGTAATTAATTTCAAGGAGGATTGGTGTGCGGGGGGGCTGGGATGCAAGGTAACAGATTTAACATGGATACTTGGG
Organism: Gobio gobio; assembly: GCF_949357685.1. Classification (NCBI taxonomy): domain Eukaryota; kingdom Metazoa; phylum Chordata; class Actinopteri; order Cypriniformes; family Gobionidae; genus Gobio; species Gobio gobio. The sequence goes on along the minus strand of NC_137111.1, from coordinate 27,171,707 downwards.
AGCCGCGAGTCAAATGGCAGCCCCGGAGCATGAGAGAGAAGGACAGTATGCGGGCGTGCGGTGGGGGTAGATGAGGGAGTGTGTTTGATTAACAGCAGCGATGATGACATGCTGTTTTGCAAACATGCGGCTGAAATTGCTCGCATCCATAAAGCTGTGGCTGCCAGGCATAGCTTGAGTTTTTCTCTGGAGGATTTTTAACAAATGCCAAGAAAGCTGTTGTTTTCACGAGGTGGTACCAGACATTGCGCACACACGGGCACACACGCATGCACGGACCGAAAAAAAAAAAAGGCTGAAGAGCTTTATTAAAAATCATATGAGGAAAAATAGCATCAGTTCATATCACTAATGCCATGAAATCCAGACCAAATCCATCCTGTGCTCGTATTTATCTCGTCACATATTTTGAATACCAAAAGGATGTTCTTTTCAAGCTGTTGGCTGTAATTCTGGGAATCCAAATGATAAAGGTCTTGCCAAATGGGAGGGGCTTAACAGTTTATTTTAGCTTTTGTGACAATCAGCTCACAGCTCAGTCGGCATTAACGGAAGTTGTGATAGATAAATGTCACAATAGGGAAGAAACTACTGAGTGCAACAGCTTCACAAAAAAGAAAAAAAATGTAAAGCAGGACTTGATTTTGTCCATCAGGAATGGATTGGTGTGGTTGGCTATTGCTGTGAACTCGTCCGAGTGACCGATTGTACTGCCCTCGTGCATGTGAACACGTCATCAGAGAAGAGATGTCATTACAAAGGATACAGGAAGTTATTTTGATGGCCCACTGAAGTCCCTTGAAACAGACACCATTATTCAATGTGTTGACGTAATTCCTGAAACAGGAAGACAGGGTGAGACGTATTGAACAGCTCCTCCCCCTTTTTTAAAGGGCCAACAGCGTTTAGTTTATATCACAGCTCGGCCAGAACCATTGAGCTCGGTAAAGCTGCAGTTTCCTCTAAATCTCTAACCGTTTCTCCTCCTAATCTCCTCCATATTGCTTTGAAATATAGCATTCTGTGCAGAATTTAAATAGGTCCAATACGTTTTGTGGTATGCGCAGACTCGCGCATATGATCCGCTCTGTGCTAGACTCTGTACCAGACTGTGCGCTCTGCGGCGGTTCGCGTGACACTGACGTGAAATCAGACTTTATTCGCCCCCAATGTTTACACTCTCTGAATTGTTCCCTATCCCCTATTTAGTGCACTGTGCCATTCACCATGTAGAAAATAGTAAATGTGTGAACAAGTGAATGATTTTAGCAGCAGCTTCAGCGTCTATGTATAATGTAGGGGGCGGGATGCTTTAGATTCTCAAGAGCATTTGATTGGACAGAAAATCTGATGAGAAGCTGAAGTGCAGCGTGATGTCATCAAAATCATTGATCCATATAAGTGAGAGACTGTAAGTTTGAATGCTTATCTTCTAAATGCTAATTTTGTCATTGTTTTGGAGCAAACTGGCTTATATATAACACATGTTCATACTAAAAGCCAAAAAACGTTGATTTTGATTTCATGGGGACATTACAGGCATGCTTTATGAGGGCACATACATTTTGTAAAAAAATGTGCATGGCTGAATCGTTTATAATAAATATTGCAACATTCCATTAAAAATGCATTTCATGGTGTTTAAATGCCTATGTAAAACAAATATGGACCATCTAGTTGGTTACAGTAGGTGTTGGTTTATGATCTCCTGGTCAGCTAATGAGAAAGAGCTAACCGGGGTGGGTCGGGTGCTCTTCTCCAAGAGGGAGGACAGTGGCCTGACCGCTAATGGCCGTGGCGCTTGTTGTACGGAGGCTGTTTGTCATGGCAATTCATGTCAGGGTGTAATTGGTTTACCTGGCTGTGTGTGTTGTGAGGCTTGTCTGCATAGCTAAAAACAAATTACCCACCACTGACCTTTCAGCTACACCGACCACATGGCCACACAGAGGCGACCGGGTAGGGAGAAAGTAGAGATGGGAGAGGGAGTGTGTCGGAAACAGAGTTTGAGTGCCATGATGGCGCTATTTCTTGGCTCGCCGCTGTTTGAAGGAGAGTGTTTGAACGGAGGATGCCTTTGGGGATATTTATTTGAGCCGGTTCACAGCATGCAAGGTTTTAAGAGGAACAGCGGAGCATACGTCCCTCGCAGACTCGGCCATCACATGCTTTATTTGCCCGTGCCTAGATGAAAACGACTGCTGGTTTTGAAAAGCAGCGCCTGTGCAATGCCAGCTTTGCTTGCACCACTTATCTGTCAAGAGCAGTAAAGGGGGGATAGAGGGATGCCGTAATTCCCTACTTCCTGCATAAAGGATACAATATCCATTTTAGTGACAGAGTAGATGGGCCTCAATTTAAATCTTAATCCACAGGGGCTGAGTCGCAGTCGGCCGGATTGATTCTAGCCCGCTGCGTGTGCGACTGCGTGCTCCAGGCGACACTGCACAAGTTGATTTTCTTTGTGAAAGTCTGACACTTTGCCGCCACCCTCCGCATGCTCGTTTCTGTCTTTGCTGGCATGTACAGATGACAAAAGCACACTAGCCCTGTTTTGTTAATATATTTCTCCCTTGCCAGAAGCCACTTTCACATGAGGACTGGAGATTAATTTCTTAAGAAGAAAAAGAGGCTTGTTGTTGGAATCTAATTTTTATTTGTAGTGTATTTTGCAGTGTTAATAGTTGGCACTAAAAAGAAAAAAAAAATATGCGACATTAGGGGGGGGGGGGGGGGCAAGGGGGGCAGATGCATATTTATTGTAGTCATGGTGTTTCCGGAATCGGATGTGAGCTGTCAGCTCCGCTATAAGTTGGAGCGGTTAGTCAGGCCTCCACAGATCTAAATCCGCATGAATGGCCCGTTCATAGCATAAGCAAGAAAAACTCACTGTTCAGAGTCAAGCTAGTCTTGAGTCTAGTAAATGGCAACCTCTTTAAGTTATTCTTGACTGTGCAGATGAACACCACATCATGTGAAAGAATTGTTCTTGCTTGCACCGACTGAAAACACACTACGTGAACAGAGGCGGATTAAGGTGGTTGGAGCTGCTAGACTGCTCTTTGTGTAAGGCCCCCCCTTAATCATTATGCTTTACTGGAAAGATGTATTTAGTGCCATATGATCCACACGCAAATATGGTTAACTGACATATATGAGTAACACACACACATTGAGACAGCCAATTAGGGGTGGGACAAAAAATCGATATGCCGATTTATCGCGATATTTCCGGCCGCGAGACGTTATCGATACTCTGGCTCCAAGTATCGATATTTTTAAAAACTGAATATTTAAATTAATATATACATTGTGGCTGGTTACCGCTTTGGCTTACCGGAGTGGCAGTACCCCCAGACTTCCTGTGGTGGCGGCGTGGCGCTTCCCAGATTGCAGATGATCAGATGAACGGAACAGTGAAGAAGAAATACGAGCGCAATGGCTGGCCGTCAAAAGAACTCACAAATGCACCCGCGTCTTTTAAATAAAAAGTTTTGGTCCATTTTGGATTTTGTAGTGACGATACAAAAAAAGCTCACTAAAGACTATGTAATCCGCAAGAACTGTCTCTGAAAAATAAAATACAATGGCAACACAACCAACATGCATTCCCACCTCGTGCGCCATCAGTGAATCAGCCTACGCTGGATGACATTTGTATGGCAAAGCTACCTTTTTTGATAGAACTGCTTGTGCTTGGTTTGTTACCACAGTTATCTGTGTACTATGGTGTGCTTCCTCAGCGATGAAGTTTAACATTCGCGGCTAACATTTCTTCAACATTTCTTCAACTCGGGATCCATCTCGACTGCAGTGCAGGCAGATCGCTCGCGCGGTTGTGATTCTCCTGGGAGAGCGCGCGCCGCGCGGCCACAAATAAACTGATATGGATTTGAAATTATTTTATCAACTTGAAATACAGGCATATTTTTGTAGATCTGTTCCTAAAAAATGCATATATGTTTTAGGAACACATCTACAATATACATGCGCATATATATATATATTATATATATATATATATTTTATTTATATATTTTATTATATATATATATATATATATATATATATATATATATATATATATATATATATATATATATATATATATATATATATATATATATATATATATATATATATATATATATATATTATTATTATTATTATTATTATTATTATTATTATTATTATTATTATTATTATTATTATTATTATTATTATTATTATTATTATTATTATTATTATTATTATTATTATTATTATTATTATTATTATTATTATTATTATTTTTATTATTTTTATTATTTTTATTTATTTTTTTATTTTATTTTTTTATTTTATTTTTTTTCGTTTGCACGTGACTGTTTAAAACCTGTGTTTAGACCCGTGTTTCTCCCTTGTCCTACCCGACCTGCACCCGTATCCGACACACTAGGATGTTTTTCACCCGTGCAGGACTCTGACAGTGTACATGTTTAAAAGACAAGTATAATATTGTACCGCTTGGTACTCAAATGTGACCATATTTTATTATATAAGGTTTTATACTGGGTGTGTTTTTGTACATTTTTATTAATGTGTGCATTTTGCAATTTCTAAATATGAAATGTTTCTGCTGTGAATAAGTTAGTGATGTGACCTTTCTTTATTATAAATCATTTAGTCACAGAAACTGTTCTCTCATGGCTGTTTGATAGCTTTATATGCACTTACTGTACTTTAATGCTATTTCAAAAAAGATGAAGTTTTAATAAATTAAATACATGATCATATGACTTTTTTGATGCTTTTTTTTCCATTTACAAAATGATATCGTGATATATCGTGGGTGATTTTCTTATATCGTCTGTCACAGAATCGCTGGTATCGTGATATATCGTTATCGTGGGCAAAATATCGTGATATTATCGTATCGTGTGTTGACCTGTGATTCCCACCCCTACAGCCAATACTTAAGTGTTTCCTCTACGTTCCTTCAAGTGGTGGACCACCACAGTACAAAAATGATCACCACATAGGTAAAATGAGAAATTGAACATTACAAACAAAACACAAATACAAACAAGCACAGTGCCCAGTGCTTAAAAGCAGCCCTCTAATTAACAGAGATGGTGGAAAGATGTTACCCTCTGCCACCACAGCCACAAAACAATTACAAAGGAAATATGTAACCATAAACAGCAAAGCAACAGGATTCCCTGCATTCACAGTTCAACTGCAAGCTAGCTTTATAAACCAACAGGGGCCGGATTCACGAAAATCTTCTTAAGAAAAAAGTTAAGAAAATTCTTAAGATAAATTCTAAGAAGTTCACAAGAATGTTCCTAAGTGCAATTCTTGAAAAATTATTTAGAAGTTCTCAAATATTTTCTTAAGAAAATGTTTTACTTAAGAAGAAAATAAAAGGTGTTTTATGGTTTTATTTTATTGAAAGGTATTACTGAACAATCGCTGAATGAAAAACACCTCAAAGCTCGTCGTTTTGCGCTTCCTGCAGATTACCGTAGATATCATAATAAGTGTGCAGACTATTTTCGTCGTGACTGGCTTGACGGGAGTATATCACTCAATGTCGTGTTTTTAATGTGCCGTGTCTGTAAAATCGTTATTTTATAAGAGCCTAGTCGTTTATCAATAATGCAGCTTGAGTACCAAAGATCGGCTGTTAGATCGACACAAGACTAATCATATCTCAGAGACGTCAGAGGCCGAGGCAGACGGCAGAAGGACTAGCCGAGGTAAGGCTACTCTCGCCGGGGTTAACGAGCGCTGAACATCCGGTGAACGCCTGGATCTCACAACTCCGAAAACGGCAGATAAAATTGTAAAATAGGCGCTCTCTTTATAAATAAACCACAGATTTAATCTTTAAATAAGTACATTCTCGCCTGAAAAAGTCTTAAAACTACAATTTGTGACACATTAACAGTAGAATTGGTATTTAAGATAGGTTGGAGGTTATCCTAACTTTAAGTTATTTACGATGATTTTAAAGAACATTATTTTCGTGAATATGAATACTTCTTACATTTTATCTTAAGAACAATCATAAGAAAAAGGATAAGAAGATTATTTAGAAAAGTTTTTGGGAATACAAAATATTCTTATATTTTTTCTTAAGTTAGAAAATAAGAAGAAATTGGCAGTTAAGAATAATTTCATTCTTAAGAATGTTTTGTGAATCCGGCCCAAGGTAGCCTACAGCTTCTGCATCAGTGCAGAACACCCTGTTTTACTGAGGCAAAATCACGACATCCTTACTGAGACACAAACCACAGTGCAATACACTTAAATGTGTATAAAACAAATCCACAATAAAAACAACGGGATTCCCTCCATCTCTGCTGAGGGCGCCGGCGTGGCTGACCCATTCACGAGCAGGTGAACAATAGCCGCTTTTCCACCGTCGGGCCGAACGGTTCTTAGAATGATAAGGAACGGTTCCTGTTGTGTTTCCACTTGAGCCTGGTACGGAAAGGCACAATTACAAACCGTTCTCGGCACGGAATTCTCAGAACGGAGAAAATACCTGATCACCCTCCTTAACGTGAAATAACGTGAAAAAATACAGATTCTAGCTGGCAGTCTTCCTGCTGTGAATCTGGTCTTCGACTGGATGAAGATTCAGCAGCCTTGAAGTATCCAGTCAATTGAGGGATTTTTTTTTTTTCTGTATATCTTGGTTACGTTGTTGTTTTTTACCTTTGTATTTCCGCTTTTGTGCTCCGCTATCGTACTTTCTTTCGGACATTTTGCCGCTATGCAATCTTGCACGTCTAGCAATAGCAGTGACTTAAATGAAAACAATTGACATGATTTGACATGATTTGACAATCTTCTTTTTTTTAATCATCTTTTGCAATCTTCGTTATAGTACAAGGACAGTTATATCACCCTGACATGTATCTGTATCTGTATCATTTTATTTTATTTTATTTTATTTTATTATTTTATTTTATTTTATTTTATTTTATTTTATTTTATTTATTTATTTTATTTATTTTATTTATTTTATTTATTTTATTTATTTTATTTATTTTATTTATTTTATTTATTTATTTTATTATAATTTGATTTAAGTATTGTGTAAGATATTAAGAATACTTGTATTTTATAATTGTATATTTATGTAATTTAACTGAAATACAAATATTAAAAGATTGTTGGGTAACACTTTAGTTTAGGATCCAATTCTCACTATTAACTATTTGCTTATTACCGGTAGTATGCATTTTACTAGGATATTTGCTGTTTATTAGTAAAAAAAAGCCACATATTTAGGCCTTATTCTGCATCATCATATTTTACATCCCTTAATCCTACATAATACTTAACCACTACCTTACTAACTATTAATAAGCAGTAATTAGGCAAATTTATTGAGGTTCATAGTTAATAGTTAGTGAATAGTGAGAATTGGATACTAAACTAAAGTGTGACCGATTGTTGTTATACTATTTTCTCAAAACTGACCCTGATCACTTGTTGTGATCAACTTTGCTGATCAAAGTTGATGATGCTGAACTTCTCAGTGAGGGTGGTTGATCTATGTTGCTGATCAACTATGTTTTTTTTTTCCAACAGGGCTGACCGCTGCTTAAGCAGACACGGCCTGTCCAGAAGATCATGTGAGTTTGATGTCAATCAATTTCAAATTGATCCTATTAGCTGTGCAATCTGAGTGCTTCCTAAGCAGCCAAACCTCTTTTCTAACATGCTGTACTCAGTTCTGTAGCCCCCAGACAAAGCACTTGTAAACAGGTGTAGCAGCTATGAGCTATAAGCGCTGTGCCATTGATCAGTCTCTTTAATTAGAGAGTGAGATAATTAAAACACTGTATTTTCAGTCAGCTGGGTTCATCAGCATATATTTTCTTTTTTTACCCAATAACGAGTTGCAGAGTTACACCCTATTGACAAGTTCTATTCCTGGAGGTTTTTTTGTGTGCCTCTAATAGTTTTCTTTTCATTTAATTGGAGTTTCACACTAATTAGATTTGTCTTATAAAACACAAGAAAACTCTGCCACAGCAGGAGCTGCCGAGCAGGAGGTCGGATGTTGGGAGATTTTTGAAAAATGTTTCGGTTGTGAACAGTATGCAAGCGTGTGGCTGTGTTTGAATCACTTGGTTTTTTTCATCTGTTATCTTGCTGTAAATCAGGGCAATGTCTTTTACATAATGTGCTTTTGTTTGATCAGTTTTTGTTTGGATGCAAAGGTACTGACATAAGTGATGCAAACTGCTGTTCAAATTAGGGTTAGTTCACCCAAAAATAAAGATTCTGTCATTAATGCAGCCTTCACGTGCTATCGTACAGTTATCATAAATTTGAGTTTCCTAGGTAAAATTTAACACATGAACACCCTCTGATGTCATGTTTGCCACTGGGAAGTTCGGAAATAATTTTGATACCCAAATTCCAGAGATGGCCATGCCATAAACTTTAAACATGATGGCGGGGAAAACTACTGCTGTGACAGGTATGATTTATTAGTTTTCCCCCCAAAATAGATAGATCATCATGTCTTGTCATTTAATGTAGTCAATATTTGCATATACGAGTAATCATTTGAAGCGTATTATGTTTTATACACAGCGAAAATAGCCTGCATTCGACCGAAATGACCGAATCGGCAGGAAGCTGACTATCTGGTAAATGTTTATATGGTTGTCAGTGCATGTGCACTACATAGAATTTTGGTTATATGAATAAGATTTTCCCAATAAATAGGCAAGAATAAACCTGGTGTCCATGATTCCTGGTTATTCCGACAACAAAGCACTGGAATCCAACAAGCTCGTAATCACGATTTCTGAGGTGGGAATTATGAAATTTTCAATAGCACATGAAGGCAGCATAATTACTCATCCTCATGTCGCTCCAAACCCGTAAGACTTTCGTTCATCTTCGGAATACAAATGGAGAGCTTTCTGTTCCTCCATTGACAGCCTACGCAACTACCACATTCAAGCCAATATTCAATTAATATTTTGTAAATAAAGTGGTGCATTGTTTTTTGCACAAAGCACTCAAAGTGTATGCTTATATGAAACATGAGTGAGAAATAACACTTCTGTAGCTATTGGCATTAAACATTAAAAAAGCACTAATGCCCAGAACTTTTGTACATATTTAGCTGGACATGCTTTTGCTCAGCCTCACAAAGACGCACACACCAACAACATTTTTTACAAGTATTGTTTTTGGATATTCTGACATAGGGGAGAGAGCTCCTGTCCTTCAGTGTGTGAGTGATAGAGCTCAGAGCCCAGCTGTAGACTGCAGTTGCTGATGTTTCAGCACTTTTAGGGCAGGCCTGAAACAGAAGGCTGTGGAATTTCTCAGCTTACCTATTCAGCAGTAGGAGCCCCGAGGTGTCCAGCAGCAGCCAAGCTGGTCTGCTGCCTGCAGGGTTCGGTTTACACCGGCCTGTCAGCTCTACTCCTCACTCATGGTCCACAAACCCAATGTTCTGTTCTGCTGAGCTCTCAGACAGAGCCAGAGCTCTCATCCCCAGCCTGAAATACAGCCATTCACTTTTACCAACAGTGCAGGAACATAAATTACTCTCTTTTTTTCTTGTTCTAAAAAGCCTGGCCTGGAATTCCTCCTTTCTGCTGTCACCCTAAATTAGAAATCTCAGAATTTATACATCCTTATGAAAGACTGCATTTTCTACCATGATACCACAGAAATAATAAATTGGTGTAGTAAACTTCTAACGTTTTCATATAGCAGCCAAGTTTTAGGTTCTCTCTTTTTAAAGAAGTAAATTGATATGTCAATGTCTGAAATCTTTGTAGCTTTCACATGACGAACATACATCTCACGGGACTATGTTTTCTGAATCCATGTGAAGGCGTCTTTTATGCTTTGAGAGATGCTCAGTAGCTTCCTTGCCTTGATGTGCATTAGGGGCTATTTTTAGATGGGAACAGTACATAAGATTCACAATCATGTGTCTCACTGTGACCTGATTTTTGAAGACTTACTGACCATCCATTCATAACCACAGCCTGGAGTAATGGTAATGAAAAAATATACAGAAACAGATATATAACTACAATGTATTTAAGATTCGCTTGATATGATTGATTGGAGTTCATTTAGAAAATCGAAACAGGAAATTGATTATTCAACCGAATCAATGTTGGTGCAATGTTTGTCAGTTATTTTATAATTACAGTTGCAATAATTGTTTTTAATTAAATAATAACAATTAGTAAACGACACACCAACACTGAATTAATCAACTGATACACTGCTCAAAAATTTGAGGTCTGTAAGATTTATTTATTTACTTTTTATTTTGTTGAACGTCTCTTATTCTCACCAAGGCTGCATTTATTTGATCAAACAGACAATTCACAGCTGAATATTCAGCATCATTACTCCAGTCTTCAGTGTCACATGATCCTTCAGAAATCATTTTAATATACTGATTTGATGCTCAAGAAACATATTGTTATCTTAGAAACTACTTAATATTATCAATGTTGAAAACAGTTGTGCTGCTTAATATTTGTATACTTTTTTTGAGACATCAGGATTCTTTGATTAATATGAAGCTAAAAAAAGCATTGTTTTATTAGATTTTTTTTATATAATGTAAATGTATTCACTATCTTTATTCTTTACTTTAATCAATTGAATGTATTAAAGTGAAAGTGAAAGTGACGTGTGGCCAAGTATGGTGACCCATACTTGGAATTTGTACTCTGCATTTAACCCATCCAAGTGCACACACACAGTAGTGAACACACACACCGTGAACACACACCCAGAGTAGTGGGCAGCCATATTACTGCGGCGCCCGGGGAGCAGTTGGGGGTTTGGGGCCTTGCTCAAGGGTCTTACCTCAGTCGTGGTATTGAGGGTGGAGGAGGGCGCTGGTTATTCACTCCCCCACCAACAATTCCTGCCGGACCTGAGACTCAAACCCGCAACCTTCGGGTTACATGTCCGACTCTCTAACCATTAGGGTTAGTTCACCCAAAAATTGTGAAGTTGTTCCAAACCCATAAGACCTTCATTCATCTTCAGAACACAAATTAAGATATTTTTGAGGAAATCCGAGAACACTCTGACCCCTCCATAGAAAGCTATTTAATTAACACTTTCAATGTCCAGAAAGGTAGTAAAGACATTGTTAAAATAGTCTTGTAGTTCAGCCTTAATTTTATGATGCGACAAGAATACTTTGTGCGTAAAAAAACAAACAAAAATAATGACTTTATTCATTAATTTCGTCATGTTTGTGTCAGTCTCCTACGCAGTTTACGTTGGTCAGTTCCTGCGTTAGGGTTAGGTTAGCATGACACGCATGCGTTGTGGTGCTCATGTGAACAGCATCGGCCACTGGTAAGCCGGCGTGCTGGCGTAGCGCTGACGTAACTCGGAAGTGCTGGATTGTATTTACTACGTCAACAGTGTAGGAGACTGACACGGATATGAAGACATTTGCTGAATAAAGTCGTCATCTTTGTTAGTGTTTTGCACACAAAAAGTATTCTCGTCGCTTCATAAATTTAAGGTTGAACCACTGGAGTCACATGGACTATTTTATCGATGTCTTAACATTTCTGGGCCTTGAAAGTGTTAATTAAATAGCTGTCTATGGAGGGGTCAGAGTGTTCTCGGATTTCATCAAAAATATCTTAATTTGTGTTCTGAAGATGAACGAAGGTCTTACGGGTTGGGAATGACATGAGGGTGAGTAATTAATGACAGAATTTTCTTTTTTGGGTGAACTAACCCTTTAAAGTAATTTCTAAAATGATTAAACTTTAGAATGGTAGTCTAAATCTGAGTATGAAGGTTTATTATGAATAACCTTGTGATTAATATGTGATTTACGGTCAAGTTATTTCAGTGAAATAAGAGCATTTTGGCAAAGTTATGGATTGGGAAAAGTGAGGCTATTAAGGGATATCCGAGCTGTGAAGTACATTATTTAAAACTGTAGGAAGTTGTTTTGATGTAGATGGTGGTTTCTCTCAGTTGGTTTGTTAGTTAGTCCACAATTGTTGTTTTACTGACATAGTCCACTATCTGAATGGTTTAAGAACCACTGTTTTATAATCATCATATAATGCAAGACAAGCAGTTTTACCAGTGGGGGACTTGAGCGGGTTTACTTTTCCTGCCACTCTAACCCACTGTGAGATGGACGCACTTCCTGGTTTATTTACACAGGGCTGTCCAGACCTGGCAGTTGGCGAACTCTGACAAATGAGAGAATCTCAGGATGAGCCAGAGGAGGGTGAGAGAAAATTGTTTGGAATGCTGGACATGCTTTTGCTCAGCCTCACAAAGACGCACACACCAACAGCTATGATTGGCAATCCTGGGCGGTTTGTTGATAAGAGCGAAGGGTTAAATCGTGATTTACGCACACAGTGATTTGTTGCCGTCTCGAGTTGGACGGGCCGAGCGCCACACAGACCCACAGAGCTCTTATCTGAGATAGCTGGAGTTTTTCACAGCTCTGGTCTTGCCCTGCGCAGTGAATCAGAGCTGAAATGAGCAGACACAGAGGAATGAGAGCAGAAGGGAGAGTGAGTTCACAAATCGCCCTAGAAACACCGTCTCTGTTTCCCCCCAACGTATTCATGGCATGATGGGATTGTCCTGGGGTATCTGGTGACACATACCTGCCATTGTAGAGACCCCTGGCACCGTACTGCTGTTCAATATTTATAGACGCCAAACGCTCTCAAATATCAAATGGTTAAACAGCTGCGGACAATTTCAAAACTGGCTGCCCGTTTTGGGAAGTGCACAAGCCGCAGGGATAGTTGGCGGTATAAGAGTTTATTTTCTTCATCACTCTCTTTATATTGGGTAATTAATTGACTTAATTGAGTGATGTCAAAATTGTTTCTGTGTAGTGAAGGTCAGGATGTCTAAACTGACACTTTTGGAGAAAGTTTAGCGATAAATCACACTGATACACAATATAAAAATCAAAACTGACCCCAGATTAGTATAAAAGGTTATTTTGTGTTGGCATCATGCGGTGAGCTGATGAAAAATGTCTGTCACATCCCCAACCTGGCGTCAGCAGCTCCCTCGTGAGAAGTTGCCCTCAGGTGAGAAATTAAAGTGGATATTATCTGTGCAGCGGCCCAGCAGCAGTTCAGTATGAGGCCAGGATGCATTTTGCTCCCTTCACACAGGAAACGCTGGGTTGACATTATTTTCAGGGCAGCCATACTCTCCCCCTGTTAGTGATGTGCTTTTCATTCACCTACTCAAGGGCAAGGTCAAACCGACGGAGGTCGTTCCGCTTCTACAGAGGTGTAAAGGTATCGTGAAGAAATACAGCGCGTGAAGAATCACAGTGTTGAACATTTTCGGATATGAGCGTTCATCATGATATGCGTGTACAGATAATATCTGTTAGTTCCATGTTCTCCATTTTTGTAAAGAAGTATATTGTACACAATATGTCTCTGATTGTACAACAGATAGCTCTAGTCCTCAGTTTTGATTGATCAAACAATGTTCCAAGCAAGCTTATGTACAAGTTGATATATATAATATAATATATGTGTATATGTGTGTATATATTGTGTGTGTGTGTGTGTGTATATATATATACACATATATATATACACATATATATATATATACATACATATATATATATATATATACATACATACATACATATATATATATATATATATATACATACATATATATACATACATATATATACATATACATATACATATACATACATATACATATACATATACATATACATATACATATACATATATATATATATATATATACATATACATATACACATATAAAAAAAGGCTCGTAATCATAGGGGAACCTTTTTTAGTGCTATATAGCACCAATTTTGGTGCTTCAGTGGTTCTTCAGCGGTTCTTCAGAGGTGCTATATAGCACCTTAGTCAAAGAACCAGTGAAGAACCTCTGAAGAACTGCTGAAGAACCGCTGAAGAACCACTGAAGCACCAAAATTGGTGCTATATAGCACTAAAAAAGGTTCCCCTATGATTACGAGCCAAGAACCATTTTTGGTGCAATATAGAACCTTTTTTTTTTAGAGTGTATATATGTATATGTATATGTATATGTATATATATATATATATATATATATATATATATATATATATATATATATATATATATATATATATATATATATATATATATATATATATATATATATATATATACATATTTGAACAACTTTAACTAACTTATACCCAATATTAGCTGTATATCAACAATACATTTGAAAAAATATTCACACATTTTAAGTAATTGCATAATTGAAATATTGAGTATTTATTTTTTGTTAATATTTTGTAAATTAAATAAGGTTGTTTGCTTAATTTTTGCATTTGCATTTATGCATCTCATTTGCTTTTAATAAATATAATTAATAAATAGATTGTACTGGCTAGCATCACATGTATATTAGATTAGATTAGATTAGATTCAACTTTATTGTCATTACACAAGTACAAGTACAAGGCAACGAAATGCAGTATATAGTATATAGCATAGTATATAGCATTATATTGAAACCCCCCTAATGGTTGACCACTAATTAAAATAGTCTGTTAGTTCAGGGGAGTTTGTGGGGGGTGGTCTGTCTGTACATATGCCCTCCCCTCTCTGATCAGCTCACAGATGGGCCACACCAACCTTCTGTTCCAGCAGGGATCCCAACAGATCCGAGCTCTGAACAAATAATGAGAGAGAGAGAGAGACAGGTATAGAAAGAGGAACAGAAAAGGCAAATTAAAGCGAGCAGGAAAGATGGGGACTGTGATATCGTGGAGGATGAGGTGAGGAGAGAGGTGAAGGGACAGAAAAGCAGACTCGAGTCAGTAGCTAAGTGCCTTGTGACCAGAATGAAACAGAAAGCTTCAGGCAGATGTAAAGAGTAAAGAAGAAAAGGAGGGGGTGGCAGAAAGGGAGGGGGGAAAGCGGAAAGGGGGAGTCAGTTTGAGAGTAAGAGGAAGGTAGAGTGAGTGAAAGAAATAAATAGAGAGCGTGAGAGGAAGAGAGAGAGGGAGGGTGGCGATGGGGGAAGATGGTGAGCCGGTGCGGCCGTGTTGATTGGCTTGTATGAAAACACATGACTGCAGTGGGGAGCCTCTTGCTCAGGGTGAGTGGCTCTGCTTCAGACCAAACCACATTAGATGAAATGAATCCATTCCCCAGCCTGTTAAAGGAGCACGCTGCCCGGGTTCTGGAGAGAGAGAGAGAGAGAGGAGAGAGGAGGGAGGAGGGGCGGATTGAGTGGCAGGGGAGAATGGGGGAGAAAGAGAGGGAAAAAAGCAGAGATGGGGGCAGGAGGAGGCCAGCACACACACATATGGTGCTAGAGAGACTGCTCGGGAGATTACGGCACATTTTAGGTCAGGACAATAGAGAGCAGTGGAGAGCCTTTACGCTGCCTTTCTGGACTCACATAACAAATGCTGCCTTGTGCTGTCTGCAGGGGCCACTGTCCAGCTCGCTGCTCCTCGCCACACACACAGAAAATGGCTTCAGAGCAAGAACAGAACGGTTTATGTGCTTGGCTATCTTTCACTATTTTTATATTTCACACAGTTTTTGCGTTCCATCTTCATAAAAGGTGTTTGAATTAGTCGACCAGCAAAACAATTATGGGAAAGTTTGAGATTGTGAACTTTTGATACATTTACACTTAAACATATATGAAGATTATTGCTTTAGAAAACAAAATATCATTGTATTTTGAAGACAAGCAACACAAGCACATTTTTCATGAAAATCAGTTGATTAAAAATGATTGTTTACCTATGTTTACAAGACCCAAATTTAGGGCAACTTGAATGGAATAGTGTTAATTCAGAGATAAGCTCTAGCATCATTTGTTTGCCAATGCAATTTGGTTTTAAGTTTGGTTATCCAATCATGCAGTAACATCAAAAAAAGTTTGGGATTAATATATTTATTCCGCAAGAATGAATTAAATAGACATAACATTGCAAAATATTTCTATTTCAAATAAATACTGTTCTATTCATCAAAAATCCGGAAAATCCACATAAATGTTTAGATGCACAACTCTTTTCAACATTTGATAATAATAAGAAATGTATCTTGAGCACCAAACCAGAATATTAGAATAATTTCTTAAGGATCATGTGACACTGAAGACTGGAGTAATGATGCTGAAAATGCAGCTTTGCCATCTCTGGAGTAAATTACATTTTAAAATGTATTCAACTGGAAAACAGTTACTTTAAAGTGTAACGCATATTTCAGTTTTTACTGTATTTTGATCAAATAAATGCAGCCTTGGTGAGCATAACATAAATAAATGCACTGACCGCAAACTTTTGAACGATAATGTAGTAAGTGTCCAAATAATTTTTGGTGCCGCTATTTGTGGCTAGTTTGTGGTGATCGATCCAAACAGACGGCAGAATGTGACGCCAAACGCAGGTGCCCTTGCCGTGGACACATGCCTCTCTGCCTCTCAGCTGCGGCGGTCACACCAACAGGTGCTGAGAACACTTTCCTCTGTCTCTTCTCTGCTGGCGGTCTGGTCTGATCTTTAGTATGACTGAACTCTGATTATCCAAGCTGAAAGCGAGCAGGTCCTGCTAGTCTCATATGTTACACCCACAGACCGCCCGCAGTCCATGCACTGACCGTCTGAGGCATACTGTGCACAAGACCGGTTTCATCTAATTGGCTGGTGCTATTCAACGCCCTGAAATCAAGAGTTCACCAGTTCACTGATGTAGATTAGTATGAACTGTTTTGATGGAGAACTAATCACTGGATTAGTTTGTCAGGTCAGTGGAATCAGATCTATGGGAAATATTCACATAACAAAGAGTTGTGTTTGAGATGCTGAGAAAAATGTAAACTAGATTAGAGCATTAGTGTATATTCCTCTGTATATTCTTCTATATTTCTTCTATGGAACATAAAATAAGATATTTTGAGAAATGTCTAATCAATGGAAATCAGTAAACGAAAATATCTGTTGTTTTCCACAGAAGAAAGAAACTTACACACGTTTGGAATGACATGATATCACAATTTGTATTTTGGGTGAACTGTCCCGATTTAATGGCATGAAAAATGAAGATCAGTTGTGATTTGTTCATTTTACATGTCAGTCAGACTGATCTTTCCTGCCTAAGTGGGCAGCACTTGGCCAGAATAAGATCGAAAAGACATTATGCTGATTGAGTTTATTTTCTGGCTGTGTAGAACTGATGTTCTGCTTGCATTAAAGTGGCGAATGAGAGTCGAGTTGCTTTGAGAAGATCTCTTGGTGGGATCAGAGCGTGAGCTGTAATTATGATCTGTCTTTTAAGCTTGGCCTTTTTCTTGAATTGTGTTCCAGGCTGGTATCAGTCTCTCAATCCCTGTCCTTAACCCGAGAGAGTGACTGATGGTATTTATAGAGAGCTACCTTTGAAAAAGGGAGTCAAGCGTGAGTGGAAATGCAAAACTCACTCATGCAGCGTGTGTCTGATTATGAAGAGATAATTCGCCCTGCCTCTCTCTCTCTCTCTCAACCCTCTTTCTAACCCCACCTTTCTGAAGATTAAACAGTGTGTTTTTTTATACTTCCCTTCCTTGCTTTTGTTTTTGTTCTGAGAGTATGAATTTTGTCTAGTCTCGTTCATCTGATATGATTTAACCTACTGTTTTTGGAGGTTTAGGTTCTCTATACCCTGCTGTTTTACTTCTTAATACCTGGATATCAGCACCTCATCTCATTTTGTATGGTTTTGACGGTGTGAATTCCACAAAATTTGTTTTTATAAGACTGATATTGGTTCATTAGAACCAGTCACTGGTTTCACCAATAGTTTTATTTCTGTTATTCATGTTTGTCAACTTAATTTATTTTACTAATGTTTTAATGAATAACCTTAATATTAAAAAAAAATTACATGTCCTTTGTGTGTGTGTGTGTGTTTAATAATAACAATAATTAGGGGCCAAGCACCGAAGGTGCGAAGGCACCTATTGAAACCGTTCCCGTTCCTATTATTATTATTATTCATCTTCTTCTTCTTCTTCTTCTTCTTCTTCTTCCGCCACGAAGTCTATGGCAGCCCATAGAACCGTATGGTAAAAAGTTATGAAATTCGGCACACTTATAGAGGACGGTCTCAAGTGTCTCCATAGCAAGTTTGGAGTCTCTAACTCAATCCCTCTAGCGCCACCATCAGTCCAAAATTTGACTCATGTTTATGCTAATAACTTTTGAACCATAAGGGCTAGAAACAAAATTCTTTTTTCCTCTGATTCCTTGGCTTAAGACGATTGGACACTATGAAGTCATTTTCCGTCATAAAAATTTTCCCGCCATTTTTAATTTTCCGAAAAACCTACTTTTACGAACTCGTCCTAGACGGTTCATCCGATTTGCACGAAAATTTAACCAGATCATCTTCAGACCATGCTGACAAAAAATCTTGCAAATCAAGTTGATTCGTCAAATCATTTGCGATAAACGCGCAAACAAATTTTACGTAGCGGTTGCAAAAACACACTTAAGGCAATATCTCCGCAACGCTTTATCGTATTCAAACCAAACTTGGTACATTTCATCACAAGCATGACTTGAGGCAACATGCAGCGTTTCGGCGCAACGCCACCTACTGGTCCAGAGATACGAAAAATGGCTATTTTTGCTTATAACTTCTGAACTGTTTGTCCAAAAATCATAAAAGTGGTCTCGTTACATTCAGGACGGCATGCCGAGTCGTCTGATATTCAATTTTACCATATCGGCCATTTTGGCTGTCGGCCATTTTGAATTATGTGCTAAAATGCTGTATTTTATGAACACATGAACGGATTGTTACGAAACTCGGTTTGGGTCATCAACACGGTGCCCTGAATGAGCCCAAGAAGTTTCGAAACAGCGCCACCTAGTGGAGAATTTTTTTTTTCAAATGCTTATAACTTTAGGTGAGATTGACTTATTTTCATGAGAGTAACTTTTTTGTCTCCTGAATCCTCGCCGAGTCCAACGATACCAGACTTGCCAGGTTTCGGCGTATTATTTGTGCAGCGTTGTAATTTAGCACTTTAAAAACATTAGCTGATATCTTCGAAACCACTAGTCCGATCGAGACGAAACCAGCATCAGAAGTTCGGAAACATAGGTCGATAGCTATACAATAATGCCCAAATGTCAAAATATTGATAGTAAGGGGGTGTAAAATCCAATCAAAGTCAGGTGTCAGTCATTTTTCATGTGTTTTTTCATATAAATGTATATAACTCCAAAACTACACAAGATATTTTCACCAAAATTGACACAGACATGTATGGGCTCACTCCAAGGACACATAAAAAAATGATAGGATTGTGCCACTTGGTGGCGCTATAATAGAACAAAACATGAAATTCCCATTGACTACAATGCAGTTTTATGATATAAAATGCTATGCTTCACAAATGATTTGGTGTATCATTACGAAACTTGAAATTGGCCATCAGCACCATGCCTTTAAGCTGCTTAAACGGTTTCAAAACAGCACCGCCATGTGGTCCATACTTATAATGAAAAGGCCTCTTGAGGCTATATCTCTGCAATGACATATTGACACTATATTGACACTCTGCTTTGATATATTGACACCAATCTTTGCATGTGTCATTGTTCCCTTATTCTGACCACACCACATCAATTTCGTAACTGTGCCACCTATTGGTTGAAAGTGATAAATCATTAAATCATTATTATTGACTGTATTTATCATTTTACAGCTATTTTGCCTAAAATCACCTTACTAGGTCTTTAATTGCTCATTGCTGCCGTTGATCTGACATTGCCAGCATTTTTGGCATGTCTTGTCTTCTTCTTTGCGCTTGGCCCCGGTATTGCTGCTTGCAGCTATATTAATAATTATTATTATTATTATATTTAAAGCATATGTGATTTGAGTTAGTCAGGGCCAAGAGCAGTGAAATATTGTGAAATGCTTCCATCATATCTGATTGTATACTTTCTGTTTGGAGTGACTCCATGGCTAGCTTCTGCTTCTCTTTGAATAATGAGAACAAGAGTTTGTTTTCATTGAGGTAGTTGGTGTGTTATATAACTGGTGTTTTTCCAGCCTTCATTGCTTGAGGGGTGAGAGAGCGACAGAGAGGGAGAGAGAGAGAGAGAGAGAGAGAGAGAGAGAGAGAGAGGGATGGGTGATCAAGCTGTGTGGAGTTTTGGACTCTAGGCTCTGCTTTACGGCTCTCTGACGTCATAGATCAGGATGTTCAGCAGCCACTGTAATGATGTTTTCATGTCATCACCACCCTCTTGGAAGCCCGTAGCTTAGAGTTTGCACACCAAACAAAAGCTGTCTCACGAGAGAGAGGAGGAGGAGGACAGTGAGCACCCCCCCAATTCTTCCTCGCACTGCTCGTAGCTGGAGGTGAGAGTGACAGCGGGGTAAGGAGGGAAATAGTTAATCAATAGCCACAAGGTCAGACAGGCGAGCCTTTGGTTTGAGCGTTCCCTGTTAGTGGGTTGGAGCAGAGGATTTGTAGCGCTTGTAAAGGCTTAAAGGAACACTCAGCAGTTATTTGTGGTGGTGCTGATGGTCAGGGTGGCAGGGCTGCAGTGTGTGAGAGAGAGAGACACCTGCTGGCCTTTGACCGTTAATGCAGCCACATCGACCCAAATCCTGTCGGAGCAGTTTTGCCAAATTAGCATTACATTTACTCTTTGCCAAAAAAGAGTACTCTCTTATATCCAGAGCAATTTACATTGCATTCAAGGGACAAGGAGACAAGGAGGACTCAAGGGAGTTTTAACCATATTTATTTCCTGTTTTTTTTTTCTCCTAAAATTCCTAAAAAACAAATCTGAAAAAATATAAAAATATAATATTTAATTTAGAAGCAAAATTGCTTAAGATATGACTTTTTTAGAGAGAATATCGTTTTGTTTTTTATTTTATTTTTTCAAAAATTTGGGTCATTAAGTTTTTTTTTTTTCAATGCTTGAATTCAGAAAGGATGCATTAAATTGATCAAAAATTATTTAAAAATATGTATATATTACTGTTTTTCAGTATTTGTGATCAAATAAATGCAGCCTTAGTTACCTCCTTTCAAAAAATCCTACCGACCCAATCCTCTGACAAATGTAGTGTATTTATGGTTTGAACAAGTCTTCTTGATTAAATAGAGCACAATTTTTTCTTCTCATGAGAGTTTAATTTTTTACTGGGAAACAATACAAATACTGATTATTATTATTATTATTATTATTATTATGATTAGCAGTGATTGCATTCAGCTGCACATTTGGTGGTTATTTAGGCTCAAACTGTGGCGTGTCGTGCTGTTTTATGAATCTGACGTGGGTTCAGCACACTTCTATTATGCAGGTACCAGACATGCAGTCTCATCCGTGACTTACATGCTTAAACATTTCATGTGGGCTTAAGAAAGCACTCTTAATACCTGTCCTGAAATCACTTCCTGAAATGCACTGACTGCTTTAACATATATAGGGCACTATCTAACCCTCCTGAGAGCCGGAGACGATCCCCGTCCTGTCACGCACACAGCCGAGGTATTTGAAGAGCGCTTTTATCAGACCTCTGCAGTGGGTGGTGGGGGAATCTTGCTGTCTGTCTGGTTTTTTTTTTTTTTCTCCCACATTTGTAACTTGGAATTTTAAGAGTGATGGCAGTAAAGTGGTCAGATGAGAGATGAAGTCCCGACATTCCCTTTCCTCACCAATTAATCCTTCCGCGTGTCGGCGCAGTGAGTTACAGCGCTGGCCACGGAGCCTCATGTTTATTTGCCAGCGAACGCAACTGTAAATCAGCCTGCAGAGGCTAAATTGATAACCTTGAATGTAAGGCCTGATACCTTTAGTGGCGTGTAATGGACACACTGATGGGGTTCAGGCATTTGTAGAGGTCTGATTAGAGTGTAAGCACACATACTGACACTTCTTCTACTCCATCCTTTCTGAGTTGTGCTGTTGCTGATAATTTATGAAGATCACTACTGCGCTTTACTTGTAAGAAACTAAGAGGAGTGTCAAAGTTACACCGTCAACATGAAAGATGGATGGGACGGCTCCTCCTCAGCCACTACTGAAATGTCATCTGAGCACTCAGTGTCTTTCAGGGCCTTGTTGAGATCACAGATTTGCGCTGAAGTGCTCTCCCGTTTTTCTCTCAGCCTGACACACTCTTCTCTTTGTCTGTCCATTTTTCAGCGAGAAGAACTTTAATGGCTTCCAGGTAGAGAGAAAGAGGCAGCAGTCAAGATGAACTCGATTCCTTCGATGGACAGGCACATACAGCAGACCAATGACAGGCTGCTGTGCATCAAACAGGTGAGGAACCAGGAAAAGAACCACAGTGACACAATGACTGTCCGTCTGTCTGTTCATTGTTCCAGACTTGGCTCATATCAGGTTGCTGAGTATGGTTGGAGTCTGAACTCCGTTGTCCTCCTCGGCTGTTTTCCAAGCATCTCCTATCAGTCGATTGCTTATGCTTGTGTACACAAACACACACATTACTTAGCTATCTATGTGCAGACATGCCATAGACTTCTATTACTTTTAAATTAAGCTAATTATACTACCATTCAAAATATGTATTTAAAGAAATGAATACGTTTATTCAGCTAGGATGCATTGAATTGATCAAGAGTGAAAGTAAAAACATAATGGTACAAAATATTCAAATAAATTCTGTTTTGATATTTTAAGCATCAAATAATCCTGAAAAAATGTATCTGGGGTTTCACAAAAATATTAAGCAGCACAACAGTTTTCAAAATGATAATAATAAATGTATCTTGAGCACCAAGTCAACATATTAGAATGATTTCTGAAGGATCATGTGACACTGAAGAGTAATGATGCTGAAAATTCAGTTTTGCCATCACAGGAGTAAATTAATTAATATTTCACAATATTACTGCTATTACTGTACTTTTGATAAAATAAATGCAGCCTTGATGAGCATAAAACTTTCTTCAGAAACATAAAAAAAAACGAACCAACCTCACACTTTTGACCGGTAGTGTATAATGACTGTACAGATTGACCCAAAGCCTAACCCTACACCTAAATTAATACTTTTTACAATTTCCCCTAATGATTTGTCTGATCATTTCTGAGGATGTACAGAAGCATGATTTGTGTAAGTTATATACAATTTTTTTTAAACCTATCAGTAGGTATCTGTACATTTAAAGCAAAGGGTTTGGATAATTTATGAGCACTTCAATTCAATGTGGGAACTACTTCAAATGTGCTCATGTTTCACTATATTGGTGAGGACATTTGAAGAAAAATGGCATTCATAACCATAGTCAAACTTACACACACACACACACACACACACACACACACACACACACACAAGTATCTTGTGATTTGTAGACTTTGATAATTGCAGTGTGCTATGTAGGTGTGACATTATGCTTTTCTTGACAGATTTATGGGAATATTTGACATGCCAACTTGTTACAGACAGTTCAGGATTTTTCATGTCCACACAGTTTTCTGCTTAGCTTTGTTGTCTCTGCTTCAATTAGGCAAGTCTTAGCGCTAATAAGATCATGTCCACAGCATGTAAGAATCCATTGAATTTCTGAGCCAATTTAATTGGTTACAAATGACACCGTTATCTCCGTTTTGCATTGCAGATTGAGCCTGATTAAAACTAAAGACAAAACAATATCGATTGTTGCTCATTAATCATATTGATATGGCGCATTTAGTGTGGGACTGTAGTCCCGGTGAGCTCAATTTTAGCAGAGACAGTATTTGTATTTAGAAGTATACTTTATCATTTTATTTTTCCCCTGATGTCCAGATATTATTTTTATCAGGGTTTTTGTGCCAACAACAGTAATATAGTTTTACACAACTGTTTTTCTGACCCTTAGGCCGTGTGTCCACCAAAGTGTTTTTTTTTTTCCCAGAGGCTAGTGTGTTTTCCAAATTGTTTTCAATTGGAGCGCTGCTGAGCGTCTATTTCACGCTGAGCGCTGAATGCTCTGCGTTTTTTGCCGGTCGCCGAGAGTTGAAGAATGTCCAAAACTAGTGCCAGACCAAGAATGTTATATTGTGTCTACATTTTTATATTCATAAACAAACTATTTGAAAAATCAGATATATAGCGTCTCAACTGAAAAAAGAAACGCTGCGCTACTGAAGCGGTCGCATTTCAAGACGTTTTCAGAAGAGTGCTGGTGTTTTCAGCAGGCTAAAAACGCTTTGGTGGACACACACCTACTGTCTTTTTGCTACTGTACTTTTAAGACTTCCATATTTAAATGACCTCTACATCCAGTATGTTGACAATTTGTAACTGTTCTAATATTTGTGACGGCAATATGTCAAAAACCTGATACTCTTTCCATCTAATAGGGGTGTTTCCTTTCCTCTCTGTCCCGTTTCCCTCCTTTCATCATTCTGCCATCCTGTCACTCAATCATACGCCTGCCTGTCATACAATCTTTTCTTCCCTCGGCTTTACTCAGTTGGTTATAATGACAGAAGTGTAAAACATTATGTCCAATCTCATGACTAACACCCACATGAAGCCATCAGCATGTTGTGATTGTAATGTCGATCAAATGGACCATTTTCTCTCTTGACTTCTTTGACTTTTTTCTATTCTCATACAACCAGCCATCTGAGTTTCATTTACAAGTCCTTCCTATAGAATTTCTCTCTTTTCTCAATGCGGGCTTCCTCTCCAGCAGTTAAAGCCCACACACTGAGCAGTCAGCAGCCAATAGCTGTCAATCACACAAAATGAGATCCTGTTCTGTCTGAGAGGCGCAGACTGACATCACAATCAACTCAAGGCGAACTGTTGCATTGAATTGAATCACACACTCACCCAAACCAATTTTTCCTACAATTTTGTTGTATGTTTTATATATATGTGTTTTATGTACTAGTTATGGCATCTGTGAATAGTGTCCCCATTTTCACAGTTTTCTTTTCCTTATTTGTGTAGCATCAGTTTATTCTGCTAACTAACTAAAACTGAAACTCTTATCATTCACATTGTTTACTTTTGAATGCACAATGAACGTTTGGATGATCAGAACAATTCTCTTGGCTCATTCTCCATCAAGAACATGAGGAGGAATTTAATGATTAGAAATAATAAGTGAAACATGCCACAGCGACTCATTTTAATTAGTCTTTCTTTTCTCTTTTCTTCTTAAGCAAGAAGAAATTATCATTCACATGGAACATGAATACAAATTTGCTAAAGAGTATTCTGATGCTGGAGGAGGCAGTTATTCATGGTCCATGTCCCGTGTAGGACTGATGAAATGAGCTCGTGCTCTGGGATTTCCTCTGACAGATTAGTTGATGAGAGCAATTGCCCTTAAGATTTCAAGATCCTGACCTTTTTTTTCCCGTCTTTTGTCTGAGTGAAATATTGAATGTGGTCGAGTAATTGGTAGATTTATTTCCATAGAATTACCTTTAATTGCTTAATTTAGTAAATAAAATTGAGTAAATTTAGAGTCATTCTGTACATCTTATGTATATATAATATGTTTTTAGTTTTTTTTTGCAAAACCGGAAAGCTAGGCAAAGCTGGATAATAATTTTTTTTCTAGAAATTGTATTGTGATTTCAATGTTTTAGGGAAGCGTTTCTAGAAAAAAGGTATATTCATAGAAATAAAAAAGATTTTTTTTTTTAAAGATGTCATCAGTTTTTATTTTTTTATTTTTTTTTACTTTTTACTTTTCCAGTCCTGGAAATACTACGTTTAAAAAAAAAATCCAGGTTTTCCATGTATGTGGATGTTGTATGTTAACGTCATATGTAAATATTGTAATGCTTACTTTTTGCATCGTAGTTACTGTAACTGGATTGAGAAAACAGCAAGAAAATAGCAAGAATCTTCCATTATACATTATATTATATTTATATACAGTGATTTGCAGTATTGATGATCAGAAGTGTAGATGTCCAGACAACATGGTCAGGCAACATGATTTAATGCCTCTGGAGTGACTGTTCACAACACACAGAGCTGCCCTGAGGTGGAGAGGTCCTGTTTGGACACCGTGTGCTTGGCAGGGGAAAGGTGGAGTGCTGAGATTTGGCCACTGTTATGTTAACACCTGTGTTGTGATCCTGCCAAAAACCTTTCATTGCTGACACACTGCTCTGAGTGCCCACCATCATAACAGCGAGCTTTGCATACCCTCCTCTCGTTCCTGTGTGGTAATCGTGCGGTTAGGCCCAGACATCAGAATGTTCGCTTAAACAAAGAATTGCCTTTCTCAAAATGGAGATTTTTTTAATGTATTATTTTTTTGGTGAGAGGGGGAACGTTCGCTACCCGCATATCCCTTATGCTGTGCAGGATTTACTCAGCAGGGTTCTGCGGCAGTAGACATTGGCTCTTTGTCAGATGAGCTCTTTGTCAACACACACACACACACACACCAAAGCCGCTCATTCAAATGGCGACCTCTGCCGCCCTTGGAAGACAATGCCGCTTCCTCGCTGCAAGCCGGGGAAGAGGAGGTGTCCGTCGTAGTATAATGGTCTTCAAAGTGCGCAGTCTCCTCCTCAGAGCGGCCAAACATTGCCGGAGCATTAAACGTGCAAAGGCTCTGAAGAGGGTGTACAGATTGCTCGTTTGTTTAAATTTCTTGTCATGTCTTGTGCGCCACCAGTCGCTGGAGAGTTTGGGTGGGGGGAGGGCAGTCCTGAGGGGAGGATAAACAACCTCGGCGCTCAATAAATAAAAAAATCGTAGGGAAAGGAGAATAAGCCTTTTCTCATTCAATTCTGCCACAAAGCCCCCCCTCTTGTGCTCGCCTTATTGGCCGGCCTGCTTGACTATGGCTTTCAGAGGTGCAGATCTATTACATCTTAGTGGACAAAAGATGATGAAGAGTCTGGATTAGGACGTACTGCGGTGTGTGAGGAGGCCTTGAAGCACACTGAGCTCTTTGTCAGAAGAGTGGATCTGTCCCAGAATGCACAGCTGCGTTCAGACCAGGAGGCCTTGGGTTACCGGCTGGGTTCTTGCAGGGCTGTGCAAATGCACCAAGTCAAAGGGCAGGGGGAGCTGGAGCACTTGGCTGACTGAAAAACATACTATATTTAAAAATATGAAGCTCATATTTTTATTAAAAAAATTCAAAAGATAATTACATGAAAATTGTCATCATTTACTCAAGTATCTTCTGTGGAACACAAAATATTTTTGAAAATGTTATTAACCGGTCAGTTTTGGTTACTATTGACTTCCATTGTACATGTTTAGAATTACATGAGGATTCCATTTCAGAGAAAAATTGTTTTATGGTTTTCTAAATCATCATTTTGTGGAAATCATCATTTTCCTGATGCTCATCCTTGAATTCCTACATGTGTAGTTTTCTCTGTGTAAACAGAATATTATGATATTTACATGGTAACGTGTGTCTTGCTGAATTTTTATGGTTAAAAATGTAAATATATTAACCATGCACTATTTGTTTTCTTCTTTTCGAACAGCACTTACAGAATCCGGCCAATTTCCAGACGGCGGCCACAGAGCTGCTGGACTGGTGCGGAGACCCACGAGCCTTTCAGCGGCCCTTTGAGCAAAGCCTTATGGGATGCTTGACGGTAAGCCAGCAGCTGCTCAAGTCTTGTCCTCATGTCAGGGGCCAGTGACGAAGGTTAAAGCAACAGTCACGCTTCATGTGACCCACTGCCCACCCACTCATCTCTCTCTGTTTCTTATCTTCCCTCCTGTAACTTCTGATATATATATATATATATACGAAAAATGACGTTAATGACACAGCTTCACGTGCTTCTATAATTTAGTTAAATTGCGTAAAAATTTTTTATTAATGGTGACAGCCCTAATATATATATATATATATATATATATATATATATATATATATATATATATATATATATATATATATATATATATATATATATATATATATATATATATATATATATATATATATATATATATATATATATATATATATATATATATTAGGGCTGTCACCATTAATAAAAAAATTTTACGCAATTTAACTAAATTACAGAAGCACGTGAAGCTGTGTCATTAACGTCATTTTCGTCATGCAGTTAAACGATCATAGAAGTCGGGAGCACCTGTAACCATGGTAGGAGGAAATATCCATTCTAACTCTTTAACTCGATTCTGCTTCTCTGTTTGTGATCAGGACATTTTAAGCTGTTAAACTCTGGGAAAGTTTTCAGTGATCCAGGAATCAAATTCATTAAAAAAGTCCAAAACAGCGCTAATGTAAAGAAGGCCAGACTGATTACATCAGACATATAAGAGAGAATAGAGACTCTCATTGCGTTTTTAGTGAATTATTCATTGCAGTGTGTGCTTTGCTTTAAAACACGAGCTCTGTTGTATTCTGATTGTTTCTGAAGAGCGCAATGTTTATGCCGTACAGTAAGCACGTGAGAGTCTGGCACAAAGAACAAACCATGTATGTGCGCGCTCTCGATCCCTGATCGCACGCTGCATTCATGTACAGACACATTTCAGTACATTTGCGCTGTTTCCATACACACTCAGGAAGGATAATGTTTTATTTGGCTTGTGTACATTGTTGTGTTTAGTAATCGTAGGTTTATGCGGTCAAAGCGGTTGATTTGGTAGTTTTCCGCGTCTCCGTGTTCTGTTCGGTACACATACTATACACTGTGAATTCTGTAACGTTTTTTTTCTGTAATGTTTTTTTCAAGAGTGCTTAGGTGTGTATAAATTTATTATATAATATAATAATATGGACTCCTTATATTTGGTTATTTGGTGTCCTTTTGGAGTCTCCAATGATCCTTGAAGCTTGCAGAAAATACAGTTTTCTGATTGTTTACTTTGCTGGATATAGCAAATGATAACAAAATGAATGTGTTTAATGAGATAAATGCTGAATGCTTCATTTTACAAATTTTAATCTTAATTTTAATCGCGATTAATCACACACCAAGAGTATGATGATCGTGATTAAACAATTTCATAAATTGACAGCCTTTATATATTATATATAATGAAATGATGTCAATTTATGAAATTGTTTAATCACGAATTGTGAATCACACATGCATGTATATATTTAAGAAAATGTTTATATTTTTATTTAAAAAAATTATATTTATTTATAAGATAAATAAAATATATATACAGTATATAATGCATATTTTTCTTAAATATATATACATGCATGTTTGTGTATTTATATATACATAATAATTATACACAGTACACACACATATATTATGTAAACAGAAACTTTTATTTTGGATGTGATACATTTTTCCCTTATATATAAATATAATTTTTACAAATAAAAAGATAATTTTTTTCTTAAATATATACATGCCTGTGTGTGTATTTATATATACATAATAATTATACACAGCACACTACACGCACATATATTGTGTGTGTGTGTGTGTGTGTATGTATGTATATGTATATTGGGTATTTATGTGATGTTAAATCTTTTTGATGTTAAAATAATTTCTATCTCAATAAAATAAAAGTAAGCCACTAGTCTTTTTTTCTAATTTAATTCTGTTTGGTGGTGCAGAAAATACAGTAGGTTGAAAAGTAGTCCCCTGTCCCACATTCTCCATGACCAGCACCAGCACCTTCAGTCTGATTCAGGCCTCCAATCCAGGTGCTTTTCATGGGTTTACAGACATTTTCCATTGATTTCCACTGGACTTATTTCACTCTCACTCTGTGATCTGAATTATTTTTTTTCTTAAACGGCTGCCATTATATATCTTAGTTAGATCACTGGTTCTCAACCAGGGCCACAGCAAACTTCCACATGGCTCCCAGTTAGTCTTAAAATGATATAAATTTAGTTATATTAACATAATCATAATTAAAATGTAAATTTAAAAAATCACTATCAGACCCAGATTGTTGGGTGACAAAATAACCTTATAATATTCATACACTGGACGATAGAAACTGGCAACTTTTTACCAACAACAATATATTTATTATTCTTTAAATACAGGTCTGCCCTGTAAAACCCATATTTAATATTCCATGAAATTACTGATTGAAGACTTCAGATTTGCCATCACAGCAATAAATTCCATTTTAAATTAATTCAAATAAAAAACAATTATTTTAAATTGTAACAATAGTTCACAATATTACTGTTTTACTCTATTTTTGATCAAATAAATGCAGCCTTACTGAGACTTCTTTCAAAAACATAAAATAATCGTAATTATTCCAAACTTTTGACCGGAAGTGTACATTCTGTTTTATTACACAGCTCAGGATAGTCACTTGTTTGGCATTTCCATGACGTAATTTTTTGATTAGTCACATGGCATTAGCAATCAAAACAACCTGGCTGCATCACAAACTTCCAGGGCTTTCTGCGCCAGCCGGGCTACTGCCTTTTGAGATGAATGAGAATGTTAACAGACAGCTTTCTCCTGCTCTTCCAGACCTCCTTGCTATTGCACAGCTCTGACAGCCTGAGTTTGGTTCAGCCTCCCTCTCTGTAGTTAATGTCACGTGTGTACATGACAGTGTGTCCTCAGACACAGTCTTCACACCACATGCGCTCATTCCGAAAGGATGTGTAGTATGTTTGCGCTCTGTATATTGTAATTAATTTGTCTGATGCGGTGCGGTCCCTCAGAGAGCAGCGGAGAGGTTCTTCTCCCCAGGTGAGGATGTAGCGGTGAGGATGGTGGAGAGATGAAAGAACTGGGGAGATAAGAATGTTGGCTGACAGATGTGGACATGTCTTACACATTTCCCCTCAGGCAGCAGGTAGCTCTCCGCTCTCCGCAGACCTACATATGGAGCTGTTCTTCCATTGTCTTCCAGCTGCACAATATCAGCACTCAGCCAAATGATAAATGACATCTCCAAACTGTCAGTAGCTTTAGAGATGACAACTATCTCGGCTGTTCCACTGTCTTTTCTTGTGAACCCCTGCATATATGCAGTGCTATGGGCCTCGCTCTGAAAAGAAATAAACAGCCATCGTTTTCTTGTACATTATATTGTGTGTCACTGTTTGTGTGCACTCTGCCCTTTAGCAAAACTGTAACCGAGGTCATTTGCGTGGCTCAGTGATTCAAATTTTTTTCTTCTTCTGTTGAATCACTTAATATTTTAGGCCTGCATTCTCAGAAGAGAGATTATGTCAAAAGGCTTATGAGAGGATGCATTTCTAAACGCCAGTGGAATCTATACCAGCCCACATGGCAGAACGCCTGGCTGCTGCAGAAAGGAAATTAAGTTTGGCAAGAGTGCAACGGCGCTGTCTGTCCAAAAAATCCCCAAAAACTGGAGGACAAAAACGTCTCTAGGTTTTCAGTTTCATAGATGCCATTCTAGAATCCCATTAAGCCATTATTTGACCATTAAATCACAAATAGAGATCTGTCAGCGCAGGTTTGATTTGTCGTTTTTGTTGCACCACCTTGGTAGCAGATGTATGACAATTTATGAGTAAGAAGTCACGTTTGCACCCGATGTGAAACATAAATTGCATGTCAAGCGTCGAGTGTTAAGAATTGAGAAGGTTAGTAAGTGGATAAATGCAGCGCACAGCTGCAGCAGTGTGATACATGAGTCATTAAAGATCATGTGCAGCCTTGTTCAGATTTTACAGCAGATATTACAAAAGGTTGAATGCCTCTCGTTCTATATTGGTTGTGTAATTTCTGATGGATTGAATAATAGAGAGTGAAAGGGGAGACGAAATAGTGAAATTCTTCAAATTGAATGTTATTCAGAGCAATATTTAAATACATAACTTAGCTGAAAATAGGCACCTTAACCAGTGTAACAAGGTTTTTTATTCTTTCTTTTTTTTTTCTTGGAATCTCATTGTCAGCCTGTCTCTGCTGTTTCTTTCTAAAAGAATAGTTTACCAAAAATAGATTACTTATCTTGCACCAAACCTGTATGACTTTTTTTTTTTTTTCTTCTGCGAATGAGCTTTTCGGCTGAATGTTCACACTGCTGTTTTTCAAATAATGAAAGTAAAAGGTGACTCGGGCAGTAAATCTCCAAAAGACTAAAATCATATTCATTGTACATTAATTAATTAGTTTGTTTTTGCCATTATTCATAGTTTTAACACCACATGGCAGCATCTCGAGGTGGGCATATTGGCAGGATCTCCCCACTAGCTTTCACCAATGAGGTTATTATTAGGGCATCCAAGTGGGTGGTTGGTGTTCAACTTCATATAGGGTTCTTAGAATCATCCTTAATCGCCTTAGAATATCGCCTTAGTCCCTGGTTCCTCCCACAAAGATATTGTATTATTTGAGAAGACTTGGAATAAACAGTCACCATATGGACAAATTTTCATGTGGGTATTTGTCATTTCTGAAGCTTGATGGCAACCTGGTCATCATTCACTTTCATTGCATGGAATAGAGTAGCTTAGACACTCTGGCTTTTTCATTTTGTGTTCTGTGGTAGAAAGTAAGTCATGCAGGTTTGGTACAATATGAGGGTAAGTAAATGATGACTGAATATTCATTTTGGGGTGAACCGTCCCTTTAAGAGATTCCACAGTTAAAGCCTCGGTTATGTATTCTGTGTGGTATCATTGTCACCTACCGAGTCTGTCTTACATGTGGCTTTAGAGTTTTATTTACACGAATACACGCCTTTGAATTGTTCCGCGAAAGATCACAAGATGCTTTGAAAGAAGCTGGAGTTTGCGAGTTCAAGGGGCCAAGTGCGGGCTGTGGTCTCTGCGGATAAGGGTATTCAGAGAACAAACAGAGACGTCTGCGCACCAGTCACACTGATCTCTGGGGAAAGCTCATCAATCGTGCCCTGCAAATATCAACACAGTCTTAACACTATTCTGCATCAGTGGAGGTGGCTGTTTTATCTTTGAATACATTATTCATGCACATATATAAATATTTGATATGATTGCTCTAAAAAAGGGAAATTGCTCTTTTATGAGTAGTTTTTGGAGAGATATTTGGTGTACAAGGAAGAGGGGGGTGGTAGCCGGGTGATGCGAGTATACCGCTGGTTCTCGCGTCTCTCATGGGAGTCTGGGGTAGAATTTCAAGGAAGCTTAATTGCACATAGCTCATGTAGACTATTGAAAAATTCAATAGCCTTAATGTTAAAGAGTGTGTTTAGGACATTTCGGCTTGATTTTCCTTCAGTCTTTAAGCAGAGAACTATGCGTTTGCACCTCTCTTGTGAATGCAAATAATGGACACACACATGCAGACGAACCCACATGAGAACACAAAGACCCGTTTTAACGCTCGTGTTCTCTCTTCACAGGTCGTAAGCCGTGTGGCAGCGCAGCAAGGTTTCGACTTGGACCTCGGCTATCGGCTCCTGGCCGTGTGTGCGGCAAACCGCGACAAGTTCACTCCAAAGTCGGCAGGTGAGACCCTCTCTTCTCATGCACCGTTTCTTCTCACTCATCATTGCTAATAAAACCCAAAGACACTCTGCCTGTAATGAATTCACATTTCTCATTTAGCAATGTGACAGGAAATCTTTTAATTGCGGCATTATGCAGTCACAGCGCACGGCCATGCATTAGCATCCTTTCACTTTCCTTTGTCCAACACTCACCCATCTCCTCGAGATGTCATGAGGCGATTTAACGTCCAGAGGTTGTCTTTTCCTGCCGATTTTACACGTGGAGCTCTCGGCATGCCAGAACCACCCCCGAATAATTCACTGATAAGCCGCCAGAGTTCACTTTCCAACAATCATCCATCAGCAGAGCAGCATCGCTTTGTAATCAGCTCTGTTTGAAATCCTGACCTTCTCAGCCAAAGCTGAGTGTCCTGTTCTTGTACATTTGTCAAAGTGAATTGCGGACGGGCATCAGCCAAACAGAGATAGATGGCCGGCAAATGCTGAGGTTGAGGTGTGTGAGTGTACTTTATTTGAGAAAGGCCTGACACGGCTCGCTTTTCAGAATGAAGATAAACTGTCCATTTGAACCATGGTTACTGTAGGACACTTTGGGCCTTCAAAAAAATGTGTCTGGGTGTTTGTTCTTTCTGTTCCTCCTTTTAGATAACTGCACAATCATTTTATTAATCAATATTTTTGTCTATAGTCGAAAGAAACTGTTTGTCTAATACCAATTATATATACTATTACAGTATTTATTAATATTTTTAAATAGCTTTTATTCTTATATTTTCTTGATTAAGTTTTAGTAAATTTGTCTATTTTTTGTCAATTGTAACATTTCTATGTAGGTTTAATTTATTTTAGTTATAGTTTTAGTAATTTTAGTACTTCAACTTGATACGATTTTTTTCAAGTTTAAAGTTTTTCATTTAATATTTATATTTTATTTTATTTCAGCTTTATTTCAATTAAATGAACAAAAACTTTAAGTAGATTTAGTTATGCTGGAAAACGTGTTTAAACTGTATTTCATTTTATTTTATTGTATTTTAATTTTTTATTATATTAATAATTTATATTTATTTATTTTACTTTTTAATTAATTTACTCACTGGTTGATAGTGATTTGTACTTTGAAAATGGGACAAAAATACTGATTAAGACGTGTATTTTTACCTTGAACAGCTGTGATTGTGGCAGTATTTCTGTTAATAACACTCATGTGGCATAAGAAATAAATATTTCAGAGTGATGTCTGAAATATTTATCATTTACAGTGATTTCTCAGATATTTCGATTCAAGCGGAGACTGTATATAGCAGTGGTTGCATTCAGAGCAGCTGGTGATAAAGAAATGGCTGGAAGCAGATATGACTCAGACCTCCTCTCTCTCTGTGCATCATGGGGGCATCCATCTTACCTCTATCATAAGGGCGTCTGCCGCCCCAGACTCGCAGACGGCAGTGGCAGAGCTCGGTCTCATAAACACCCTCTCGGTCACTCTTGTTTTCTGTCCTCCTTGATGCCACATACTCTTTCTCTCTTTATCGGTCTACATCCTTCACGCAAACACACACAGAAAGAACTAATAGAAAAAAGAGATAGTAGAGATATGCACGTCGGGTCAGGGCTTTGTCGAGAAAGTGCAGCCCCAGCGAAAACCCAGTGACAGGCAGGATGGCGACAGAGGGGCGGCCACCCGACACCACACACCGGAGTTCAGTGTGTCTGGCGCGCTCAGAGCCTGAGAGAAGCGAGACACTCCCACATTACACGATCAATGCACAATCAGGCGGCCGTGGAGAGGCAGTCACCGGCTGCAGGATGAATCCGTCATGTTTTGCTGTCTCTGTGATATACAATGCAGCTGACACTTGCCTGTGAGGATGGCCAAAAGTCATCCACTTGCACTCAGAATTACGCTTTTATTTGCTTCTCGTAAAAGAATGTTAAGTACCTGTAATGGATAAACGCCAAAAGATGTCTTGTAAGATAAATGTAATTCATATATTTATGCTTTAAGTTCTTTTTAATGTTACATTTAAACTTTTATAGTGCTATAAAATGATCAATTGGATTCCTTTGTTTTTCAATATGTGGTTTTGGCAAATCAAACACACTTGAACCTCGTTAGATGCTTGAAGCGTTGTTTTTTGTTGTTGTTGTTGTTGTTTTCATTGACAAAGTTAATGAGAACACATTTATCATCACTGCAAAACAAATCTTAATCGGTATATATTGGTCTTGTTTTCCAGTAAAAATACGAATTTCCTTAAAGCAAAAGTGGGTAAAATAAGAAACAAAATATATTTTTAATTACATTAATAATTACATATATTCATTGACATACTAATAAATATGAATTAAATATGTACAAAGTTACAAAACATAATTGCATATGAATTGTAAAATATGATATATGAAACATGAATAATACATACAGTGAGGAAAATAAGTATTTGAACACCCTGCTATTTTGCAAGTTTTCCCACTTAGAAATCATGGAGGGGTCTGAAATTGTCATCGTAGGTGCATGTCTACTGTGAGAGACATAATATTTTTTTTAAAATCCAGAAATCACAATGTATGATTTTTGTAACTATTTATTTGTATGATACAGCTGCAAATAAGTATTTGAACACCTGTCTATCAGCTAGAATTCTGACCCTCAAAGACCTGTTAGTCTTATTTTAAATGTCCACCTCCCCTCCATTTATTATCCTAAATTAGATGCACCTGTTTGAGGTCGTTAGCTGCATAAAGACACCTGTCCACCCCATACAATCAGTAAGAATCCAACTACTAACATGGCCAAGACCAAAGAGCTGTCCAAAGACACTAGAGACAAAATTGTACACCTCCACAAGGCTGGAAAGGGCTACGGGGAAATTGCCAAGCAGCTTGGTGAAAAAAGGTCCACTGTTGGAGCAATCATTAGAAAATGGAAGAAGCTAAACATGACTGTCAATCTCCCTCGAACTGGGGCTCCATGCAAGATCTCACCTCGTGAGGTCTCAATGATCCTAAGAAAGGTGAGAAATCAGCCCAGAACTACACGGGAGGAGCTGGTCAATGAACTGAAAAGAGCTGGGACCACCGTTTCCAAGGTTACTGTTGGTAATAAACTAAGACGTCATGGTTTGAAATCATGCATGGCACGGAAGGTTCCCCTGCTTAAACCAGCACATGTCCAGGCCCGTCTTAAGTTTGCCAATGACCATTTGGATGATCCAGAGGAGTCATGGGAGAAAGTCATGTGGTCAGATGAGACCAAAATAGAACTTTTTGTTCATAATTCCACTAAACGTGTTTGGAGGAAGAAGAATGATGAGTACCATCCCAAGAACACCATCCCTACTGTGAAGCATTGGGGTGGTAGCATCATGCTTTGGGGGTGTTTTTCTGCACATGGGACAGGGCGACTGCACTGTATTAAGGAGAGGATGACCGGGGCCATGTATTGCGAGATTTTGGGGAACAACCTCCTTCCCTCAGTTAGAGCATTGAAGATGGGTCGAGGCTGGGTCTTCCAACATGACAATGACCCGAAGCACACAGCCAGGATAACCAAGGAGTGGCTCTGTAAGAAGCATATCAAGGTTCTGGTGTGGCCTAGCCAGTCTCCAGACCTAAACCCAATATAGAATCTTTGGAGGGAGCTCAAACTCCGTGTTTCTCAGCGACAGGCCAGAAACCTGACTGATCTAGATAAAGATCTGTGTGGAGGAGTGGGCCAAAATCCCTCCTGCAGTGTGTGCAAACCTGGTGAAAAACTACAGGAAACGTTTGACCTCTGTTATTGCAAACAAAGGCTACTGTACCAAATATTAACATTGATTTTCTCAGGTTTTCAAATACTTATTTGCAGCTGTATCATACCAATAAATAGATAAAAAAATCATACATTGTGATTTCTGGATTTTTTATGTCTCTCACAGTGGACATGCACCTACGATGACAATTTCAGACCCCTCCATGATTTCTAAGTGGGAGAACTTGCAAAATAGCAGGGTGTTCAAATACTTATTTTCCTCACTGTATATATACTATTATAGGATAATAGTGTGATATAGTGTAATTGTATAATATAATATATTTACATGATACTATATTATATAAATATATATTACCCCATTTAAAATTAGTTTCTTGTTTGAAGTGTAAACCTTTTTATCAAAATTATTTTGATAATGCTTTAGTAAAGTAAATGTATCTTGTTGTAAATATATTTACTCTATGTATTTATACTGGAAAACAATACAAACATACTAATTGAGAAATTATTTTTTTCAATGCACTGGCACAGATATAATCAATGCAAAGTGATGAAAGCATGTTTGTCATTATCGCCATCCTATCTACAGGAATGTGTCAGAGATGCGGTGTGTGTGAATGAAGTCTAGTCTGTCAGTACGTGCTGGTTTGTGAGTGCTGACCTCTGTCAGCGGGATTATCTGGCAGTATTAATCTGTGATTATGGGAATTATCCGTCCACGGTGTGTTTGCATCTATGTTTGTGTGTGCGTTCTTATTTAGTCTGATCTTCTCTGCTTACATGCTACTGACAGACTTTTTAACCAGGCTTTGTTTGGCACCCCACTGCCAGTCCAATAAGATAATTTAGTCTAAAATCTCCCTCACAGTTGTGTCTGTACCAAGAAACGTTAAATACCTTGTCTGAGACACTTTTGAGCATATGTTAATTATACACAGCATCACAATTGCTTTTGATAGTATTTCAACAGTGCTGTCAGTCACACAACAGTCCCCTCGCTTAGATCAAAATCGAGTTCTTCCCTCTGTATGTGTCATGCTGATATTTAATCGAGAGCAGGTTAGTTGAGAGACTGACAGCTAATGTGTTTGTCTATTAGGACATGTTTCTGACTCGCATACCCCTATTCAAAGGCCTGCTATTATTTAAACACTTTCCTGATAAAAAAAAGGCGACTTCTCATCGCGTTGTTCCTGCACACAGGAGCGGAGATAGTGTGCCATTGTTCAGAATGAGATGTTGCGACAAGATAATTGCAAGGTGTGTCTCAATTTAAGGGTTTTTAAAGTCTGTGATTGAGCAGATTTGGCACGACGCGCAGAAGAAGAATTTCAGAGTTTGCATCACTTATAACAAGACAAAAATGATAGATAGATAGATAGATAGATAGATAGATAGATAGATAGATAGATAGATAGATAGATAGATAGATAGATAGATAGATAGATAGATAGATAGATAGATAGATAGATAGATAGATAGATAGATAGATAGATAGATAGATAGATAGATAGATAGATAGATAGATAGATAGATAGATAGATAGATAGATAGATAGATAGATAGATATAGGCTGTTCTTTTCATCATAGAATCTAAAAAAAAAATCTTTCAGATATCTTTTCATTTATACAAGTTTAGTCACATAGTTTTGTGACTAAAATGAGTTAGAAAGTTTATACACTCAACATAAAGGTGAGAGACCTTTCACCATATTCAAGTTTATGGCCTATGTATTGTTGGTTTTTTTATTTAGAGATATAGTTGTTTGATGCAGCTGCTTATCAAAGTAAAGCTGACACATGTCTCTTCTCTGAGTAGCGGATGGGTAAAAATATTATATTGGTCACTGTAGGGTGAAACAAATCTCTCAACGCAATGGTGAGGAATGTTCCTGCTCTACATAGGAAGTCTGTCAGCAGCTTGTAAATCAGCCCAGCTGGAAGGCACGTCAGGAGAGCAACCAATCCGCCATGTCGAGGGTGACGGATCGCTTTCCAGCACCCAGTCGTAATTCACATGTCATGTACACACATGGTTTACAGAGAAGACGCGAGCGCAAATACACAAGAAACTCAAGCCCGGGACCTCCCCGTTGGTTTGAAATACCGCAAACCCTGCCTACCTCTGTCTGCTTACAGTTCTCACTTTATACTTCAGATATCTTCAGACGTGTCTTTGAGCTTGCGACATGAAAAGATAGATCATTTCTGGGTCACAGTGGCCTTTATATGTGCGCTCATATCCAGGGTCCAGAATTAACAATCGCCAACCAACAAATGTGAATGAATGTTGGCTTTGGCTATTTAAGTAGAACAGTTACTTGTCAGTTGAACGGTAACATTAAGAATTGTAAAAAACTGGATGTCACACTTTAATTTACAATCCAATTATTACTGTCAACTAACTATTAATTACGACTTTTGCTTCAATAAACTCCTAATTACTGCTTATTAATAGTTAGCAAGGTAGTTGTTAAATGTAGGTATTGGATAGGATTAAGGGATGTCAAATATGATCATGAAGAATAAGGCAGTAATATGTGCTTTATTAAAGCCAATATCCTAGTAATATGCATGCTAATAAGCAACTAGTTAATAGTGAGAATTGGACCCTAAACTAAAGTGTTACCATATTTATGACCAGTAAAAAAAAAAGTCTACCATTGTCAGATGAGATAAAAAAAGTTAATTTTGGACTCTGCTTGAATACATTTTCAATATATTCTTTTCTTTCCTTCTGATGTAATCACTCAGCAACAGTTCCGTTCCTTCTAGATGCTCCAGATTTGCTATAGACTTTCTGTTCTTACGGAAGCAAGCAGATTTTTTTATTGTAGCTCATAATCTGCAGCGATGGTGCTTTATTATAGTGGATTTTTATATTAAAAAATCTGGGTATTTATCACAAAATTGCTCATTTGTGAAGTTCACAGCTAGAGAGAATGGCTGGAGTGATGTGTTTGTGTTGGTGGAGGGTTATGACTCACTGCTTTGCAGTAAAAGTTAAAGGAAGCTCGAGTTCCTGTTTGAGCCAGCTTTAGCTCTTCACCTCCTTTTTCATGTAGCCCGTAGCCTTGACATCTCTCATTTTCTCTGAGTTATTTCATCCCCTTGTAGCTTGATATTAAAGGTATCTGTCACACGCAGCACTTCAATGCCGGCCGTGGAGATGACGTGCACGCTGAGGTCTTGATGCTTCTTGCTACATTGTAAGTCTTTGCGGCAACGATATGTTGGAGCTTTTAATGAATTATTGCTAATTTGATGTCAGTGGAATTTATTACAGTGCTTCTTTTTTTTGCAGCGTCAAGAAAAATCCTGCTGTTGATACAGCATTTTTATTAGCAGATTAGGCAACGCTAATTCAAGGACTGTAGAACAGCTATGTATTAATTCATTAATGGACGCACACTATTGACAGCCTGGGGAAGTGCTGGATCTCTTTCTGATATTCAACACTTTTAGATGTGTGTAATTAACAGTGTTAGCAAGTGTCAAGTTAGGCACTTAGCGTTAAGAGCTAACACAGTTTCCATTAATTTCACCCTCACATGACACTCAAGAGGGCCGCCCACCAGCCACGAGCTTAATTAGCGTGTACGGTCTGATGGATTTATACATCGGTGTCATGTGATTAACTCTCCAATGGACGGGATTCACCCGCTTTGATAGCAGTAATCGCGGGGCTGTGAACACAGCTTTAACTGAATTGATCCGAGCGTGTTGTTTGTTCTCAGTCTTTCTCTGAATGATTTGGTCACAGGCCAAGATACAGCCCATCTGCTGTGATAGGCCCCGCCTCCCTCTTTGCAAATTTGAAATGTGAGCCGCTCATGCTTTCCCCCCCTTCCGCCCTCTGGCAAAGTGGCCGTCGCATTGCATGGGTGTGTGTGAGCGTGTGCGCGTGCATGCGTGTGTGTGTGTATGTGTGTGTGTGTGTGTGTGTGTGTGCGTGTGTGAATGTGTGGCTTCCATCAGTTCCAAATGAGCGAGGGCTTTAAGCATGTGGACGTCACTTACAACACCATAAATCTGAGGTGAGAGTACATTTGCTGCTTTCTTCCTCTGTCTCCCTTCTTTTTTTTTCCTTCCCCCATGTCCCTCTCTCTTTCTCTCTCTCTTGCTTCTTTTTTAACCCTTTTGAAACACAACGGTGCTTCCTGTTCATTTTGTGGTTTTGCACTGCAGACAGTTTACAGGCTGTCATTGTGTGTGTGTGCGTCTGAAGTTTTCGAAGAGCTTAACCTGATTCCCCGTGGGCTACGTCTTGGAGCAGAAGGAGCCAGGTATAGCAGGAGCCCATTAGCACAGAACTCCATCTGTGATTGGCTTTGCACTGGAAACCCAGAGACCGCCGCTGAATAATTGATGTGCATTGTGCAGTCGCTGGACAGGCGAAGAGAGGGAAAACAGAGAGAGAGCCCCAGACAATCAGACCGAGATAGACAGAAAGCTCGTAGATTTCTCACGGGTTCGTCTTTGCCTGCTGGTAAAATCCCATTTTTTCTGTGCAATGAGAAGACTGCGATGAGAGCGGATCTCGACTGTTGGTAAGTCACGTGACAGCCCGAGTGCATGCGGACGAGTTGCAGGCAGGTGTATGTATGCGCAGGAACTAACTCGTAAAAGAGTCCTGCACATGATAGAGTTGTAACTACTGACTGCTTTTGACCTAGTTCCCTCTCTCCTACACAAATGCTCACACATGGAGGGTCAGAGCAGGCTTGATTATCTCCAGGAGGAGAGCTGACCTACTTGAGGCACAGTGTTTTTGTCAGTCCTTTAGTGGTTTGATGCGAGCCTGGCGACAGCTTGGCTCCAGCCAGTTTCATGGAGCAGCTCTTGCTCCTCACCGGCTACTGTTGGTGGCGAGTGCATGTTCGCTCTTTACAGGGTTGTAAATCATAGGATAGGAGGGACGTTTTTTGCATTGCATTCGAGGTTCTGTTCTACGGGCCGCAGAGGCGATTTGAAAGGGGAATGAACGTGGGAATTTCGGAAAGTGGGGGGATGTGTGCTTGCCGTGCCCCTGCTGTTAGTATATTTAGAAAGCTGGCTTCATCTCTTGCGTTCCTACAGCACTGTCTGCGTCAGGGCACAATCCCTAGATATTTATAGTAAGTAGTTGTTTCGAGTAACTGCTACAGGGCGGCAGTTAAAGCGTCGTAAGGATAATATACTGCTGGAGCAAAGTCTACAGGTTCCTGTGAAGTTTTGTTAAAGCTCTCGGCCTCCGAGTGCATGCTGATGGGGAAATAAACAGCAGTTTGCTGTAATGAGGATCCTGCTGTTCATGTGTGAAACTTCCTCCTCGGTGGTGAGGAGCTTTTAATAGCTCGGTGCTCTTTGCCCATGTGTCGTTTGTGTTTGATGGAATTACTTTATTTAAACATGCAGATGTTGTGCTAATGCTTTGGCATACAAATGTTTTACGCAAGTTCAAATTTCTCTTGAGGTTAAGATAATAAGACGCCTCTTTTGATTTCCATGTTTTTTAGAAAGTGTATTTTGAGAGGTATATTGGGATTTTTAGAATGAATCGTCGAAAGGGGACTGATGCTTTTTAATGTTTTCTTTTTCCTTTAGTTTTTTATGTATCTGTGCATGGATAGGATCTGCAAAGTTACAAAGAATAATCCCTTTATTGGAGACTATGAGCTATCTAGGACCGGCCTAAAATGCCAACGTCCGGATATTATGTCCTCAAACATCTACATCACAATGTGAAATATTATATAATACCCGGTCTAATGGCATACGCAAAGAAAGAAGACGAGACTTCAGTGAATTGTAGTGTTGTCGTTATGTCGTGGAGACGCTGTGTATTTGGATGCGAAAGCAAAATCTGTTTGTTAGGAATCAGTGGTTAAGATTTATTTATAAAGCTGTACAACTCAAAAGTTTGCTTGTGCACAACGCATACAGAGGACAGGTTCCTGAAGAGTACAACACTGGCTATATACAAATACTATTTACCACTGTGAAACTTTCTGCTCGAGTCGTGCTTGCAAAGTTTTTTCCGATCGATCGGCTTGATCATCCATATTTTCGGAATCCAACTTAGACAGAAACCGATACGATAAAACCGACAACATTAACTTTGTTTACAATTGCTTAAAGCCTTGAAAGCTGAAGCTCGCGGTAATGGTAGGGCTGTTACATTTCAAACACATGCTTGAGGTGTTTGGCCAATCACAACGCACTGGGTCTGCTGTCCAATCAGGGCACTGAGCTTTTCGAAAGGAGGGGCTTTGTAGAAATCAGCACGTTTCAGACAGACTGGAAATCGAGGTACTGCAATAATGTACAGTATGTGGATTTTTTTTTTTTGAGCATTAAAGCATGTTAACTTGCTCTATTACACCCAATAAACAAAATAATGAACTTTTAAAATGGCATCACATGACCACTTTAAACGTGTCCTTTATTGCTACATTTTAAGTATGTGGCTTTTTTAACAAAAGATGTGGGTCTTAGGACACATTTTTCTATTCCAGTGCTCTACTTTTCTATTGTTTTTCGAAATAATAATGTGCTAGATGGAGGTGTTTGACTGCTGCACTCGCGTATTTGGCAGCGTCTCGTGCATGGTGTGGCATTCTAAAATCATGGCGCTCAGGTTAAAATAAGTTCAACTTTTAAAAAAAAATACATTATCTAGAAC
Source organism: Gobio gobio (assembly GCF_949357685.1). Classification (NCBI taxonomy): domain Eukaryota; kingdom Metazoa; phylum Chordata; class Actinopteri; order Cypriniformes; family Gobionidae; genus Gobio; species Gobio gobio. The sequence continues at coordinate 27,127,828 of NC_137111.1, read as the reverse complement.
TTGCGCTCTGTGGGAATGGCCCTTTAAGATGATAACATAAATCACAGGTTATATTTTACAGCTTTAAGACTCTAGTTGTTGTTCAGCAGAGTGCAAAAAGCCGACTAGCAAATGCATTGGTAACACTTTAGAATAATGGTCATTAGTTAACTACACTAGTTAACATTAACTAATAATGAATTGCACTTATAAAGCGTTTATTAATCTTTGTTAATGTTAATTTAAACATTTACTAATGCATTATTAAAATCTTGTTAACATTAGTTAATGCACTGTGAACTAACATGAACAAACCATGAACAGCTGTATTTATATTAACTAACGTTAACAAAGATGAACAAATACAGTAACAAATGTACTGCTCATGGTTAGTTCATGTTAGTTAATACATTAACTAAATGTTAACTAATTACCATTATTCTAAAGTGTTACCAATGCATTTCATTAATTTTCTGAGTTCAAACATTTACTGTTGCCCATGGTTACAAAGTGGATGCAAGGTAAACATCAAAAGAAGTAGGCTCTGTGTCAGCAAACAAAACGAACCATAAACTGTCTGATTACTGTAAAGGTTATTGATAGAATAGTTTGGATTTTAAATTCTGATTGGATGAGCTACGTTCAAAGACATTGTAAAATACAGATAACACTTTCTATATTAATGTACTAAGTTACTTGGCAACCATAAACAGTCTACAGTAGTCTAGAGAACATTTACTTCCAGAATTATTTATATTATTAATATTAATAAGTATACCTATTTATAAAATGTTATCTTGCATTGTATTGCTATTGCCACAATTTTATAGTCACGGGTAAAATCACTGTAAGCTGATATATTTCATTTGATATATTTGTAATAATTCCAAGAAACATACACTAGTGTTTTTTTTTTTAAGTTAAATACTAAAGTTAAAGTTAAAATTATTACTTAATCAGCAAAAATGCATTACATTTTTTAAAAGTGATATTAAAGTATAAAGTATGATCTTTCCACAATAATATTAAGCAGACAACTGTTTTCAACATTTATAATGATAAGTTTCTTGAGTATAACATCAGCCTATTAGAAGTATTTCTGAATGATCATATGAGTTGAGTAATGAGGCTGAATATTCATCATTTTAAATAAATTACATTTGAAAATAGATTTAAATAGAAAACAGTTATTTTAAATTGTTCTATTGATACTTTTTTGTGTGTATTTTTACAGAAAACTTATGTGAATAAGGATATGAATGAACAGCTAAGATTGCCTCACATGTACAGTATAGGATTGGCTTCCTCTATCTTCCTAACCATCTGCACCTGAATTGTCTTTTCATAAGGACCTGTTTTAAAGTCCAAGAGATAATTTCCATTATTAATATAGGGTAGTCAGAGCCTATAGGAAAAAATAGTCATGGTTGATTAGCGATATGCTTGTTTAATATGACTAATTTGACATTTCCTCATATAGTGACAAGTGTGTTAGTCATATGAAGCATCATCTAGATTTATGCATATTTATCATAACTGTAATTAAAATTGTGTGTCATGAGATGTTCTGTGGTGTATTTTTGACATATTTAGATTTGTAGATTTTGAATGTCATGTTAGGACTTTAGAATCAAATTCAAAATAATCAAATACTGTTTAATACTTTTTAATATATTGACGTATTAATTTTATAAGTAATTATATTATTGTGATGGACCAAAATTTGTATAAAACTCTTTCGAGTTGCTCAGCTTGAAATTTCTGACAAATGTGCAAGCACTTGGAATATTTCAGCGAATGCACTGATTTGAGATAATTTCTTCCTCTAATATGGAAAGTCGCACAGCAGACCAGAACCAGGGTCCCGTTAAGTCCCATCAATTCAACCAGGACATCAGCTCACCCATTGATGATGTCAACTCTGCTTACTAATACTATCTTGTCTTAATATTGCTTTGCCCCCTTGAGTAAAATGTTGAATTTGAACCCTACAGAAACCACCACCTGCAGGAGATGTCAGAGTGACACAGGTACTCTTCTGTGTTCTAGCATTGTTTGGCTTGTGAAACACATCTAGTAGAGAGCTCTCTCTCTCTCTCTCTCTCTCTCTCTCTCTCTCTCTCTCTCTCTCTCTCTCTCCCTCTCTCCCTCCCTCTCTCTCTCTCTTTCTCTCTTCATCGTCACCCTGGGCATTCATTCTGTTTTTAATATTCATTTGTACGCAGTCACAGGAGATGAATCACGATGACTCAGATGCTTTTGATGTGCTTCTTTTGTCACGGGGTGTGTATGTGGGGGGTCATCGGCTTCTGACTGAGCATCCATACCTGTTTCACAGATGCATGGGCTGCACTGTCATCTCAGATTATCCTGGGATTTTCTCCCGCCATCTATTGCGTAGGCACTGTAGGTTTCCAGCCCAGGTTTCCTACTATTTTTCTGGACTATACAGCTCATTGAACAGGAATGACGTCCCATTTTGTGGTATTTTATGTTCAAAACATAGCCTTCATCCATGTCACTCACTTCCAGGGCTGCCCTGTGTTGTGTGCCGGTCTTTCTGTCAGCTCTTCCCCGTTTCATCGCAGTCATTCATCCCCATTTTAGCTGAATCTGCAGCAACAATGCACTGTGCCGTGTGCTTCAAAATCCTTTCCAATTCAAAAGAGCGTCAAGCTGTTTTCGATTCTCTCAGACAGACAGCAGAAAGTCAGTGAGCGCGCATTGTGCGGATGTTACTGCACTGTAGGAAGCGTATTACATCTGTCACTGACAGAAACAGACACCGACATGTGATCGTTTATTTATGTATTCAAATGAGAAATATCAGTTTCATCTGTTCAAGCAGCTCCTTTGTGGTTGTGTTTGTGTAAATCGGTGTGAAGTGTTTTAATCTGCCAGTATCTGACTGATTTTTTGTGTGTGTGTGTGTGTGTGTGAGAGTGTTTGTATTTGTGTTTGTGTGTTGTGCTGGAGAGAGTCCTGAGTGGTTACGTCACACGGTGTGAGCGGTAGTCACTTTGTGTCCTGTTAGCCTCAGTTTAGGGGTTAATAACTACGTGTGTGTGTGTGTGTGTGTGTGTGTGTGTGTGTGTGTGTGTGTGTGTGTGTGTGTGTGTGTGTGTGTGTGTGTGTGTGTGTGTGTGTGTGTGTGTGTGTGTGTGTGTGTGTGTGTGTGTGTGTGTGTGTGTGTGTGTGTGTGTGTGTGTGTGTGTGTGTGTGTGTGTGTGTGTGTGTGTCTGTGTGTGTGTGTGTGTGTGTGTCTGTGTGTATAGACTGCACACACTCTGGTTCAACTCTGGCCTTAATTAATATGTGAGCCTCTCGTACGTGAGGACCTGCCCTGTGTCATTATTTAACTGTAGTACACTGCTTGAGCACATGTCTGCTGTTCTGCCGGCCATTGGACACTAAGGGAAGACCGTTTTATAGACCTCACCAAGCCACAGTCACATCAGCAGTGCATTTTTACAGTTAGTAGAACGTCCCTCATAGCAGGCCTAGACAGCATTTGCTGCAATTTGTCGCTATTTTCAGGCACTTGGGGGGAAGTTTTTGAATTTTGTTGAATAATTTTTTTGTAAACCTGGTAAAATGCCTTTAGCAGAGCTGACAATTCTATGCTCTTATTAATAGCTGGAAGCACAAGCAAATAAGCCAAACTGTTTAATTACTGAATATGTAATTAGCAAGGAACTTTGTGAATGATGGTTGTTCTTTTTGGCAGAATTCTGTAAATACCTTTTTAGGCAGTAAAATGTAGATAAGGCTTAAATGGAAATTTATTTAAAATAATTATTTAGCTTTAAGAATTTTGGCTTTGGGATGCAGCTTCCTTGTTATACACCTTGCATTTTTCTTGTCTCTTCTTGTGTACCCATCATAAGTGTGCATTTTTCTGGCTTGTGTGCGGCGGTTTTACACAAATCTCTCTATGAAGACTGTTGGGAAGTTCTCCTTTAAGCTGCTTACACTCACTAGGAAAGACCTCCATTAACAGATTGAAGTATTTAGGATGGCTGAATTGAGGAGGAATTTGTAAAAATTAGGCTGAAGGACCCAGTATTTTCAAATAAACTGATTATCTGTGACTTAAGCTTCAATTCATAATCATATTCAGTTTTTTTTTCTTCCATTTGTTGCATAAAAGACACAATTATTGAATAACTGAGAGTTTGAAATTCTAGTTATCAGTAAAATATCTCTTAACTATCTCTACAGTGTTCTCCATTACACATAGGCAGTATCTTCTTTTGGATTTCTGTTTTATTGGTTTTATAGGTCAGGTAAGGGGATGTGATGGTTTCAGTGAGGTGAGGATGAAGGGCAGACTCAGTATGGCCATGTGGACAGCAGGGTTGCTTATTTTCACTGAGTGGTCCAGGAAGGTCAGTCGGCATGTCTGCCAATTCACTGTGGCATCAGTCTGATACTCTCAGAGACTCACAGATTGAGGGAGAGGGTGAGAAAACGCCTCTGAGGACGTTTGAAAATATATCTTTGAGATGAATTACAGCCACATTTACTTTAGACATTCTCATTGGGTTTGAAATCTTCCCACTTTCCAAAGCTGCACTAGTCAAATATCCAATGCATTCTGTGAATAAGAAGTGGGCAGGACATTGTGTAATTATTTTAGTGAGGTTTGGCCTTTGGCAGGAAATCAGATATTTAACTTCACCAAACATTAGCTCGGTTCCAAGTCCTACCTAGCATTTTGAAGAAGCATCATTCAAAGCATCTTATTCTGCCTTCTAAGATACCTCATTTTGCCAAATTTAAGGCAAGTATGCATCCTTAATGGAGAAGGTGATCCTTAAATGAATTGCCACAAAAAAAGTTCACTGTAAGTATGCTTGAATTCAATTCAAAACTGAAGTTTATCGATAAAAAAATCTTTATTAGGCATTATTGTGTGTACAGTGCATGTTTTTTTTCTCTTCATATTTGTATAGATGTGCTGCCTATGTAGAGTGTCCAAAGCAGTCACTTATGATGTTCCATTTCAACAAGGATGCTGTCTATGTAGGTAGTAGGACAGCATGGCAGTTTGCTAGGTCTTTGATTAAACAGTAAAGTTTCTGCTTGAGATTGTCTCCCTTGTTCTAACCTCCATTTACTGACATCCACTTTTTTATTAGCAACACCTTAATGAACAAGCTCATAATTTAAGGTAGTAAAACTGGGCGAGAAATTAGAGTTTGGTCGATATGAGATTCTGGCAGAGATTAAGCAGCTAACCTTAGAAGGAACGATGGGCAAACATTCTTGGGGCAGCCTCAGAGGCGATTTGGGTATCCGGGGGTGACCTGGCTTCCCTACACACCGGATCATTTGGGGATTTACCCTGGTCAGTTATTCAAAGCCCACTAAACCTGATTGGAGAGCCTCTTCGCTAGACAATAAGCAGACAGGGAGGGGGGTTGGTTTGGGTTGGTTTGTGTAGTGTCTGTCTCTCTCTCTGCTCTATTTTGCCAGAAGTCTGTAGAGCCACAGGCTGTTGTCCCCTCAGTAAGATGGTTTCTGCTGCAGTCTGGCACCTTTAGGAACGACATAACATGGCTAGTATGAGTCACAGATCTTACATTTCTAGCAAATGTCTGCTCACTTGGAGTGCTGTCTTTTTAAAGTGACAAAATTATCTAGCCATTATCTATCTGTATACTGTGTTTTTTTTCCTTCTTAATAATGTTCCAGAGATAGCATCATGTGTGTGTATGTATGTATGTATGTATGTATGTATGTATGTATGTATGTATGTATGTATGTATGTATGTACAGACACACGCATATCACTAGAAGAACCGCCCACCTTTTCTTCAGAAAATGTATTTATATGAACATTTTAAGTGTTTTATAATGTGACACTCTAACCCATTCATTTGTAAACACTGTTAATGTCTTTGTTCTCACTCTGAAATGATTTTTACACTGTTTAACAACAGTTGTTACAGCTGGTGATAAATGGCACAAAGTATGCTAAGTCTCAGACTGTATTAGAGTCTGGCTGGTGTAAGCAAACCTCAGTTTTAGCGTCTGGCATGGCTTTCTGAGAGCTGTTCTCTATGTCGGTACTCTCTCTTCCTGCTGGGATCACTGCCTGGTGCACACTGCTGTGAGCCAGCCCTGCCACCATAATGCCCGCTGACATAGACCCAACACACAGCCATGCCACCGAAATGGCCATTGCCACAGACCCAGCACAGAGCTACAGTAGCCTACTGCCAACTTAACACTCAACACAACCCTTTCTGGAGCAGGTGTCTGGCAATGCGAGCAGGACTAAATGAGGGAAGGGAGACAGATGAAAGGAAAACGGAGACTGAGAGAGACGTTTTAATACAGAGAATGAAAGAGAAATGTGATTAATGCTGATTTACTGGTGAGTAAGGATGCATGATATAATTTGTTAGAGAAACCTTTTGGTACTCACTTGTTAATGTTGTAATGTACAGTGGGACATATGATTTGAGGACAGCATGACTGTTAACAAAAAAACTTCAAACAAATAGAAGTAATAATTAATTAAAATATATATATAGGCTATATATATAAATCATAATATGATTATGACCACTTTAAGGCACTTTAAGTTTCTCTGTGCATCCTCGGTGCGCCTGCGCATTTGTCTACTTGCGCAACAGGAGCTTCACACGGCTGCAAATGAACCGTTCTTGACATTTTTCCAGACATTTTATTCTGCTGCCAGTGTTTCAATATACAGAGGATATCGTGTATACACTCAATATTGTTTTGTTTTGTTTTTCTTACTGGAGCATTTTAATGAGTGTATGAGCTCGATATTGGACAAAAAGTCAGAGCATCCCTGCTTATGAGAGAGATCACAATGCAGTAAATGTTGTGCTTTAATATGACAACAGCCCCGTGGGTAGTGGTGGAGGCGATGATGTTTGCGGGAGAAACCGTGTAGCTGTATTCAGCTAGGTGAGAGGGATATTGTACGCAGCCGGAAGGTGCCATGTTGATTAGGTCGTTTTTCCATGAGTTTACTGGTTGAATCGCAGGCAGGAGAGCTCTAGTCTTTGTTACGTGTGGGAGGCATGCTAGGCGGGGAACATCAGTTGAAAATTGGCAGGCGGCGTCTGGCTGTAACCTGTCATATGAGCTCTAAGTTGGTCTTTTGTGAGAAAATAGCAGTTGCCAGCATGCAGAGGTAGTGATTTAGCTGGCCGATAAGCTCTCTGTAATGGCAGGGTAGAATAATTCTCATTGAAGTAGGTGGGTGATTCCAGCCTCCCGCTCCAGTCCTGCTGGGACGGCTTTCACGCCTGTCGCAGAGAGGTGAGAAGCGTTCTCTTTGAAACAGACCCCTTTGATATATTTACACAAACGCGATTTTCTCACTGTAATTGTGTGTTTGAACTTGGAAGGGAAAGTGCGTCAGGTGCCGCTGGGATATTGAATAACTTAAAGCTGTTTCTTGGAAGAACTCCAGTTAGAGGATTCAGTAATGCATTAAGGTTCCTTGAATTTTATTCTGAAATGGTTATTAATATAGGCATTAAATGACTAATGTGACGCTAATACAAATGAAAATGGTCATTTACTCAATTACTTCGGTCCTCATGTTGTTCCACAAAGGGAGATGTTAGGTTGGATATTTTTACACTGCTAATTTCCAAACAATAAAAGTGAATAGCAACCAAAAAAGCACCAAAGCATTAAAAAACAACTTTGTGTGAGGAACTGATCAAAATTACAGTCGCTATTCCCCTCCACCATAACAAAATCTTATTTGTACAATATGTACATTCTACTAAACCAGTGTTTGTCAACTGGTGGGTCTCAAGACCACTTTGAGTGTGTCACGGAATGTCAAAGAAACAACTGTTCTAAATGATTTTCTGATGCGCATGAAAGCTGTTGACTCTCCTGTCAGACACAGTTCAGTAAAACGTGCCTGAGAAAAGCACATTTCCTGATTCAGTATCTTCTGTCAGATGAGATGTTGTCATTATTTTAACATTATTTTCATTACAAACTTGTACTAAAAGTCTCATCTCAGAAAAATAAATATAGTGTGTTTATGCGGAAGCGTGTGCAATATCAATGAAATTACGAGCATGCAACATTTATAGTTACATTGTCAATTAGGAAGTCATTAAATTACCAAAAAAATATTGTATTTATGTTACTGTAGTTTCAGTAATCTTAACCCAAAATACCACTTTATTTTCACTTTGTGCTATTTTCTGTTACTGACTTTAATATAATAACAAAAACTACCGTAGTTTGGGAGTGCTATTTATTAGCCTTACTATATATTGTTTATCCATCAGTGTTAGTGATATTCTTACAATTTAGATGTATGTTAAATAAAGTGTGTGTAACCGTTTTTGAAAAATTGATTTGCATGGTTCAAATGTCTAAATATTTGGGTCAAATCAGTTGGGAATCACTGCACTAAACAACTCCTTTTTTTGTTTCACAGAATAAATAAAATCATACAGGTTTTGAATGACATGAGGGTGAGTAAATGATTTTTAGGTGAACTATCCCTAAAGTGCAATCTGTGGTAAATAAGACTGAGGTGTGTGTGTTGTAGTGTTCTTCAGGAGCTTGTGTGCTCGTTTACATTCCCCCAGCAATAAAGGCGCTGGAGACAGCTGAGCAGTCTTCATAGTCATTACTGGCTGATCGATTTAGAGAGGAAAGAGCCAAGACAGACGTCTGTCTCTCTGCACCAGACTCAGAGAGAGAGAGAGAGAGAGAGAGAGACATCCTGGACTCTTGACACCACCCTCTCTGTTCAAATAGCCGTAGCAGGGATTTTTTTACTCATCTACTGTCTGTGAAGTAGATTTAGAAAAGAAAGAGGGGTATTGTTCCATGTATGAACTCGTCTTAGGGGAAAGAGAATATTTTATAAGGTCCCTTGCAGAATCTGTTTGATGGCAAAGGAAGACTAGAGGTGCAGCACCACTGAAACAGTTTCTGGCTTTTGTTCTTGTTCTGTCGGCGTGTGATTCATATTTTTTTTTTTTGAGAATATTTTTTTCCTACTTGTTCTCTATGTGCACCTCTGAGTCATTCTATGAAACATCAGCACCTCTTTCATGTTGGAAATGTGATTTTTTTTTTTTTTTTTTTTAAGTACATTGTATGATTTGTAGAATTTTAAATATTCTTTCAGACAAAGAATGTCTTCAAGTGCTAATAAATTGCATCGTACCACCTTAAGTTCAAATATTATTTTGAGATATTCTGAACTTGTGACATTGGGAATGTGATGAGGTGGAACATTTCAAACGAAAAAGAATTGTTCTCCCTGCATGTCCTCATAATATTTCCAAAAATGCAAAATAATCACATGAAATATGTTTTAATACAATACATTTGTAATACATTTTTTACAAATCTGCTTACATTTATAAAACACTTCATAGCATTTGTTTGTGTTTAGTGCACTTGATCAGATGTTGTGGAATGGGAATGACTCAGCTAGTTGTGAGTATCTATCTAAACAGTGTCAGTTGGAAAGTATGAGGACCGTTTGTATGAAGAGCACTTAAATGCAGCGCTACTGTTTCAGCCGTATGCGCCATGTAGAATCGATTAGACCAGAAACTGGCTGTGCGCCAGCTGCTGCCATCTCGAACCGACTCCATCACCATGGTGAGAGGCTTGTTTTGTCACCCCTCTCAGGAGTAAAGTGCTGCCAGGACACATAACAGGCATGATTCACCAACCTCAGCACTGATTCTCATCTCCCATTTCTCGCTCTTTCTCTCCCCGTCTTTCGTCATCCTCCCTTCACAAGAGGGGAAGACAGGTCTTCTGTAGTAGGATCACTGCTTAAAGTGCACTGCAGATGAAAAGCATATGATCCTATGAGAAGCACACTGACAAGCTATTATAGAGGATCCCAAGCATGCTTGTACCTGTACTGTGATTGTAGTGACCTCTAGTGGTCAAGACGTTAACTAATTGCAACACTTTTGACACCATTATAACCATTGCTTACTGGGGGTTAGACGTTTGAACAATCTCCTTGCCTTAAAAATACGGAAATTTGAACATAATCGATACCTCAAATTGTGCAACTCGTTAAGGAGAGATGTGCATGTGATAATACTTTTCTAAGGGATTAGCCTTATGATTTAGACTAAAACTGGTGAACAATTCCATAGACTTAGATTAAAGGAGGAACCAGATGAGCTTGTAGGACTTGGATCACCAAGAACACCCTTGCAACGTCAATGCAACACTCTGAAAAAACAATCAGAACTCTTAGCAACACCATGGCATCCAATCTAGCATCATGGCGATGAGTTTTGCTCCTGCTAAAAAGCAATCTGAAGATAAAATGAGGAAGATTGCTGTTCAGCTAAAAGGTGATTTGTCTCTCTGCCAAGGATCCATCCTGATCTCTCTTTCTCTTTGTGTGTCTCTCTTTCTCCAGCACTCCTGTCGTCCTGGTGCGAGGAGCTGGGACGGCTGCTCTTGTTGCGACATCAGAAGAATCGTCAGAGTGATCCACAGGGCAAAGTACCCTTGCAGCCGCCCATGAACTCTATGAAGCCCTCGCTCTCACATGGGTCAGTACCCAGACAAAACTCTGCTCTACCGCTAACCCGATGCTCACTGATGCAGTTCTAAGCACTGTTAAAAACTCTCAGTAGACTCGCCCCTTCTGCTTCCCTAGAATTTCCCCTCAAAATGTAGTCCTAGTGCACTCATCCAGCAAAGAATTGTTTGCTTTTATGTGGCATGTGATCTTGAAGACTAGGCTTTTCCAAGAAGCCATTGACCAAGCTTTCATTAACAGCTATGTAAACATGATGACATCACCGCAAAGCTGTGCCGATTGTTCTCGCAAAGTTCCAAACAATAGCAGATAAAAACATGATGAAGTAACATTTACTGTCTAGGTTTGATAGATTGCCAGAGAAAACATTACCGTGCTGGAGAGGGTGCGAGGCTGAGGGAATTCACTAGCTTAGTGATGTTTTACAGAGCATTTAGTGCTCTAGGGCTGGTGATTGGCCTCTTTTGCAAACATTACAGCTTCATTTTCATGGAAAAATAAAGTTTTGTAGTCAGGAGGGAGCATTTTCTCTATCGGGCTGTGTTGGAGTTAACTCTTTCTCAATGCGTGTTTGATGTCCCCGATCTCACATTACTGTTTGAACACTGTTTTGTAGTGATGGGTCCTTTCCATATGACAGCGTTCCCTGGCAACAAAACACTAACCAGGCCCCGGGCTCGCTGTCAGTGGTTACAACGGTGTGGGGAGTTACCAATACGTCACAAAGTCAGGTGAGTCACACATATAGTGTCACTGTACAAAGCAGTAACATTGATAGTGATAACATTGATCTTTTAACCAGTGTTGCTTTTGATCTAGGTATTGGGTAACCCCATGGCCAATACCAACAATCCCATGAACCCTGGAGGCAATGCACTAGGGTCGGGTATGTCAGCCAACAACCCAGGGATCAACTCACCTCAGTTCCCTGGCCAACAACAACAGTTTTCAGCCAAAGGGGGATCCAATCAGGCCTACATGCAGCAAAGCATGTATGGACGTCCAGGGCACCCGGGAGGAGGCGGCTTTGGTGCAAGGTAGTGTTTCAAGACGTTTCGAGCATTAGGCCATTCCAGACAGGATGATGGGAAGTTGTTTGACAGAGTTGCTTTGCATCACTCTGGGAGATTCAATAAGCTATGGAAGTCTCTCCCATTAGTGATACTTGACACACGGTTTTAAAGCCAAGCCAACTCTCCGTTCAAGGATGTTTTTCTCGAAAAGGGATGATATCACCTTCTTGTTGTGCCAAGTGCAAATCCAGGAAAGATTTATGTGGCGTTCCAACACGTTTTCTTCTAATAAACAGGCATTTCTGTCTCTGTCAGTTGTGATATAGACATTTATGTGATATGTATTCCTTCTACTCAGTTACCCGGGCGGGCCGAATGCGCCAAGTGGTATAGGCATGCCCCCTCATACACGACCACCTTCTGATTTCACCCAACCTGCTGCTGCTGCCGCCGCTGCTGCTGTCGCTGCTGCGGCCGCCACGGCAACAGCCACTGCCACAGCAACTGTAGCTGCCCTGCAAGAGACCAACAAAGACATGAACCAGTACAACCAGGTTGGTCTCTCTCTGGTTTTGGCTTCTTACCCTACCCTGGATTTTTAACGAGTCCACTTATTAATCTGAAATTCCGCTGGCCTTCTCCACAGGTCTGCTCCTCTTTCCAGATGGGGCCGACGCAAGGCTACAACAGCCAGTTCATGAACCAGCCAGGGCCCCGCGGCCCCCCGTCCATGGCAGGAGGCATGAACCCAGCTGGTATGGGTGGTGGCATGAATAGCTCTAACATGAGTGGCCCGCCGATGGGTATGAACCAGCCCAGAGGCCCAGGGATGGGACCCTTTGTTGGCCACGGGCAAAGGATGCCCCAACAGGGTTACCCTGGACCCAGACCTCAATCTATGCCCATGCAGGGCACTAAGAGACCCTATCCAGGAGAGGCAAGACCATCATTGGTTCAAATGGACTTTCAGCAGACATTCTGTATTCACTATTTGTGTTGGTTAACTAATTGTTGTTGTTTTTTTTCACAGCCTAATTATGGAGGTCAGCAGTTCGGACCCAATGGCCAGTTTCCCAACCAGCAAGGGCAGTACCCTAACCCAAACGCTTCTAGAGCTCTTCCGTCACCCAATTACCCTGGGCAGAGGATGCCAGGACAACAGAGCTCTGGCCAGTACCCCCCAACAGGGGTAGCCATGGGCCAATACTATAAGGTAATTTCATATTGGTTGGATTTTACATTGTTAGTAGACACAATTTTACTGTGGAAATTGTTTAATTCAGCTGTTTTTTGTTTGTTTGTTTTTTAAAAGTCATATTCAGTTTAAATTTGCGATTATAGAAAGTAGTGACAGATCTTTTCTTCTGTATTGTGATGTACATCCGAGTGTAACGGATTATTGAAAAAGAAAGAATGTAGTGTGGGAAATTGATTCTATGTATCCAGTTGTGGATTCGATTTTGAGATGTGGGCACTGCACTCCAAAAGTGATTGTGAGTTTGCATTCGATTTTAAGAAAGGGTGGAGTTTAACTGGAGTAAACGATGGAGAGGTCCGGTTTTCATTCAATTTCAGTTGATTAAAAATTGTATTATTATTTTTATTTATTTTTTTTTTTTTTTTTTTACAAATGTTCACAATAATATATAACATGCATTTACAAAATAGATAAAGGTGAAATTTTCTTCATCCTGACTTTCAGAGTTTTTATCAAAGATATAATTTAAATTTTTTATTTAGGATTTAATATTAATATATTTTTTAATATTTTTGTCTGGTTTTCGCTTTTTGAAAATTGCCATTGAAACTGTCATGGAAAACAGTTTTAGCACTGTTGTTTGCCTCACTGCTCAAATGTATTTTTTGCTAGTTAAGAGAAAATAAATCAAATATTAATAGCAGTTATAATGCTTTTAATTCTCTATGCTCTTTCCTATTTCAGCAAGAGCCGTTTAATGGTCAGAACACCAATTTCTCTGGAGGTGGTTATGGGTATAATCAAGGAAATGGGGTAGGTGGTGAAATGATTGTGTTTTTTTGTGTGTGTTTACATACACAAATATATGTAATCATTTTCCTCTTGTACTATGTAATAAGTACAGATCTTTTTATCTATATTTAGCGATTGTAATCATTTGTCTCTTTGGCTAAAGCCTCCTCGACAGGTGGTGAACTATCCACACTCACCGGTTCCTGGGAACCCCACGCCACCCATGACTCCAGGAAGTAGTATCCCTTCATACTTGTCGCCTAATCAGGATGTCAAGCCCCCGTTTCCTCCAGACTTGAAGCCAAGCATGACATCTTTGCCTCCGCCTCCAAGTGAGTCCCGCAAAGATCCCACACGCACAACCGTTATATTGCATTGATCTCCGCTCTGTCTGTATTACAAGCTCAGTCACAGCCTATCAGAATAAACTCCTGAGAACCCTTTGATCCGCCACCTGCAGCTGAGTAGAGAAAAAGTCCCATTGCACATTTGTCTGAGATTCATGCATTTTTCACATCCACTCAGAGCTCATTCATAATAAATGTGCTTCAGTGGGAAAGGGTGAAACTAGGTGAAGTGAAAGCCAAACTTGAAAGCAGTGATACTGTAGTCTACATGGGAAGACTATGAATCCATCTAATCTCAATATTTGTTCCCATAGCCAACCCCAACGAGGAGCTTCGCCTGACGTTCCCCGTGAGGGACGGAGTGGTGCTGGAGCCCTTCAGATTAGAGCACAACCTGGCCGTCAGTAACCACGTCTTCCATCTGCGCCCCTCCGTCCACCAGACGCTCATGTGGAGGTAACGTGATGTGTTACTGCCATAAATTGCGCAGGCTCTTCCCAATGACCACCTTAAATTTTGAAGCATATTTCTGCCATTATTTACACACTCTCATGTTGTTCCAAACCTGTATGGTTTTCTTTCTGCCGTGGGACGTAGATCTTTCACGCTGCTCTTTTCGATACAATACAGACTAAAATTTTGAATTTTTTTTTTTTTTACTCAAATCTATCGTGTATTTTCAAATGTAATTCATTCATGTGATGGAAAGTTCATTCAGCATCATTACTCCAGTCTTCAGTGTCACATGATACTTCAGAAATCATTCTAAAATGCTGATTTGATGCTCGAGAAACATTCTTATCAATGTTGCAAACTCTATTTTTGTGGAAACTATGATATTTTCTTCAAAATTAATATAGCAGTGTCATGTGGTCTACTGGTGGGGGTTTTTTTTGGGTCATGTTTTTGAGTTTGACAGCTTCTGTTCTCCATTCACTTTCACTAAATGGAAAATAGCAGCGTTGGAATGTCATGAGGACATTTTAGGCGAACTATGCCATTAACACTAGAACCTTCTCTGCATGTCCTACAGATCTGATCTGGAGCTGCAGTTCAAGTGCTATCATCACGAGGACCGACAAATGAACACCAATTGGCCCGCATCCGTCCAAGTCAGCGTCAACGCCACCCCCCTCACTATTGAGAGGGGCGACAATAAAACATCCCACAAACCCCTGCACCTAAAGCATGTATGTCAGCCAGGGAGAAACACCATCCAGATTACGGTCACAGCCTGCTGTTGTGTGAGTATTCCTCCGCTGCCCTTCAATAATATATGTATAGTCATTTAACGGCCATGTCGGAGAGCTGTTCTACAGCATGTGATACGAAATCAGATAACACTGATTTGAAGCAGCTTCTATTCTCTGCCTTCCCACTACATTTGCTGGTATCAGTTTTATGCGTCTGTAAGCTGAACGTACAGATAGTGTATCATGTGAAGGATATTCTGAGGTGAAGATGCTTGTTATCGGGTTGTTACATGTTCGGGGTCTTGTTGCAGTCGCACTTGTTCGTGCTGCAGCTGGTCCACAGGCCGTCGGTGAGATCGGTCCTGCAGGGGCTCCTAAAGAAGAGGCTCCTTCCTGCCGAACACTGCATTACCAAAAGTAAGTAGATGCTGCATTCTTTGGAATCCGCTGATGTCTGTCATTCTGTATTATCATCTTCATCAACCCCTAATCTTTGCAATGTCTCTTGTCTGTTTTTCTGCAGTTAAAAGAAACTTCAGTAGTGTAGCAGCGTCCTCTGGGAATGCCACACTAAATGGAGAGGATGGAGTAGAGCAGACAGCCATCAAAGTGTCCCTCAAGTGTCCAATCACATTCCGACGGATCCAGCTACCTGCTAGGGGACATGACTGTAAACATGTGCAGGTAAGCATTGCTGAATCTTTTTTTTTTGTCGTTTTTGTGCCCCTATTATGCTTTTTGTAATGTTACATTTCATGCTGTGTGTAATATAGCTGTTTGTGAATGTAAAAGGTATGCAAAGTTTTAAAGATCAAAGTGCACTACAAATAAAGTTATTGTTCCCTAAAAGAAAGAATCGATTCTGATGAGGACTCGCCCTGGAATTGATATGGAAAAAATGACAACATTGTTTGTGTAACTGTATCAAGCACTGAGGAAGCCTCCATAGCTGAAATTTAGATATGTTAATAGGACATGTGCTGTAAGCGGTACAGACTGCACCATCTGACCAATCAGAGCAGAGTAGGCTCGTGGAAAGGAGGGGTTTAGAGAGAATGAATTTTCTAAGGAATACTCTTTGTACTCTTTGAGGAGTAAGGAGATGTGAAATGTATATTATAAGAAAATTTAAATGTTTTTTTCTTTACCCTGGGTGCATGTAAACCTATTGCAGGAGACCTCCGAAACAAAATTAGGAACCTTTAAAATAGCATTATGGGGCACTTAATTTTTTTTTTTTTTTATGTTCAAAAATTCATATTATTTGACATTCACAAATTGTTTGTAAATTATGTGAACGCATTCAAATGTTCTCGGTTCACTGATGTCAGTTAATGGTCCAATGACATGCAGGTAAACAAATAAAATATTTAATTTTTAGTAATACTTTGATTTGTTTTTATGTAATTTTTATTTTATTTTTAGCATTTTTGAATTAATCGCTTGTCATCAACTCACAAACCCCCTGCAGTTCCCTCATATTAAATGAAATTAAGTGAGGTTAATAATTGCAAGTAAAACTTGCGTAAGTAAAATAAACTTATTTAAAAGGAAAAATATATTTAATATCTTAGGTTGTTTTCCTTTTCCTTGTTTTAAGGATGTTTTGACACTTTTACTACAAAATGATAAAAAAAAATACTGACATAGATATTGGCATTAGTTTTTACATATTCTCCCCTAGATATTTGTGTAAATAAATTTGTGTTGGGATTCCCCACATTATCAATGCAAAACTAGTGGAATTAAGTTTAATCAGTTTAATCAGGCCCTGATTAAAATTCTAGCATGTCATTTTATATTGATTGTATTTATATTTGAGTTAATGTTCTGTTGCAGTGTTTTGACTTGGAGTCCTATCTGCAGCTGAACTGTGAGAGAGGAACGTGGAGATGTCCTGTATGCAAGTACGTGGCAAATCACAACAAGAATTGTTTTAGGCAGCCACATAAATGTGATGCGCTGTTCCTCTTGGCTGCGTGTTTTATATTTTTCTGTCTGTCCCCAGTAAAACAGCATTATTGGAGGGGCTAGAGGTGGATCAGTACATGTGGGGAATTCTCAATGCGATTCAAAAGTAAGTTTATTTGTCACACATTGGGTCCCACTATTTTTTCCGTCCTATTAAATGCACTTGAGATACGATTGTTAAATTATAAACATCCTGCTATTCACAGTCATGAATGTTGTTCCATTCTTGCAGTTCGGAGTTTGAAGAGGTCACCATCGACCCTACGTGTAGTTGGAGGCCTGTGGCCATAAAGTCAGACATTCATATAAAGGAGGACCCAGATGGCCCTCTGGCCAAGCGTTTTAAAACCATGAGTCCCAGTCAAATGATCATGCCTAATGTGATGGATATGATCGCCCAGCTGGGTCCCGGCCCTTCACCCTACACCCCCCTCCCCCCTCAGCATGGAGGAAACAATGGCGAATATGGGGGCCAAGGTAGAGGTCAGCATCCAATCAGACTCTTTCCTCTCTGTCCGTCTCATAAACTAGTCCTTAGTGTTTTACAAGCTTCATTGTTTTGGTACGCTTAATTTTTTCCCTTCAATCGTAACAGTCAGAAGAACTTACGCCTGCAAGCTTTTAACAGGCTGATTTGCCGTCCAAGCTGTCTAAATCTCTCTAGCTCTTTGTCTTTGCACTTCTGAGGTCATCGCTCCTCATTGCTGTTTCTCTGTTTTGTGCATCAGGCAATAGTTACCAGGGCCATGGAAACTTTGACTTCTCCCACAGTAACTCTGGTGGCGGAGCTCCCATAAATGACTTCATGCATGGACCCCAGCTCTCACATCCACCAGACGTGCCCAACAGCCTCATGGGCCCTGACAAGCCTCTCGCCCACGGCATGCCCGACTCGGTAATTCACTTCAAGCCACAAATACTGATGTTTGAGACATGTTTTACTACATTGTTTTGCATTAAACCTGGGGACAGAGACTTCCTCACAGCCTCTTTTAAAGTTTGATATTAGTCTAACATCCAACGATACTGTAGTAAAAATGTCAATTAAAGAATTAATGTCTGACACACGTCCAAAATTTAAAGTAGTAGAAGGATCAAGAATGGGCATCTATTTATACACCAAATTACTTTTTAGTGACTTAAATTTCCGCGTATTTTTAGCTGCCGCTCTGTGATGTCCATGGGATGAATTTGCAATTTTAGCCCACTGACAGCATATTATTCATCCCCTTTAAAGCATCACCGCTATGGCTATCAAAACCCTGCTTGTGTAACACATCTATCACCTTCAAAAATACATTTTGAAATTTACTGTCAGTCTTTGTCTGCTGAACACAAAGGAAGAAGAATTTTTGAAGAATCTTTGTAACCGAACAGTAGTGGCGGCACGGCACCATTTACTATGAAAGTCAACTGTCTGGTTCCCCATGTTCTTCAGAATATCAGCAGAACAGAGACAAGTATACATGTTTGGAACTTGAGGTTGAGTAAACGATGACAATTTTCCTTTTGGGGTGAACTATCCCTTTAACATGAGGCAAGTCCCACATACGTAACATAAATAGTGCAAACCTTATTCAGCTTTAAACATACAAAAATGTGCATGAAACTAATTATGGGATTAATCGCAACTGTCTTGTTACACTGCGAGCAATGTTCTTGTCAAAATCTGTTGGTCTCTGTTTTTGTGTTGATTTCAAACTCAAAAGAAAAAAAGCCCCCCAGGATTCCTAAATGAACCCTTTCCTCTTAGTATGAAGCTAAATGTATACTTTGGTTTCGCACAGTCAAACACATAGCATTTCAAAGTCGACTCTATCATTTGATAGTTTTCGTGAAACCGCAAACACAGGCGAGCGGCGCATGCATACTAGAAAGTTTCAAAAGTGTGATAAAAATGTCTTTAAATAGTTGAACTTTTACCAAACCTCTTTGACACTCCACTGACTAGTTGAATATGAAAATGTCATTTTGAAAATCATCTCAGTTTAATTGAATGCGTATGTGCTCTGGAATCATCTGCATGGCACTTGTCTTGCTTCTCTGTCTGTCTACGGCTGCCACTCAAGCTCTCTCAGTCTCATCGCTCCTCTTTCCTCCCTCCGCAGATGCCCCATCCCGTGAGCGCTGATCAATCCCATGCTTCCATGCAGCCAGGCATGCACGCATCCCCCCACCCCAACAGCCAATCAGCTCAGCCATTGCATCACAGCGGCCCCCCATCCTCCCAGCCCCCACGGCAACCCCCGCCCCCACAGCAACCAGGCCAAAACAGTCACCCACATGCCGACATGACCTTCAACCCTGCCGCTGACGGGCAGGCAGGTGGCCAGGGACCTGCAGACATGCCCGAGCCTTCTCTGGATGTGAGTATACAACACCAATGGTGGTTTATTTTAGGCATCTTTCATTTCTGGAGTCACGTGCCATTAACAGTGCTTGCACATTCATGGTAGCATCACGCTTTTCTCATGGTCCAAAGCTCTGAGCGTTTCTAATAAGATCTGATTGAAGGAATAGTAAGATTCAGTGTAAGTTAAAGGGTTAGTTCACCCAAAAATGAAAATTCTGTCATTAATTACTTACCCTCATGTCGTTCGACACCCGTAAGACCTCCGTTCATCTTCAGAACACAAATGAAGATATTTTAGTTGAAATCTGATGGCTCTGAAAGGCCTCCATTGGCACAATGCACGGTTCACTCTCAAGACCCTTAAAAGGTACTAAAGACGTCATTACAAAGTCCATCTCACTACAGTGGTTCTAAAATAACTTGTGACAAGAGTGACAAGAATAGTTTTTGTGCGCAAAAAAACCCTAAATAACGACTTATATAGTGATGACGATTTCAAAACACGCCATCATGAAGCTTCGAAGCGTTATGAATCAGTGAGTCGAATCATGATTCGGATCGCGTGTCAAACTGCCAAACTGCTGAAATTTGGCGATCCAAACTGCTGAATCGACTCACTGATTCATAACGCTTCGAAGCTTCATGATGCCGTGTTTTGAAATCGGTCATCACTATATAAGTCATTATTTAGGGTTTTTTTGCGCACAAAAACTATTCTCGTCGCTTCATAAAGTTATTGTAGAACCACTGTAGTGAGATGGACTTTGTTACAACGTCTTTAGTACCTTTTAAGGGTCTTGAGAGTGTACCGTGCATTGTGCCAATGGAGGCCTTTCAGAGCCATCATATTTCAACTAAAATATCTTCATTTGTGTTCCGAAGATCAACGGAGGTCTTACGGGTGTCGAACGACATGAGGGTAAGTAATTAATGACAGAATTTTAATTTTTGGGTGAACTAACCCTTTAAACTCAGTCTACAGCCTTTTGAGGCATAATGTTGATTACCGCCAAATTACATTTCTTTTCTCTTTTTTCAAAAATCTGTGTTACAGTGAAAAACACCAATAGATTAGATGAAAAAAAACATAAAAAATGCACGTTAACATAATTTAAAATGAAATTTAGCGTGAATATCACTTACTTACCTTTTTCTGTGTAAAGTTATATCTAATTTTACAGCTTTTTTGTCTTGACAACTTAATGCCATAAACTGTTTAAACGATTTAAACCGCTTTACAGCTCAAATAATACACAACTTTTGACAGATTTATTTGACCTTTTTTCAAGGGACGAGCCACCTATGCTTAACTTGTATTGAACCCAGTATACTTCCATTAAGGTTCTTTAAGATAAGGTAGCGAGATTGTGACGTAAACGTGTCTGTCTCTGTCGCCCTTCGCAGCTTCTGCCGGAACTGGCAAACCCAGACGAGTTGCTGTCATACTTAGACCCTCCGGACCTCCCAAGCAGCAGCAATGACGATCTGCTTTCCCTCTTTGAGAACAACTGACTTCCTTCTGTCGGCCTTTTGGAGAGGCCCTAATTTGTTTGGCTGTCAGGAATCAAGAGGCACCTGAAGACTGACTCTGTACTTTACAAACAGGAAACAGCCATCCTTTTGCCTCTTCCTCGTGTAAATATCTCACTCTTTTACAAGCAACCTTTTCCACACATATATGGCAGCCATGTTGGTTGGCACTAAAGTGATATCTTTCAATACTAATGGAAATACATGTGCAGCTATAATCAGTTCATATGAATCCGTCACACAGAACTATGTGTGTGCTCACTAGGAAAGTATTGTAGCATTTTTAATTCAGATTTTTTTCCTTTTGTGAAAAGAAGACCTGAATAGAAAAAAAGAAAAACAAAATTATATATATATATATATATGTATGTGTGTATATATACATATATACACATATATATATTTCTTCCTGTACCGGCCTCTGTGTGTCCGCAATCTCTTGAAGGTTTGTTCTTCCAAGCTATATACCACCATGGCTTCCCAAATCCTCGTCAGCTGGATGTCCACACCGTTTGTTTGTCCATCTCCCTCGAAAAAGCACAAGAGAATGCGTCAAACTGCACCTGGAAGCCTGTAAAGGAGACAACAAAAGGGAAGAAAGCTTATCTCGCAATCACCAGAATGATCTAACCCTCCCATCCCAGAGACTAACGATGGGAGTTTTTGCAAAAGTCGAGAACGTGTCCTGTTCTGGTACACCGCACAGCTTTGCACCTCAGTTTGTAATGTGATTCATATGTCCGGCACCTTCAGACGTATGCATCATGTTCTAAACAAATGCTTGAGGGCATCACGGCATGCATTCTTTTCCTTCTCGAGACGACAGAATAGCAAACATTTCAGCACTGTACCCATATCATTGTGCATCTTCCGACAGACGGTTCCTCCTCCCGCAATGTCCTCTGGATTTTCCACTCTAGCGGTCACAGTGCAAGAAGAAAGCAATTCACATTTCAAAGGGTAGTCAGTCTTGTGTCATCCGTCTTCTCCGTGAGTTCTCTTCATGCATGAGGCTTGGTCGTCTTAGGCCCTTGATGTTTGTACCCCTCTTTTGACAAACCTCATACAATGTTGAAACATTCACTGTTGCCAATCGCCCCTTATTTTAGTTTTTTTTTTTTTTTTCTGTTCTGTTCTGTTCTGTTTTTATTCAGCCTTTTACTCACGAACTGTCATGTTAAAGTTTTATTTTATAATGCACAATATATTGTTCATATCATTTTTGTTCTGTTGTTACAATTGTACAAAAATAATGTACATTTTAATGTCCATGGAATACCAAAGTTATGCACCCTGATTTGAAAAGGTGGCCCAAACCTATTTTGACAAGCCCACTTTCAAACTGTTGCCCATAGAATTTGATCTAATGTGTAATTTGTTCCACTTTTAACATTTTGTTTACATGTAAAATCATAGTTATTATACAACAAACAATGAAGAAAGCGTTTTTAGAATATGTTCTATATTTATAGATTTTACTTTTTAATTCAATCATATAATTAAGCTATATATTATCTCAATGCCCATAAATGCATTAGCCAGTGCATAAAATGATTACATTTCAGTAAAACTTTTATAACAGCTCAGCTCAGTGAAGGCTAACAGTGTCCATGTATACGAGATGGATTTTTCGAATGATTTGTTTGTTTGTTTGTTTGTTTGTTTGTTTGTTTGTTTTTAAATTAAAACAGCCCACTCAAATAATTGTCGGTATTTATGATATTCGTAATAATGACATTTCCACGATACTGATGTTACTCAAAGACTGTTGCAGAAGGCTGGCATCTGAATACTGTTTGGGATGTGTTTTGTTTGATGAAACCACCATTTGAAACATGTTTCCATTTCTAAGTTATTTTTTTATGAATTGCAATATTAGTTTTTAGGTTTTTTTCTGTTGTTCTTGGTGTAGAATTATGTACAAAAATGATGTTTGTCGTTGACAATTGAAATACTTCGAACTCCAACAGGAAAGCGTGGGTTCGAGTTCTATAGCGTTTGTCTGTAGTTCACTTGTATATCCTTTTTCAAAGATGCACTGCCACATATTCGTTCCCACTTTGTAGACACAAATAGGCATAAACTGAACTTTAAGACTCCTAACGTTGTCGGCTCTGAGCTGTCATGTACTATCGATGTACAGTCGTTGAAGAGACAGTGGGTGCTGAGGCAGGAACAGAAGGGGTTGAACGAATTAGACTGCGTGTTCACTACTCAGCCACAGGTGAGGGTTCAGAGAGGGTCGAAGGAAAAAGGGGGAAGGGGCACATTAGGGATGCATGTACATATGTAAATGATAAATAGAGACACGTTAACAGAAATGTATTCATTTTCCCCAGGGGAATGTGCATTGTGTATTTAGAATTTGTAAAGCTTGCATCCTCCCATCAAAATCTAAATTGGGTCAAATGAATCTGTGTTTGTTAGCGTCTGTGGAACCTCTAAGCATTTGTTCACTTTTTGTAAAATATTCATCCCACATGACTGAGGAATTTGGGGAGGGGATAAAAAGAGACACATTTGTTTTACATTTGTGTAATATTTAGCTTAAATGTGTATTGCTCCATTTCTTGTGTACTTAAAAAGGTGCTAGAGAAGAGAATGAAGAAAATCCTAGGGGAAATAATTTGGACAATAGGGACGTGGGTCCAGGAGCGGTTCCAAAAGATTGTAACCAAAATCCAGAGTTTGTACAATTTTGATATCATGATCAGGAAAATGAAAAACAAAAATGAGGTACAATCTAAAGTGATTGGCACCAAATGTTGCAGTTGTCTTTGCTTGTACATTCTGTTGTACAATCATTTCATATTCTAAACTGGTCAGAGGAAAAAAACAACAAAAAACTAATTGTGATTTTTAGTCTTGCAAAACTGTATGTAGTTAGATGCTGTGACATCCTAATATTTATCTAATAAATATGTATTCAGATGAAACAACCTTGCACTGTTTCTGATGTTTCATTTGGTGCGCATGCATGGCTGTGAAAACCGCAGGCTTTACGGTTACTGCGAGAAAACGACCACAAAGAACAAAGCGAGCAGTTCTGGTTTGTAACCACAGGGAGGCAAATGTTTCCTATGGATAAAAAGGCTTCCTTGAGGGAGCACACAGGGGATAACGAATAGTGGGGAGTTTGATTCATCTTAGTGACTTAAATCTCTTAAAGCAGGTTCACTGGAAAAGTTTTGTTTAGAGACATTTATACAGATAGCAGCTAGTTATTTAAACAGATTTACACAGCAAGAAGAAAAGGGCTGTCTATGAAACGGGACACCTAAAAGAAAACATCTTGCTATATCAGTGCAAGTAAAAGTTGTGAAGTTGATATACACTGATCAGGCCCAACATTATGACAGTGGAAGTGAATAACACTGATTATCTCTTCATCACGGCACCTGTTAGTGTGTGGGATATATTAGGCAGCAAGTGAACATTTTGTCCAAAGTTGATGTGTTAGAAGCAGGACAAATGGCCAAGCGTAAGGATTTGACAAGGGCCAAATTGTGATGGCTAGACGACTGGGTCATAACATCTCCAAAACTGCAGCTCTTGTGGGGTGTTCCTGGTTTGCAGTGGTCAGTATCTATCAAAAGTGATCCAAGGAAGGAACAGTGGTGAACCGGCGACAGGTTCATGGGTGGCCAAGGCTCACTGATGTACGTGGGGAGTGAAGGCTGGCCCGTGTGGTCCGATCAAACAGACGAGATGTAGCTCAAATTGCTCAAGAAGTTAATGCTGGTTCTGAGAGAAAGGTGTCAGAATACACAGTGCATAGCCGTTTATTGCGTATGGGGATGCATAGCCACAGACCAGTCAGGGTGCCCATGCTGACCCCACCTCCGAAAGCGCCAACAGTGGGCACGTGAGCATCAGAACTGGACCACGAAGAAGGCAAGCCGGCGGAGGCAGTGTGATGCTTTGGGAAATGTTCTGCTGGGAAACCTTGGATCCTGCCATCCATGTGGATGTTACATTGACGCGTACCACCTACCTAAGCATTGTTGCAGACCATGTAGGCCTACACCCTTTCATGGAAAGGGTATTCCCTGGTGGTGGTGAGAGAACATGCAGAAATGGCCTGGTTTCACAGACAAGGTTTAGATTAAGCCAGGATTAGGCCTTAGTTCAATAAGTGGATTTTATAAACGTGCCTTAGGAAGAAAAAGAAGAAGAAGAAAAAACATTACTGGCATCTTGAGACAAAACAATGACACTAACATATTTGCCAGTGCAAGTTGGCTTCAGTTAAAACAGCTCAAACATGCACTTTAGTCTGGGACTGGGTTTAAGGCTCGTCTAAACGGGGAAATGTATCAAGTGCATGGAAATCAGCGAGAACGATTCGTTCACTGAAAAGATTCATTCAAAAATATTGATTCGTTAACGAGCAGCACAATCACAAAGTTGAACCCTTCATGGAGCGTTAAGTAAACTAAAAAGATAAGTGGTAACGTATCATGAAGACCTTTGTGCCAACAATAGTAGTGATTAAATACGGCTTATCCCGTAATCACAACGTCTGTGATTAGTCCATAATGACTAGCGCGGAGAAAAGTAACATGTGGACATCATTTTACATTACATATTTGATGACCTCAAAGAGCTTAAAAAGTAGGCTAATCGAATCAAAATAATATACTTATGTCGACTCGTCCGACCACATGGTGCCGCTGTTGATTTTCACTTGACCATATTATAGCTCTCCTTGCTTTGACCATAGAAGAACATGTCAGTGTCACATGACTGTGGCTAAAGCTTGAGCGCTAATTATTTCATGTTTTCGTTTGTGGTTTTTCAACACTACAGCAAACATGTTACAACTGAAAAATCGTTTTAAATATTGCTCTGTCTCAGTCGCTGCAAACCGACTGGTTTCAGGGCCGATGAAGAACCCTCTTGTGTTTATGGACATTACAGCTGACGGCGAGTCCATTGGAAGAATTCTTATTGAGGCAAGTCATGATTTATTAAAGGGGAATAGGAGCTAATGCTATAGTTATGTGTCATATAACAGAAATGCATTAAACAGAGACTGAAAAGTCGAAATTAATATAAATATGGCGCAATGAAAAACGGGAGAAAATTACATGAATTAGTTTTTAGTAGTTGTTTCTGTCCTAAATATGGCACATCATATTAATAATAATATTACTAATTGTTGTTGTTAAATGTTCTGAAGGCCGGTTTTCATATTTTATTTGCAGCTATATGCTGACGCTGTACCCAAGACTGCTGGTAAGCAAACATGGCTTTAATGATTTTTAAGTAACGTTAATTCATATATATGTATGTATAGGGCCCATAGAAAATGAAAATGTTTCATTAAAAAAAAACATAGACTGTACAATGTAAACTCTAAACAATATATAATGTACAACACTTGATGATTAAAAAGAATATGATATAATAGATCAGTTCTCATGGCATGGTTCTTGTCTTTCAGCAAACTTCCGGGCCCTCTGTACAGGAGAGCATGGCTTTGGATATAAAGGTTCAGATTTCCACAGAATCATCCCTGAGTTCATGTGTCAGGTAACTATTAGTGCTGTTATTCATTTAGCATTGCTTTGTCTGTTGTCAATGTCATCGTATTTCTTTGTGTTTTTTATTTGTTATGAGTTGCGTGTTTTGGTCCTGAAGCCATCTAATTATTGATTTTTTTTTTTTTTTGCTGACAGGGTGGAGACTTCACTAATCATAATGGCACTGGTGGAAAGTCTATTTATGGAAAGAAATTTAACGATGAGAATTTCAAGCTCAAACACACTGGACCAGGTGATGTCACTACTATACGGTTACAAAAATAGAGGTTTAAAGCTGATATTACAGCTTTTGACTACACATGATCATACCCTTGCATCTGATTATTTTGTATTATTTATTAATTTTGCATTTCTGTGCTGATTGGGGGGGATGCTGATTAAATGTAAAATGTGTTACAGGGTTTCCGCGGGGTCTAGAATTTCAAAATCAAAATGTTAGGCCTTAAAAAGTCTTAAATTCGCTGTAGTATTCTTTTCTAGGTCTTAAATAATTTTAAACAGGTTTTAATTTTCCGACGTCCATGTAACGCCACCTCTAATGCTCATTGAAATCCTGCAGCACTTTAGGATGTTCAAATAGTCCAAATATAATTTGCTGTAATACGACTACAAATGAGACCAACATGCAGCTTCTATTGCAGCCAATCAGCTTTCGTGTTAGATTGTACCAGATTTTATAGTTCAGCTAATAGTCCTCAAGTTTTTCGTGTTTCTGCGATTACCATGCATTCAACATGCATTTTTTTGAGATCCTGAAGATGTATGTATTTTGTTTTTTAATATATTGTCATGTGTGGCTATTGTGCATCTAACATAATACATAATATGGTAAATGCGGTGTCCTAATTATGAAAAAAATGCTAATTTCTAGAAATTACCACCACAAAATCACCCAAAAAAGTAGCGCAATCCTGGGGGGAATGAGCTATGAGGAAGTGCAAGTTTATCGATTTGTTCAATCTGAATAAATGAATTTACTTTGCAAGTAAATTTGTGACTGCATTTCCTTTATAGGTCTTAAATTTCATTCATAATGGTCTTAAAAAGGTCTCCAAAAGTCTTACTTTTGACTTGGTGAAACCTGCAGAAACCCTGTGTTAGCACTAACGGATCTGAGGTTGCTTTAGTCACATTGGTAGCTGGTCCCAGATTATTTAATAATGCAATGGGAACTTTGTGAATGGAGAACAGTCCAATTCTTTGGAGATCCGTCATCCATTCAGCTAGACATTGTATCTAGTTCCTCTGGGATCTGATACAAGCCTGTCAAAATGTGCAAAAACTAGGCCTACATGTGCACATCTGTTTAAAGCCACAAGGTGGTGGTAAGGATCCCTCATTTGCAGAAACAGATTTTGTAATCTTCAAACAAATGACCTACTTTCTAAGCAAGTCAAAGCCAGCATATCCTAGTGCATTTTTAGTGCCAGGGGGATCCTACACCAGCACACAGTCTTGATAGATTAATATGGGCAAATAGTGTTGGGTTGTGTAATACATGGCTGGATGTAATTGTAGAAGAGAGCCGTCACTTACACAACCCAGATGTTGTCTTTCATCCAGTACCCCCTGCTGCTTTTCAAACCTTTTTTTTTTGTGTGTGTGTGTTATTCCTTGGGTTTTATTGTGGAACTGTTGATTGTTAGATTTTCCCTGAATCTCTACATCATTAAATTATTCAAAGTGACAAATTTGCTTATATAAAGCGTGCAGTAGGTGGTCTGATTCTCTCTTTCTCTCTTTGTTTTGTAGGTGTTCTGTCTATGGCAAACTCTGGTCCCAACACAAATGGATCTCAGTTTTTCATCTGCACTGCAAAAACAGAATGGTATGCTGGTGATTTTAATTATTACCCATCCCAAGTGTTTTCACTTTTTTATGGGATTGATGTTCCTGACATTCTCTTTTAGGCTCGATGGCAAGCATGTTGTGTTCGGGCAGGTCAAAGAAGGAATGGATACAGTCTCTCTTATGGAGTCCTATGGCTTACATGATGGAGGAACTGTAAAGAAGATTGTCATTACAGACTGTGGAGAACTCAAGTAACCCGGGAAACATCTGTTCATTTTAATATGATCAAATTTTTCACAACTGAAACTGCTTACGCATGTGTTTTGAAATAATTCTATTTTTTTTTTTCTACATTTCTGTTACCTACCTACCTATTGCCATTTTAATTTGTCAGTCTGTGGATTCATTAAGGTGTTTTATGCTTGCTAAGTAAGCAAACGAGTCAGTAAGTATGGTTATTACTTACCCTTACACAAGAAATCTTGCTTATGGGTCAAATACCATGGGCCATGGGGAAATTTATACTGTTAAAGCCATTTTATAAAGGCTATATGGAGATTGTTTATCTTCTAAAAGCTATGCCAGAGAAACCCCAAGAGGTATTTTAAGTAAATAAATGCACATGAAACTGGTTTTGACATATGGAATTTCTTCCAGGATATTTGCATCCTGTGCCCATTTTTTTTTTTTTTTAATGACTCAAGGCTGTTTTCCAGATGAGGGCCGGCTACAACTGCAGCAGTATATCTAGTTGCGTGGCATGCTTTTTAAATCTTCCCGAGAATGATCCCAAACCTTTTTTTAGACTATCCAGCGACAAGATTTCCTGTCCCCCTAAAGCAGGATATGACATCCTGTTTGGCTATGAAACATCTCCACCTCCAACGTTAAACTTTCAGCAAGAATCTTCTGAGCATGTTAATACAATAGTCGCGGAGACACTTGGGAATACGAGTTTGTCAGATGTATTCCATTATAACTGCAGCCAGCTGACATCCACATACCCTGAAATGAAAATGAGCCGTCTGTTTTAGACGACGGTGTGTAGGTGTAGCTTATCATAGTAATGCCTTATGAAAGTAAATTATGAACCTTTGTGGAGAACAGTGCTCTCTCCTAAATGAAACCATATGGGGTCTGAACTCACAACTGATTTGTTTGACTTCTCCGATTGCACTGTTGCTATAGAGACATTCCCGTTCTGTTTTAGTCTGCATTGTTGCAACAAACTTGATATAATTTGGGTCTCCACCCTCTAGTGAAGTTTAAGGGATTTGGAATGTGTAGACCAATTACTTAAAGTTGGCTTCAAGAGTAAAGCCAGCGCCATCGCCAAGTCCTAACCTTCACATTCAGCGCTCATGTGTTTACAATCATCACAAGTAATTAGGTCGAGTGAAAAAAATACACATCTGTGTCTTCGAACCTGCGCCGTTGCAAAGACCAGGCGAACGCTAAACTCGATAAATGAATGTGATGTCAGAATGACAGCTGTTCCCCAAGGCTTCAGACTTTGGTTTTCAATTACACCGGCATCATTCCCAAGGACCGTATCTAAATAATTAATCAGTCCATACTGCCTTCGGCGTGACTGACTGAAAATGGACAGTTTCCCAACACCCAGAGACAGGCCAAAGATTGGGCGGTACGTATATTTGGCCCAAACCGAACAGACATACATCACTGTGTGCTGCTGCTACAAGAAATGAAACAGAGCCATGATTCATTTAGTCAATGTTTTAATTGAATAAACTTCTAAAAGCACAGTCTTCAGTTTTCCTAACTAACAAATAAGGCACATATCGGAATGCCGTTTCATGGACGCTGAGCTACAGATTTCATCTCGTCTCACATTCTAGTACATTCCATCATCAACTCTTTCTGTTGCTCGGTCCACTCCAATATGATGACAAATATTTTACAGACATTACAAACATGAGTGTTAAATCGGTACATTCAGTAAATCTATTAATGGTACTGGAAACCCTAGGAGTGAATAGAGGCATTTATTAATGACTACCAATTAGAGAGGTGTGTTCTACAAAAGATATCTTGGCAAGAATTGAACATGTATTAATATTAAATAAGAATACATTGCACAAATTATATTTCTTGAATCGTTTAAAAAAAACATGCACATGCAAACTTCAGTCCCACACGCTTGTTTGAAAAATAGCCTTCGATATTTTTTTTTTCTTTTCATGTGAAGAAAAAACATTTCGACATCATTCTTGGAGTTGGCAGTAACTGGAGACGGCTAACTAGAGCTCACAGTTTCATACAGTATGGACCTGATTCACCAACACATTTCGACCATGTAAAAGGCTTGTATGTGCAATTCAGTGTTATGGTCAATGACTCAGTTAGTCACATCTTTTTGCCACTGTTTTCCGTCTATAACACCTCTGTAAAAAGGCACTATGACTTACAGTGTGTGAGTCAGTCTTTTTTATGTTAAAAATAACTGTTTGTGGTGATGTTAAAGCGAGTGTTATAGGTTTCCTATAAATGCAAATCAAAACATTCATGCTATATAGCACACACAACAATTCGAAACAACGTTGAAGCACATGTTTGCCTGTAACAGGTAAGGTTACTATATACCAATAACATCTAGAATAACAAAACACAAATAAAATGGCTTCTAAGGGCATAATAATTATGTACCAACCTTTGAATAATATTCTATGTAGTCATCAATATTTTCTTCATAGAGTAGCTTCTGTTGCATATTTTATACAAAAAAAGAATTGAATTGTTAAAAAAAGAACAAAATCCTTCCATAAATATTTCTGTAGGATATAACCAAAGATTATTGTAAAACATCAAAGGAAAAAACAAACTCCCAGATCTTTTGCATCTCAGCAATTTGCCCTTTTTCACATACAAAGTTTTAATATTGCATCATAACATTTTGAAATAGCTAACTTGACGGCAATCGAATATATACAGAAAACACATACTAGTATCTTTGTAAGGGAAAGGAAAAAAAAATCTCGTCTGGATATCAAATTGCTCCAAAATCTTCATTATCTATATT
Source organism: Gobio gobio (assembly GCF_949357685.1). Lineage (NCBI taxonomy): Eukaryota > Metazoa > Chordata > Actinopteri > Cypriniformes > Gobionidae > Gobio > Gobio gobio. The sequence continues at coordinate 27,096,526 of NC_137111.1, read as the reverse complement.
GTTTCCAAAATACACATACCTTTAATAGAAAATAACACGTTTATACTGAAAGTGAGCTATAAAAGTCAAGTATATGTATTTCAAGACAAAAACACATGCGCAAAAAAAGCATTTTGTATAGTTTTAAATGCATGGACACTGTCAATACCACAAGCTCTGTCTTTCGTTCAATATAACAGAAATCTACAGGGGAAGCTCATTTACACAAATCCGCAAAACTCAGGGCTGTTATCTTTTTAGTCATGTATATAGTGCAATGCAACTATTTTGCAATAGTGACGCAAATTTAACAACGAGGGCTTGATCTAGTGGTGCACAGGCATACCGAAATGACAATAAATTGAATTGATCCCAAAACTGCAAGGAAATCATTATGTGTAGACTACCAGCTATGGGTGATCAGCAATGATTATGATAAATCCACAGTAATAGTTTATTTCACTGGTTATTTTCATTACTGTGTTTATCAAAAAGCAGAGGAACTCGTTCCAGCCTAAATGAGGCCTGAAGTAAACCTTGGCGTGTAAGAATGTACGCACAGTGAAGCCATTAGCAACACCGGCAAAAACACAGTTACCAAGAAATACAGGGTCTCAGAAACAATGACGACGTCCAAAGAAGAAAGAAAGTGGCGACTTACAGAAACAGCCTTGCTTTTTGTTTAACAGTGATCTAAGGATAGACTGCCTGGCAGATTTTACTCCTTGAATTTCCCATCAGAAAATCAAATCCAGAATTATTTTCAGACATCTAATCGAATTCATTCATGACATCCTCTAGCAAAAATCCTGATTTTTAAGGCACTAAACGTTCCCTTCAGAGAAGATTCATATCGATCTGAGATTATTCCAATAAATGTAACATTAACTAACAATCAACACAAAATATGTGGACTCCAAAGATAAGTAAACAATTATACACATTGTATTTACCATGTAAATGCGTTTAACTTCATATGTACACCTAGGATTAACAACGCAACATCAATTCTCACAATATCCATCTGCGACTTCCCACTGGAACATGTAAAGCTACATTTATAGTTCAATAATCCTGGGTCACGCTCAAATATGATTAGTACTTTGTGTGAGCCATAACAAGAGGTAACGGCACATAGATGTGATCCTGCACACACTTACTTCCATACAAATATTAACATGCTCCTATCATAATTCTCTCAGTAATACGTCTTCTGACCAATCAAATGTACCCGAAATATTTTCATTACATCTCAAAAAATCTCTTCAGCATTACTTACTTTGTCCTTCTTTTCCCTTTTCAACTAATATATATGTCCACTCAGATAGAAAATGCTTCCCAAAAATCACAGTTTAAACAGGGTGTTATTTTTGCAGCTGATATAAACATATGGGGTTACGCAAAAAAAAAAGACATTTAAAATTAAGGTTTTCATTCTGAAATATGATCAGAATAATTGTGTAAACAGCGGAAAATTTCTTTAATTAAACATTTTAGTGCAAGGGTCAAATTCAACATTCTTTAAAAATAAAGGTTCCATGAAGAACCTTTAACATCCATGGACCCTTTCTAATGCACAAAAGGTTCTTCACGCTAAGAAAAATAATGTTCTTTTTAGAACTGTTCACTGTAAGGTTCTTTGGGGAACCCAAAATGGTTCTTCTATGGCATTGCTATGCAAACCACCATTTGGAACCTTTATTTTTAAGAGTGAAAGAATGAATAATTTTGATTTTAAAAATGAATGAGCAGTGTTTATCTATTTCATCTGAGATGTGTCATTCAAACACACTCTTTATCCTGAGGCAAATATCTCAGTGAAGAACAGGCGTTATGTTTTTGAATGCTTGCGCATTTCGCTCACATTTTGACCCCTGTGCCAAAACACTTTATAAGACGTGTGAAGCAGTTCTCTGGCAACAATTGACGACATACGTGATCACATTTCAAAGGGCCGTGGCTTTGTTTCGATCATCCACACAATTGGTTTCCCTTGGCGACAATGTACTGATGACTGGTTTTGCATAGTTGCCAACAACTCGATTCAAATGTTCTGGGTGCCTCCGTGGCTGCTTTTAGCCAACCTGACAAAATATTTCGCATATGGCATTTCATAAATGTATGTGAAAGATATAAACTACCTGACGTGCTAAGTTCTATTCTACAGTAGTTTCTAATGGCAAGAGGTGGGGTTAGACGATACCTGTCCAGATATAAACACAGATGAAATTATCCCAGTTTAGTTAATTCAATTGCACTACGATACGATATACAAACATAAATAAATATGTGACACAAAAGCCAGGGATGGAAAATCCATTATCCCTCTGTTAATTCACAGTTAACATGATGTGCTATTGACCCAAAAACTCTTCAAAGGCACACTGGGCCCTTGTTCGACTAACGCACAACACCTTTAGTGCTCGGCACATCCTCATAGTTCACTTGGTAGGGAGAATGAAGGGAGAGTCTGTAAACACACAATCAGGGGACGCAATGGTGAGGTAATCCACTGCATCCCGTACGGATAGAAATACTGTTCCAAACATATTCAATTGTCCATTATACACAATAAATGCGTCGCATGCTGCTGATACACAAAGCCGTTACTAGCGTTAGAGATATTTACATGAATATTTTGGCACTTTTCACTTTTTCTTGGAGTGCTTGGTAGGAGAAGTGACGGGGAAAGGGGGGAGACGACATCGGGATCCTCCTTATTGCACACGGCGACAGTAGTAGCCCAGGACTTTGCACTTCTCGCACAGATGCTGCGGGTGCTCCTTACTCTGGTCGGAAACGTCCAGGCCATCGGGTTTCTCTAAAGGACGCTGGGAGGAGCAGAACATGTGAATCACACTTTGAGCGCATGTGTATTTCTGTCCACAACATCAGTCAGGTCGAAACTGGAGATTTCTTTTAGCATTTGGCTAGACTCTTTGGAGATATGGTTTTGGAGACCAAGTATCAGGATCTCGAAGGTCCAAGTCTCAAACCACAACGGACCAACCACAGGGGTGTGTCAGAAATTTGTTTAGGACCGCTATCAAGAGCCAATTCGTCCTTGTTGTGTTTTTAATAGTTGCCAGCAGTGCATGTTTTGTTATTAATACTTCATTATAGATGCCTACAGGATTCCATCGCTCGGGACGACAACTAGGGAGGGAAGACTCTATAGTGAATCTTTGTCTTGGACGCAACGCAAAAGACACTGAGAACGTGTGCGAGCCAAATCTTTTTGGCTGTTGATCACAAATAATACTTCAGCAATTATTTGTTTTCCCACCCATTGCTTTTGGAAGATCGTTTTACAATTGTGTTATTCTTTCCTGTACGTCTCAGTTGTGCTCTGCGGATTACGGAAAACCAGGTTACGACGGGCCATTGGGAGGAGACAGCGCTGTGACTCGAGGGAGTGTTTGCCCGAGCCAAAGGCTTTTGTAAATGATAATAAGAGGAAATGTCTTATACCTCTGTGAATTAATAATTTGGCAACAGTGGCCTGATGCTCCTAATAAGCAGAACGAATTCCTGCCAAAACTGAAAAGGCGCAGGAAGCTTGGGAGGACTTTATATAATACCTCTGTTCCATGTCTGCTCTTATACTGTAAAGATGTCAGCCGTGTTCCCTGTGCATGTCGTTAAGTTTGAGAATGATAAAAGCAGGGATCTCTGGACGCCTGCTTCTTAAAGATATGGTCTGGCTTTCTTTATACAGCGGTATGGCATTGGCACTACTATGATACCTTCACTTAATCATCCATCGGGAATGACTGGAGATATAAAATACTTTATGGCGTACGATCTGGAGTATTGAGCGATTTCCATACTGCACAACTTGGAAGAATGATTTCCATTGTGAAAGAACAATAAAAACTGATTTTTTCATATGTTTGCTTGGGTTACTGGGAAAGAGGGCCAGCTGCAAACCCTTAAAGGCTTTTTGATATATATTGCAGCGAGCTGCACTTCTCACACGCTTACTGCAGGAAACATGTTAAGTGGGTGAGATTGAAAAGCTAAAGAATTTGCTTGTCAGAAGGGAATTAGCCATAATACTCTGTCCTGTGGAAGAGCTGGCCTTCTCAACAGCTGGTTCCTTCGGCACCACGGCTGCTAATGCATTTGGATGCAAAACTACATGTAGGGAAGGTAATTGCAATGAATGCTTCCCTCCCGAGAGCTGCTAAAACATATCCATTTGCATGCTTACTTGCCTAGAACTGTGTAGTGACGCTTTAAAAGCAAGAATAACCAGCGAGACTGCAAATGTCATTTAAGAATGATGCTTTCTATTATAACATGCTGCAAAATAATTACCTAAAAATGTGCTTTGTGTGGAAATATCCAAATGAATTGACTTTGTTCAAATCAATCTAAATACAGCTCCTCAAGGTAAGAATTGTAGGTTACCGCGTTTTACAGTGTAGATAAGTTAGTGACTTCCTGAAAAAGGACCCCTTCTTGAGTTCAAGGGGTATTTGGGTTAGACGGATGCCTTGGGTTTGTGTCTCAGGTTTCAAGGGTACCTGCTGGGCCCCATCCATAAGAACTTCTTGGAAGATTGTACTCACACAGTTGACTGGCAGATTTTAAAAACCAGCATGCAGTATTTTAGGAATATAGTGTCACATTATATGAGCTGTTAAAAGACTGTACCTGTTTATGAGGATAAACATTGATATGGCATTTGATGCATTCCTGTCCCATGTTGGCCCAGGAGTTCCCACTCATCCACTTCCTTTTGCATTTAGGGCACTTGTATTCACCAAAGCACCTCTTCTTGCCTTGGTATGGAGTCAGTCCTTCGCCTTTGGGTCTTGCCTGAAAGGGCATGTCAGAGACAGAGTTTGATTAACAGGAGTTCAGCTCAGAAGATCTACATTCATCTGAAACAGTTTCGACTTTAGTGAACAATTTGAAGCTTCTGTGGATTGTGGAAAATTTGCATAAATTTGTGTGAACAAAACTTATGCAAATAAGTAAAGCACTGCGCATGAGCGATGATGTTATTTGAGGACTATATTCTTCTGTTCTTCTTATAAAATAAATTGTAGCTGGTGATCATCATGCATTTAGGTTGTATGGAAATAAGCAGTAGGAGCAAGCAGATCCAGCTGACAAAAATGATATTAATGAATTATAAAATGATATCTGATATTTTGATTAAATTCTAGTTGATACCAGTTAGCCAATAATTATTTTCGTTACAGCCAGTAACTGATAAATGACTAAACTTCTGTTATTTTTGTTGAAATAAAAAATAAAAGCGAATGTGCTGTATGAACATTTGGATATTAATGTTGAGACTTAACAATATTTATGCAAAATAATTATCAAATATTTTTTTTTTCTTTGGGGGGGTCATTCAAAAAGATGAATTTGAATAGCACAAAATATTCAACATATATTTGTTGAATATTTTGTGCTTTTCCATTTATTGGTAATGTTTGCCATACCGTTTAGATATTCCACTGCGTTCCCTACCCTCAGTTCATTTTACATCTTACATGCTGTATTTCTTAAATAATAAAATGAGAAATCCTGTAACAATTACAGTTTTTAAGAGAAATACTAAAATCTATAGGAGGGGCTGTTTTTCATTCTTATACAGAAGAAAATATTCTCATAAGGACTTTATTATGGGAGTAGTTTCAACAAGTGAGTCAGTGCTGACATCAATACCTAGGCCTCTACAACTGCAAAATAAAAAGACCACGTTTTTCCCTTGAGGATCGCAAACATCCTTTTGGTCAACGTTTGTCCAAACCAAACACGCTTAAAATGCTTAAACTCAAGTCAAACCCTGTCACAACTGATCCTATGCTGTGCTGCAAAAACACAGAAAAAGCATCTAAACAAAATGTTGATACAGTAGAGGGCTGCTGACGTGAAATATGACACCAGGTTTTTTTTTTTACATCTTCCTAAACTGAAGGACATGCTATGTGTGGTATGGCAGACTTTTGCTGGGGAGTTCAGACTCCAAACCACTACACAAATTTGAGAACTCTGTATATGGGGAATTCTAATGATTTTAATTATGTAAGTGAATTCAAACCTCAAAAGATAATTGTGATGTGGTCTCAATATACTTTCTGGTCATTGTTACATACTCTCTGCTTCCTTTTTGAATCAACTCTCCCACAAGAGAACAGGTATAGTGCACTATAAGCACATATGAGTGCGTATAACTAAACAGGATTTAGGATGTGCATCCATGCATCCAACCAACCATCTGTAATCTCACATAACAAATCAATGGCTAATGGAGTGTTTATTCCACACTGTGAAGGGGATAGGCAGACCTAAAGCTGCTTTACTGGTGAGAGGATTTTGAAATGAAGTCCCAGGTCCCATATGAGTAAAAAGAGGTGATATCATTCATTAGCATCTGCTCCCATCCACCCAGAGCCAACTGGCCAACTGACACACTGCATGCAAAAGGCTCTCCTCCCCAACCTTAAACACCATGAGTCAACCACTGTCAACAGAACTGTCGACAACAGCTGGAAACCATGACGGCTGTGGCTGTTGTTTTGGCGTTACTTTCAAACTTCACAGAAAGTCTGACGCAAGGCCACCCCTTTGATGGTGCCAATCCCTGCGCTATCGAAATGCTGGTGGTCTGGTATATGGGTGAGGTCCTAAATCGGAGAACAGGCAAAACAATCAGTGATATCTGGTGTCAGAACCACTGCTTTCCGTCAAACATTTAGTAATTAACTCAGCATGGTGTATGATCTTGGTGTCAAGGGTTGCCCCATGGTCTGAAACTCAGGTGTGAGCCAGATGACCTGTTTTTGAGAACAGTATTAGTTCATGAATGGATGGAGTTAAAGCTTCATATCATACCTCTGTACATCAAAAGGAAACCATGCCTCTATGCTTTTTTTCCATGCATATTTATTTTTATAAAAATATAGAATGCATGTACTGTATAGGGCTGCAATATAAAACTGGGTCAAGCAAACAGCGGATGGTTCGCCTCGAATCGCAACTGGACAGGCATTTGCAAGTTACAGCATCTCTACGAGAGAGATTTGATCAGCAGTCTTGAAGAATTCACAACTCTGTGAAAAAGGCTCTATATATCCAGCACTGCAGAGGTCTTGGACAAGTGCCAGAGGACACACATGATATTCTGTTTACAGCAGTCTGACCTATTTTGGTCAAGTTTAAGTTTTTTTTTTTATAGTTTTCAGTCTAATAGAGTTACACTGGCATTGTGAAGGAAACCTGTCGAATTTGACGTTTAGACATTCTGAAGCTCATGGAAAGGGAATAAAATGAGAACAAACAAACAAATAAATGATGTACCGTTAAAGAAAAACGAAAATCAGAGAAAATAAACCATTTGTTGCTCATTTGAAACGCATCAGTCTTGCACTAACCACCGGATCTGAAATCCACAAACCCAAGAAGCCAAAATTTATTGTCCTATTGTTTTAGCTCTGAGAATATTCCTCTCAGAAAATAAGCAATTGCGCTAAACAAAACACTCGTTATTTTCCAAATGCAACAATCTTGGAGGGAATAAGGGAATGGAGAGTACGCTCTACTTACAGCCACCACCAAGGAAATGACAAACTAATGCCGCTGACAGTAACGGCACAGTCTAAACAAATCCTGACCGAAGCCCTGTGTGTTGCAGATTTGTGTTTACACAGTTCTACCCAGTGCACTGCTCTAGAAGTAATTTGAGCATTTTAACTCAACCCGAGCTTAATGGACACAGCAAGTTTGTGTAAATCAATCTGGCTATTTTTCCAATGAAAACAGAGCTTAAAGACAGGAAAGGGAATCGATAAGAGCAACACTGAATGAATAGCTGATGTTTGATATGTCTCTTCCATCCTGCCCTAAGTCAATGTTTACCTCAGAGGCAATATGCATTAGCTTTTAAGGGTTTTTGAAGGAAGTGCCACTATCCAGCTGTTCGAGGGAGTTATTTTTTAGAGGAAAAGTGGACAGAAACACTCACTCGCCATAAACATGCAACGCAACATATTTACTGCCTGTCAACAGAGTAAGGTGAATCAGTTCCCCAAAACCCTTACATTGTTAATCCTAGTGACCTTAAATAACTGTGGGGTAACCCTCTGAGGACTAAGCAGAATATTTCTGAGCTCGGTGAATGCTCTGGACATCGAAGAGATCGAAGTATCCAGTGACTGTAAACCCTCATGGAGGAGGGAGATCAGATCGAGCGTCTCCTCTCACCATCCCTCCAGCTGTGTTCCCTATGGAGACTGAAAGAGGGGGGCGGCTCTGGCTGTCCTAGCAGCAGAGCCAACCTCCCCACAACAGGACAAATACCACAGCACGGCAGTCATCGCTCACAGCTGGAGACGTTCCTCCAATCTGGCCCTACAGGACTGAAGGGGGAAGGAAATCAGAAGCAGATGAGTTCCACACTGGTATAACATGAGAAAACTCTAAAAGTCCCTTTCAGATCAGCCCTCTGCTTTCAATTAAGACTATAGATTAACAAAAGGGTGCCAGAGGAGAAAAGTGAGAGATAGCCCTTCAGTGTTTAGAGAGAGATAAGACTTAAAGGAGCGGGAAATGGTATGAAGAATCTGTTCATGGCGAGTTCAAAATAAGAACAGTACATTTGCAAATCAATCGAATGCATTTAAATGGAGTTTTAACACAAGTAAATGGACATAAACCTGCTCCTCCCCATCTAACAGGGAATGCTCTCAGAACTTTGGCTAACATTGTGGAAAGGTTCTTTCGAAGTTAAGAACAAACGTTCTTCCAGTAACGCATTCAAAAGTAATGTTCCCATAATGCTTGCAAAATGGAATGTTCCTTTAATCAAATCGAGAAAAAATGTCTTTAGAACATTTTTAAAAACTGAACGTTTTGAGCGTTCAGAGAACATTCAGGAATAACATTTTCATAACTTAATGGGAATGTTAGCTAAATGTTCTTAGAACATATTTTTGTCAGCTGGATCTGCTTACTCCTACAAAATTCTATTCTACACTATAGTGCCTATAGTGCCTACAACAGTGCAAGCAATCATATATATATATATTATATATATATATATATTTAGGCTATAGATATTTATAAATAGCCTATTGCTAGGATAGTCTGTGTTACTGGTGCAGGCGCAATACCGGTTACATCACTTGCCCACCGTGGCACTATATATATATATATATATATATATATATATATATATATATATATATATATATATATATATATATATATATATATATATATATATATATATATATATATATAGATAGATAGATAGATAGATAGATAGATAGATAGATAGATAGATAGATAGATATATATATATATATATATATATATATATATATATATATATAGATAGATAGATAGATAAAATGAATAAAATAATGAATCAAACAAACAAATAAGCTTCCTACAGAACATTTACATATCTCTATAAATGTTGTAATTCAATTGTCTTTTAAAAATTCAAGTAATACAAATTATGAAAGTCACCTTAATATTCTCTAAATAATTTTCTGTAAAATCATATGCTAAATAGTTCCTTTATGGTGGTTAGTGCATGCTATAATAAAAAAAATGTAAGTACTAAAATTCTCTCTGAAACAAAGTCTTGCCATATATTCGAGAAAGAATGGAGGATCTTCAGTGGCCACAACTGATTTAATCAAACTTTTTACCACATTTTAAACTGGTTTATATGTTATTTTTCAGTTTGCAGAATCTTTGGAAGGGTGACTATACAGTTTAAGAGAATTCTTGGAGGTAATTGAAAAAACCCACTTCTTTGGCCCAGGCTGCTTTGGTTTTGCAAGGAAATGCATGTCAACTCTTGTGGCAGAGAATCAACAGGAGACTACAAAAATCCAAACACATTTTTTTTAGCTTTCACAAATGTGGTACAAAAAGGTTGTGCAAAATGTTTTTGGCTAATAATGAAACCCGCAAAGTCTTGGATAGCTGGCCTTCCACGAACACACGAACGTTACAATTCTGCTTCTTTCTTGCAAATATATCACAAAAAAATCTGATTAAAGTAAACAGGGACTCGTTGAACTAAACTAACTGTATTTTCCTATATACATACACAAAAAAAAGGTTAAATAATTTGGGACACTTAATACACACTTAAAACTGCACAAATGCCTTTGCACTCGTTAACAAAACATTACACATACAATTACATTTATTTTATACATGCATTTTTTAAGTTTTACATTAGAAATGATAATAGATTAATTGACCTGGTTTCACAGACAGGGTTTAGATTAAGCCAGGGTTAGGATTAATTCAATTAGGACACTTAAGTAGCTTTTATTAAGGTGCCTTAGAAAAAAAAACATTACTGGTGTGCATCTTGAGACAAAACAATGGCACTGACATGGTTAAAGATATGTCAGTGCAAGTTGCTTTCAGTTAAAACAGCTCAAACATGCACTTTATTCTGGGAGTAGGTTTAAACCTCATCTGTGAAACTGGAGAATATGATATAAAATGAAGGCAAGTATTTTGAAAGTTTGTGGACCATGTCTATAGTTAGTTAATGTGATCTACACCTATGGTTTTTCTACGAGTCCACCTGTGTGAACTTGAATTGCCTTTATACATTCACTAAAAATCACCATAACACCAGATGGTTAAAAATATGTAATGGCTTAAGTAGACTAGCATCATTTTATTTGTATATGCAGATGCTATTTAGCCCTTTTTAAACGTGTGACTTAAATGCCTATGCATATAAATAGGTGTCATCCCAGTGCTTAGCACATGTAAACAGACATAAATGTACAAACACGTGTTACAGAGCTCCAAGCCATTAGCATCACAATGTGAGAACGGATCAAGTGGAGCTCTGTCTGGCCTGGATGAGGAGATTCAGCCAAGGCCAAGACAGAGCCTGCAGATGGCCTTTCCCAGAGACCCACACACAAGAATGATAGTGTCGAGCTCATCAGCTGTGTCTGTGCACGATTTCCGGAGTGCTCTGCAAACGGCCGGACTTGAGCAGCATTCCAGTCAGGTGCACGCTGGTGTTATTTATTAATCCTCACTAGGGCGGCTAAATGAAGCTAGTGTTTTCTTGGGTCTCTCTGAGTCCTTTTCTTGTGGGTGCAGCTGTCTCTTTTTATGCCCGAAATGCAAGAACAGCATCGCAGAGACTGACAAGAGGGAACAGGTGTGCTGTTAAATGATAAATCTGTCAGCTCACAATGCCTCAGTGTTAGGAAAAACAATCCAATCACGTAGAGTCACTGAATTTGGGGAGAAATTAGAAAGCAAGAAAAGTTGAAGTTGACACTTTATAGCTTTAGTTGCTGACCTGGGGTCAGCCTTGACGTTTTTTATTGATGATTAGTGTTGGAGAGTCTAGAGTAGCTGATACTGGATCTGGGTTCATAATGAGAGAGGGAAGGAAGCTGATAACCACCAAGAACTAGTCATTAACACGTTTGCACCACGATGATGTCACTGGTAACACTTTACAATAAGGTTCAATTTGTTTAAAAAATAGTTAATGCATGAACAATAGTCATTGTTATCTTGTTTAAAATTAATTTACTGATACATTTTAACATGTTTATACTTATACATATAGAAAAAAAGTGTATTTTTGTTCATGATACCCATGCAGTAACATTAAAGTAGACATGAAATGAAAATCCACCTATTCTCCACATCTTACTGTGAATGATTCATCTGTCCATGTTTTTTTAACCTCAGAATTGTTCAGACAGTCCGCTGAAACCCGTCCCTTTCTCTCAATCAACTCGCACTTGCATTTAAATCCCATTTCATTTTTTCGATCATGGTTTCACTCGTATGTGTTATAATAAAGAAGAAAATATCTATCGCTACTTCCATTTTATTGCAACAAACATTATCATGTCACCAAAACACAACATCAGACCTATCGCGATACTGAAATCCAAATATGTTTAGCAAAACAACTAAACGCTAGCACTATTCTCTGAGGCAAATAGCCCTGGACCTTACACATTCCTTGAAGCAACTATTTTGCATTGTGAAACCAACACGTGTCCAGTGGTCACTAATAATCAGTAATAATCAGAAAATTCAGTGCAGATTTTGGCCCTTTCACTTATTTCTAGGTTATTACAAAGCTAAGCAATGTTTTCCAAGTATTCCAGATAGCGCTGGACTGCTTCCTGGTTTTTTGGCGTAGGCCCCTGGAGTTTGGCTGCTCCCTCTGCCAGCATCTGGAATCCATCAGTATAAACAATGGAGGCCCCGGTGCTGGAGCCTCTCACCCGGCTCCCATGGGACTGTACTCCACACAGCACAGGAACACCAGTCCCACCAGATACAACGTGCTCAATTACCCCACATCGAAGAAGAGGGGAAGAAAACTCAACTTTCTACTAATCTGTGTTTAGTTTGGCCAGGACACAGAAGAGATTGATTCGCTGATAGATGCCCAAACGCACACAAATCAAACTTGGCCATTCCTGTGGGACGGGGACATTCTCTACACTGCTCTGTTTACTCTGATAATTAGCTGCAAATCTTTTGATTAAAATTCCTATTGTTCAGTTCGTTGTAAATGAGTCATACGCGATTCACACTGTTCACACAAACACGACAATTCCTCTGCCAAACGTTCAGTTATGGAATCGTAGCACTAAGTGTCCCTTGACCTCAAATTTCTACAACAGAAACATATGGTATAGATTACACTAAACAACAGACATTTGGCCAAAGTGAATAGCAATCTAACACTTGCTCTGAAATATATGGGTTTACAGAATCCTTTCGGGCCGGGGTGTTAAACATATGGCCCGCGGTCCGAATATACAGCCCGTGGAGAAGTGTAATCTAATTTTAAAAATTAAATTATGCTGAAAACATTCCCAAACATTTATTATATTTGTATGACAGATTCATAATATTTTACGTTTTACAGCAAGATGGAAGAACTTGTTCATTTGTATTACAGCAAAAGACCCTTTTCAGCACTCTACATCCCCTACTTTTCACCTGAAATTGGATGTAAGTGACAGAGCAACACAATTCAATTAACATGATTTTCTCAATTGTACCCAAATGCCCATTAAATAATTATTAGACAGGTTTATAACTCATTATTAGTTATCAGTGGTGGACAGTAACAAAGTATTTTTTTACTTAATTACTGTACTTAAGTACATTTTTAAAGTATCTATACTTTATCAATGTATTTTATTTTGGGAAACTTTTACTTCACTACATTCCAAAGCATAATCATACTTTTTACTCTTCTACATTCCATAAAACATACTTTTCCTCGTTATTTCAAACTGAAGAAATCGCCACTTCCTCTGAGATGCGATAACAGTGTCCAATAGGTGAGCAAGCTGATTCTTTCCAATGAACCTGCTGAATTGGTTCACAAATCACACTGAACCATTCATTTGTAAATCTGACTGATCCGATTTCAGCTTAGAATAAATAAAAACATGGTCTCGTCTCATGATCTACTTTTAATACTCAGGTACATTCAAAATCAAGTACTTTTGTAAACAATTGAAAACAAGTACTTTTACTGGAGTAATATTTTATTAGGGTATCTGTCTGTACTTTTACTGAAGTACACCACTGTTAGTCATCCATTTATTTCTAGGCCTTCAATTCTGTAAAAATTCAGTTTCAGGTGAATTATTACAGCTAAAGATATCTAGCAAAGAGAATAATGGTTCCCTCTCAGTTGGTCACATTCGACATTACGTCTACGTCACCGACGTATTAGGATCCCAATACATTAGTGACGTCGACATTATGTCTCCGTTCCCTGCTTCGGGGAACGAGGGTTACGTACGTAACCAAACGTTCCCTTTCAGTCGGTCACGTTCGACGTAACTGAGATGTTTTCTTTACTTATTGTCAGTATTGTGGTTTCATTCATATTCCTTAATTATGAAGTGTATGCACAATATTATGTTATCTAAAGGCCTCTTGGTTTTGAAATGAACAGATTCCACATTGTGTTGTACCACTGATTAATTAATCTTGGAAGTGTGAGCATGTATTGTGCAAGCACCGACATGGGTTCGGAAAGGTTTAACAAATTTAAAAAAATCCGCCCACATAAAGTGACGCTCAGTCCAATCTGGCCTGTGACCTAAAATGAGCTTGACACCCCTGCATTAGGGGTATAAAGTACAGTCTGCTAACTTGCTTGAACATGTTGAGATTGCTGGCGGTGGGAGTTGGCATTTCATAGATTCCAGACTAATATAGCCAGACCAAACCCATATATACTGACTAGTGTGAAAGAAACAGAGGATGCAGAGCAACCCTCATACTTGGCCTCTAAACACTAAGCTGTGTGAGAGAGTCTCTTTATGCTAAATCGAGCTGCAGAACATACACCTATTTATTTATACAGATGTATTTATAAACTCCGGTAAATTAAGTACCACTGGATTTCGGTCAGTGAAAGATGTACAGATCTAGCCTGACAAATATTATATATGCTTATGTACAAAAATTATATATAGATGTATAGGAGTTTCTAGTTGCACAAAGACAGGCATTGCTTGGGCCCTGAATTTGTCCACTAGCAGCTGCTCCTTCTGAGCAATGACTGCTGAGATAAGCATTCTTATCTTCTACAGTGCTAAATATAAAAGCTAGCCATACACAATCACTGCATTCAAATATTTTGCACTGGTGATTTAAAAAAAGAAAAGACTAGTGTTCTATCTCTTTCTAAACATTTTGTTTTTATACTGGGTGATAACAAATAGTGTTTATCATTTACAAATCATTTATTTTATGTTTAATAAAGCATTTAATGAGCCATGCAATACAGTGATTCTTTCTCTCTAATGGCTGTTCTCCACTTATTTCTTGCCTAAATCCCTTTAACTGCAGTACAAATCACTGTAACACACAACTTGTGTTTTATTAATTAAGGCGGAAAGAGACACAAGAGCGAGGACACCAATATAACATTTAATTAAATAAAATACCCATAATTCATAACTTAAACTCTGTATGGTTGCCAAGCACTAGTGTTGTAGCCAAGACCACCTGCAGCCAAGTTGAGACCAATACCAGAGTGTGTTGAGAGTGAGACAAAGAGAAGACCAAGACCAGACCAGCACTCCTCAAATTCACCCAAAATATCTACATTTACTGCCTGGGGAATGTCTTTCAATACAAAAATTCAACACAAAGTGTGCACATCTAAAGGGCAAAAAATTATAAATGGTGCATATATAAGGGCTTATCAATGTATGTGTTCATTGTCTGACGAAGAGTCACTGGGCTCGAAACGTCACCTGTGCTGAGAACGTGAAATAAATGTTTTTCTATATTTGGAGCTGTGGTGTGCCAGATTTTCTTTCTTTTTATATTTATTCAATAAATACAATTAAAATAATAAGACTGTTAATAATCAAATTAAATCGCTAACAACAATTACAACTGCATAAATATTGTTTAGATTAATGTTTTAAAAATAAAATTTTGGATATAGAAATATGATGGAAAAATAAAATTATACTTTTACATATGAAACTAAAACCATCAGTAGGTGTAGGCAATTCACTTATGAGTGAGTCATGGAATCATGTAACTGATTCATTCAAAGCAGCTGATTCAATCAGTTTCATTTAGTAATTCACAAAAACCTTTTAAAATTGTTTAAAATGTAAGTCACTTAATATTTACTTCTTGTTACTTGTTATCTCACATTTGCAGTTGTGCTCATATTCGTAAAACAGCTCTATTGCTCTTGTGATATTGCTTAATTATATCATAAGTTATAATATAAAAAAAATCTCACACAAATACTTTTTTGCAATCATATCTTGAATTTTTGGGGGCATTTGTATTCATTTTGGTGACATTTTTGATACAATTAAAGTCTGACACGGCACAACAGTAACAAAACAAATCAAATCATAAATAAATAAATATTGATTCAATTTTGAAGCAGAAAGTTTCACATTCAATCACATTAATGATGCTCAAAAATAAATCGTACAATGTAACGGCAATGATATCCCTGCCGTTGTCGTCTTGTCTGGTCTTGAGATAAAATCCCAAGTCCTCATTAGCCCTATTCAGATGGGATTCGTTTTACAAAGGTAGATGGAGTAATGTCATTTTATCACAGGACGTCTGAAATATTAATGGCCAATTCACATGAGATAAAAAAACATCTCAGTAAAACTACCAGAAATGGGATGGGGTAACTTGATTTACACCGCCGTCACCTCTTAATTAAATTAATTACATTCTGATTGAATTCTGTTGGTAATAGCTAGAGCTAAAGCTAAAAGAAGTGTTGTGCCTCTAACAAGTGCTTTCGACCTTCTATTTGATCTGAATGGTATGCGGAAAACACTTGAGGTTTGCCACAGACTTGTCCCACCGCCTAGAACGCAACTGAATGCTTCTTCAAGTGCATTCATACTTAAAAACACGTGGAAAACTACTTTTAAACAGGGAATGACAGAATATTTACACACATATTTACATATGGTCTATTCTAACAGGATTAGCATTAACTGAGGTCATTTTTATGGACCTTTTTACAGAAGGTAAAAGTCGGCGTAATCTTTACTGACATTGTCCGTAACGATTAATGAGTTGGCACATTCGGACGGGACTAAAATCACTGAGAAGCTCTGGTAATAATTACTTTACCCCACCTCATGTAAAACTAATCCCATCCGAATAGGGCTTTAGCCTGAGACAAGACTGAACGAATATCGACAAGTACTACAACACTTAAAAGCACCATAGCAAATTTGCGTATTAATATAGACAGTATTGCTTTAAATGCAGTTGAATTCGGTAAGAATTTATAGTCTGAACTATATCATTTACATATAAATATGGTTTAAATAATCATTACAAATAATCTGCGGTGGCCATAAAAGCTGCTTTGCTACAATGATTCATTAAGTAGGTGTTTTACCAGACATCCAGAGGTTAATGTGGATCAGTCAGCCTCTGAACGTGACACCCGCCTGAGTAAGTTAATGGACTATCCAGGGTTTCTGAAAAGACTTCATGAGGCAACATCCTCAGAAAAGACTTGTGCAACATTTCCAAATAGCTTTCCAGTCATGAACAAAAAGTAGCTAATGATAGTATAAACTTCTCCAAAATCAAAAAACAATAGGATTTTATAGCAAAAACAGTTCAATATCGCAGCCTTTACTTGAGGCTGAATAACACAACACTCAATAAATCATTTCTTGGGAACCAGCACTCTTATTTATAGGCAATAAAATTGCATTCAGTCACACAAATAAATGAACTAGTTATTAACATACCACAGTGTTTGCTATGTTCATCCCTGCCCCAGTTTCAGAAAGAAAACAAAGAGGATTTCCAAGAGACCTGGCCAGCCAAAAATCGCACATGCATGTCATGAAGTGATATGTAACGTAGCAACATGAATTACGACAATAATGGGTCAACAAGCACGATCGAACGGTCATGATGCAGGAAAAAATCTTTGCACTCCTACAACATTACTCAGACAGACACATTAGTCAAGGTGGAAATGTAGTATTGACAATTCTGTGTCAAACACAAGGAGGTCTATAATACCTGGAAAAAGCTATCCGTTATAAATTTCCATTCATCTTAACAACAGATTCTCGGCTGGCGCAGGGAAGTAGGATTTCTGGGAAGTAGGAAATCTGACTTCTTCGCTCATGAATACTTAGTCCTGAAAAATAACTAAATACATGTAGTCCATTTTTTTCAAGTGCCCTGCCACAAAAGAACTGCCACAGACTATAATGAAATAATTGAGCAACAGCTAGAGCAAATGCACACCTTTTTAGGTGCAAGTTAAAGAAGAGAGGACCCACTTTATATTAGGTGTTCTTAACTACTATGTACTAACATTTCAATTAATCATTTGATTCAATGCACTTATTGTGTACATACATGTTTTCACATTTTAACACATCTTACATTTAAAAAAAAGACCTATATATAATTGCATCTGTAATGAATTTAGTTACATTTATAATTACACTGTTGACACTTCCCTTACACCAAACCCTGCCCTTAAACTTACTCATACCCCCACACCTGTCCCTGTAAAGTCCCCGACTTTACTCGTATCCCACATCAATATCAGCAAAAGTGTTTTGCAATACAATATGAACACAGTAAGTACATTGTACTTATATTGTGATGTAAGTACATAGTAATTAAGGCCACCTAATATAAAGTGGGACCAAGAAAACTTTGTATTTTTAGTAGTTTTGACGTTTTGGCAGACTAGCAGCCTTTTTCAAAGGTACAACTTCTTACAAAAAGGAGAACACCATATAGCCAACAATGAAATAATTACTATTTAATAAAAACGTGTTGTTTTGATTGTATTAAGTTAACGTGTTTTGTTTTGTGTTGTGTTATGTATGCATCTACAGTGGAAACAAATTTCCTTGAGGACAAATAAATAAATTATCATTATCACATCAAATAAAATAAAAACATTTCCGAATGCACAGCCACTTCTGTTATCCAGCCAATGCCATCGCTGAATCAGTAGAAATGAGCTGTTAGGGCATCTAACCATTGCTAACCATTGCTGATGAAGTAAATGTTTAAAAGCTATAAAGGAGGATTAAATAAGAAAATACTATTTCAAGTTCAAATAGTGTGATGGCAAAGCTGAAGTTATAGACGGATCTACAAACCAGTGTTATGCAATCATCTCAGCACTCTATTACAACTGGTGACAGGCAAATAGCTGGCAAACCACTGATATTTTTCAAGAGGGCTTATCAAACACAAGCGTTAGCCATCATATGGGTAAACAAAGTGGGCCTGTTCTGTAGATCAAACCCTGAATCCAGAACCCAAGGGAGCCTAATCTTGAAATAACACTGAATTTCCCATTTAAATTTAGTCAGAACAAATGTGGGCTTTAATGAAGGCCTTCTCTCTCGCACTGTCAGGCACGATGGCTCGCTGTGCCTGTTGGACAGGCAGTTTTGGCATTCCTCCTCTAATTAGGAGTGTCAGTGAGGCCACTAACCTCTGTTGCTTTCAAACTAGGTTGGTGTGTTAAATCAGACATGATTTAACATTCAGGGCCGTTTATTGTCAAGCTCTACACTAGTATCCTCCTTATAATATAGCAATAGACAAATTAGCTTGTAATGTATCTACACTAGGTCGAGCATTGAAAAGTTAGTCGTTACATTTTTTAAAAATGTTTCTGAAAAATGTCTCTTATGCTGACCTAGGCTGCATTTATATGATCAAAAATACAGTAAAAGTTTTTTACTGTTTTCGAAGGGTTTTTGTAAGAAAAATATCCATATTTAACACATTATAAAGTAAAATATCTAGCTACCGGCAGACCGCCTTCCATATTCAATGTACGGAAAAAGCGTAACTGGCGCAATGATGGCGTCGGACGTTGACATTTTGAAATGCGAGAGGCATTACACTTTCTTTTTAAGGTTGAATATGGAAGGCGGTCTGCCGGAAGCTAGATATTTTACTCTATAATGTGTTAAATATGGATATTTTTCTTACACAAACCCAGAATGTCATATACACCTGGCATGAGGGTGAGTAAATGATGGGGTAATTTTCATTTTTGGGTGAACTATCCCTTTAATTAATCCATTATATTTTAAATTGTAATTTATTCCTGTGATGGCAAAGCTGAATTTTCAGCAGCTATTATACTAGTCTTCAGTATCACATGATCTTTTTAAAAAAAAAAAGAAAATAATTGAAATATATTTTTATAATAATGTTAAAGACTTTACTGTCATTTTTTGATCAACTTAGTGCCTTACTAATTAAACGTAAGTGTTTTTAACTGTAGGTTTTAGATAAAATAAGCTGTAAGCATATGAATATTTTAGAAGAGTCATCAATATTTACAAAAGGCAATTTTGCTCTTTTATCTTTTCTGCATCTACAATTCATCTGCTGCAGAAATATTTGCATTGTCTTAAATAAGATTAACAATCCAATTAATGAACACAGAAACAGTCTAGGTCAAAACAATATTTCTGCTATTTCCTGGAAACTGGACAAGATGTAAATAATCCAATTTATCTAGAAAACATTAATGTTGGCTGCACCTACAACAGCATCATTTCTCACATATCGCTGCTTCAAACTGACCTGCGATTGGTAATCGAGAAGAGATCAAGAGAGATATAAACAGACTGTTCTGAGAGGGCCTGCACAGTAAGAGCTGTTTAGTCTCTTCTCAAGGATCGCAAGCTTCATTCCAGATCATTTCTTCCTAGTTTTACAGGAAAATACAGTTTATGCGTTGTTGGCTGTGTGCTACCACTAGTGATATAGTGTTATAAATGAAGCACTTCCTTATTGCAGAGGCTTGTCAGTCAAGAGTGTAATCAAATTATGAGTGACATTTAATGAACCGGAGGTTATGGGAACTTCTCTTGATGTTGATGATGTGCAGTAAAAAAAGACATCTCGCCAAACTTTGCTGTACTTTTTTTGCCAAGTCTATTGTGATGAAATACTGTCCACGCAGAATTAAAGCGGTTTAGCCAGAGGAAATGGTGTTGGTCACCCTGCCAAACAACTAATGAAATATCTGATAACAATTTCCCAATAAGGATAACGATTGCTATATTCTACACAGTGTCCTAGCAGAATACATTTCAAAAACATCATTCTCAAGCTGAAACCGAATGGCTGTAATACAGGTACAGTAAGCCCTCCATCCCCTAAAACAAACCAGAGCATGTTTACTTATCTTAACAAACTAATATGAATCATATCTGAAATCTCTTCGCCTGGATTATCCTTTAATATCTGTCAAAACATTATTTTAACTATGTTATTAATAAAACTGAATCTGGGCTAACAGGTTCAATTTGGTGTTGTACTTGAAAAGTGTACGGGTGGGGGTCTTATTTATGAATGAGCACATTGTGTCCTTCGGTTTCTCAGGAGGAGGCTTTCGCTTGGCACGATGTGTAGATAAATGTTTTCTATGTATTCGGTTTCACTGGAAAAATGCTATGGGTTCACATTAACACTCGCTGGCATTAGCAAAATATCTCTCACAGATAATGCTGACGTTTCTATTAATCGATTCTGATCTGGTTCGAAGCGCTCTCTCTGTCTCTCTCGCCACATGTAAATTCATCATCTTGATACAGCGTGTGGTCCTTGAAAACGGTTGACACATGAGATGGGAATTGTCCACCGTATCAGATGGTGTCATAGCAACAGTTTTACACAAACTAAATCTGCTTCCACAGCCAATGACACGAGACCCTCAACAGCCCTAGTCCCGATAGTGATTGCGTCTTAAAAATGTCCCTGCAATGTTTCTCACAACGTTCACATGCAAAAGATCCTTAGTATCTGCATCGGTCAAAAACCCCATTCCCAAGGATCTCTGTGCCAGCCCGGCTAACCCTAACGACTTGTACAGCTGCAAAATGGGATTAAGTTACCGTGGCAATGAATGACATGAGCAGGTTGATTGGCTTGTGTGTAAAAAGACCGAGGTAATGTATCTAAATGTTTCCATCTTATTTCAGAGCAGATGGTTGACATAGCGAAGAGAACATATTGCACCTCTGTTTTTTTTCATATGAGACACATTTTCTCTTCAGCTGGAAAGCAAGTTTGTTTTCGAGCACTTAGGATGTGATTGTGCACATGTGAGCCATTTTACGGTGTGGTTTGTTGGTGTATCATCATGCTATCTGTTTATCTGACTAGGCTACGATAACGGCGAGGGATTTATTGTGTAGTAAATATCCATGTAAACGCATGTCGTCCCTCGGCTGAGCTGCTCTCGGCCGTGTCCAGAGGAGAGGGCTGTCTGTTATGTCTCCTGCCACAGAGATAAGCTCTATCTGTTTACATTTTAGCCTGTTTCACTGTCTTCTCTCAGATAGCCTTGCCAATTTCTCTTTCTTTCTCTCTCTCTCTCTCTCTCTCTCTCTCACACACACACACACACGAGCATGAAAACTATATACTATATATATAATCTCTGGAAAGATGTACAGTAAAAGTACTGTATTTGGACACTTTTAGACGTTTAGAATTTTTTTACTTGCACTGCATTCCATAAAATATCAAACCAAATGACATCAGCAAATAAATTACTCTAGAGAAGATTAATTGTTACAATGAATTTTAATCGGCTAGTGTTGCAGTGATTTTTAGTGGATGTGTGAAGTCAAGTTGACACAGGTGTCCCTTACAAGTTCATTTTATTAAGTAAAGTAAAGTTCAAGTATATTTGTAACTATTTATGTAGTAAGTATACTAATATCAATGTACTAGTAGTATACTAGTGTACTATTTCAATACTACTTGGAACTAAATTGGCTCACTTTTTAGTGTACAAAAGGTTCACACTTTAGTTTGGGGTCCAGTTCTCACTATCAACTAACTATTAACTATGACTTTTGCCTCAATAAACTCCAAATTGCTGTTTATTAATAGTTAGTAAAGTAGTTTTAGGTATTGGTAGGATTAAGAGATGTAGAATATGGTCATGCAGAATAAGGCATTAATATGTGCTTTACGAGTACTAATAAACAGCCAATATCCTCGTAATATGCATGCTAATAAGCAACTAGTAAGTGAGAATTTGACCCTAAACTAAAGTGGTACCTATAAAAGTATACTTTAAGTGTAACAAACTTTAATAAACTTTTAATAAACTTTGAGCACACAACTACGTTTTTCGTTTGTACTAAAAATATACTACAAGTGAAAAGTATAGATATAGTTTATTAGTTGTAACAATACTTGTAGCACATTTTTTAGTTTATGAAAGTACGCTTTGAAGTGTACTCTCAGTAAACTACTAGATTAGTAGTTTTATACTGCAAGTATACTTGCAAGTTTTCATACTTATAGTTGACTATTTATACATTATTTTGCACTTTAAGTATAATACTATGTTTCTACAAGTATTATTTTTACTTGTATAACATACATTTAACTTGTACTTTAAGTAGATTTGAAGTACATTTCTATGTAGCCTACTACCACAAACATTCAGATAATCAGAATTAGGATCAGTTCTCTTTATAAATCAATATTTTCAAACAATTAAATTTTATAAGACAGTATATAAAACTATGTGAGAAAAAAAGTATTTAATAGGCTACTCAATCAAAAGAGTAAACACAAATACAAGCCAAGTATACTTAGAATAATTCATTATATTTTTAATATCTTCATCAAAAGACTGAGCACAGGCATATGCCAAATATAATTAGACTTTGTGTCAGTATAAATCAAGTATACTTAATTGTAATTTTAAGTATATTTCTGAGAAGTACATAAAAAGTAGACCTATTTTTAGTTTAAAAGAAGTACTCAATTTATAAGACTACTAGCACACTTGAATAAACTTCCTTTTTTGCAAGGGCTCTCAGAAGACTCAACCATAGATATAGTTCATTGCATTAACAAATATTCCATTTGGTATGATATTTTTTCAGACAATGCAAATACATGTATATGTGAAGTGTCCAAATATTTTTTGGGGCCACTGGAGGACCAGGATCCAGACAGATAAAGTGTGTCAGAGAAGGACTGGAGCAGAATAGAAGGAAGATCACAGGTCAGACTGTAAAAACATTCCCATACTGCCCTTCCCCCCCTCAGTCATTCTCTCCCTCACACCCCCACTACTTCCCCGAGCCCTTCCAGCCGCCACAGTGACTCAACACAGGCCTTCCAGCTCGCTACAAGAACTTCTTTTGTATGTCTTTTGTGCCGGGCTCAAGAACCAGTCCACCACAGAATGGGTTTAACTCATTTTTACAACATCAAGAAGTAATTTCTTGCATATATTAAAACAAAACAAAAAAAAACATATATGGTTCTACCACATATCTATTCATATCTATTTCATTAGCCTCAAAAATGATCAGCCACCAGAATGACCAATGATTATGATATCGTCATCACCCCCCAAAAATTTTTGTAATTAAATGCTGTATTAAATGTTGCCATTGTCATGACACTAAGCATGCATCCTGTGGTCTGTCAACAACAGGAATTAGCATATAACAGGACACCATCTTTGCAATGTCTTTGCACCATCTTTGCACCTACAGCTGAATAAATAGATGGAAGGAAGAAAAGTCCACTCAGAATTTTGTATGCAAATAAATGCAAGAAAGAAGACCAATCCTAATTCAGAAAGCAAACATTACAATGACATCATTATGACCATCAGTCTAATGTAAGCTAATGGGAGATTTTAAAACTTTAATCTAAATAAACAAATAAAATGTACAAACCTCCAAGAAAGGTGTTGTGAAGAAGTAGAAGAAAGAAGAGGAAAAAGAAGGGGTAGTAAAACAACATTTTCAAGTGAGGATTATTTGGCTTGGCTCTAAAGATTAGGACTTAAAACAACTTTTGGAGTCAAATCAGTTCTGTCCAATGAAATGTCAGGCTGCAGAATGATATCTTTCCAAGTTATAGGCTTAAATTATATACAGACACTGAAAACAGATAATGTTTGTTTATTGCTTGTAATGTGTTTCTTTGTTCCCATTTATTACTTTATATGTGCTTGTATGTTTTAAAGTTTTTTTTTGTTAGTTAATAATAAAAACAGACAATTATTTTGATTTATTATCTTGTTTTAAAACAAATAAAACAAATAATTATTTGTTATTCTTTTAAAAAAGTACAAGAAATGCACAAATAAATTTGATATTTAGAGTTAGTAAACTCAGATCGGATCGCAAAGTGCCTAAACATTCCCATCTCAAACACAGCTGTCTTCCCTGATCCTCCATAATAACAAACAGACTCTTCTGCTAGTAGAAGATCTGTCCAACAGGAGATTGCCTGTACTGTGATTAAAAAGGAAAAAAAAGATCTGTGGTCCCCACTTGTGCTGTAGTCAGCATCCCACTGGGTGAACAATACGAGCTGACTTCCTGACCCCTTCGTCTGGGGATCCTAAAAACAAACAATGGGACCCTTAATTAACATCGGCCATTCCCAGCACTAGGCCCTTCCTGACGGTCCTGATTCAGACCTGAACACAAAGCTTGCTGTGTTATTCCTCTGACACCATCTACTGTGCTCGTGTGCCCTGCTCCTCAGTATGAACGCTGCCAGTTAGGCCTCTGTAATATTCATTTGGAACAGAAGAGAGAGAGTCATCGACCCTTTCACATCCTGAGGTCAAAAAATAGGAGCGATGGCATTCAGTCTGGAATCTAGTGACTCTGGTGAGAGGGATGGATCAGTCAGGGTTATCGGTTTATGATACCAGATGAGCTCATGGTTGTACATTAGCTGTTCTCCTAAACTGGGCAGGATGTGTTGCCATGTTAGATAAGGGCAAACAAATGGCCATTTCGCTGAAGTTATTAGGTTGGTACAATGTAATCAAAGGAACTTGTAGGTCGTACATAGTCTTGTAACAACAAACAACCTCTTGGTAACAATACCAATGACCTTGTGCAGGTTTATGGTGTCTTTGTCTATGGTTTAAGTTGGTGCCACACAAGAGTGACTTTGAACAATAATTCAGAAGGTGACTTCCTGTGACTAACCATTGGAGAAATCCTAAATTCTCACATCAAGTTAAAGGCATAGTTCACCCAAAAGGACTTACTTTCTTCTGCAGAACACGAAAGAAGATATTTTGAAGAATGCAGTTAACCCTTATAGAACCTGAAGCTAAAATAGGTTGTTTCCCCATATTTCGATTGTAATTTTAACACATTGGGTCTCATTCGCTAAGCATGCGTACGAACAAAATTGTGTGTGAAATGTGCGTACGAACGATTTTAAGAAAAAATAACAATGCACCAAAGATTTTGTAAACATTTTTTTTTTATAAATGTACAAAAAATATAGGAACAACTGAAACCACACGTACGCAAAAATAACTTAAAAGGCTTTATAATTGTGCTAAGAAGTTATATTTAATCCTAACATGACTATAATCACATTGAAGTATATTGCATTAATTGCATTATATAATCCATATATACAATTATTAAATAATACAATTTAATTTAATCTTAAATACATTCGATCATATACAAGAAAAGCTGCGTTATAAGCTTCAGCTGCAAGGTTTCTCTGAATAACCCAGATATACGCATATGTACAGCTGGCTGATGCAAGGTCTGTAATCTGGGTCTTTATAAAAGGTGTTTATTGTGAGAACTGGTGAGAATGGCACACTTGGCATTGCTTGAGGATCCGGGCGAGAGTGTGTCTGCGAACAGCGGCAAGTTTGACAAGAGTGACAAAAGGCTGGAAGGAAAGCGTGTGCAGAAAGCCCTTATGAGATGGTTTGGATGTGTTTTATGCAAATGACTAACCCTTGTGCATGTGGCCGCTCATTTAGAATACTCCACATTCATTAACATCAGAACGAGGTTAAGAACAAAATCATGTGCGTACGAACGTTTTGTGAATCAGGCGGAGTTTTTTCGTGAGAAGTTCTCCTGTGCGTACAAATACGAAAGAATCCATGCAATTATTAGTGAATGAGACCCAATGTGCTTTCTTCAAGTGCAAGGTGTCATTTTCGGGATTTTAATATATTACAGTTATTGACCATTACTGTGTGGTGAGTTTGTAAATTGCATTTAAATAAATAGACAAAAAAATTCGAATACATTTACTGGTTTTTATTCAGAAAAAATCTGAAAAATCACGAACGAAAGAATCTAACACTTCAAAGTTGAAAATGAACTATAATACATATATGCAAGTGTTTTTTGTGACACTGGGTTGCACAATTTTCACCTAGGAGCTTTTTTTCCATATATGAACACATATACACATGCACGCATACATACATATGTGCACACACACATATACACCTTCACACACCACATGCTAAGATGCGTGAAAGAGTCCCACTTAGCCGAGTCTCATCAAAAATCATCCCAATTGCTGTGCACTCCTTCATTCACCATGTTTTCTTTTATTATTTTATGGAATCCAAAACACTCTAATCTGCCACACTCTGTATCTCTCCGTTCAAATCCTTCCTTCCTCCTCTCCTCGAAAGCTGCTGTCATTTGCTGACGGAAGGCATGGAAGTGCCATAATAAGCCATATATTGCCAAAATGTGCATGTTGTCTACTCTTAGAAACATTTTGAAATATTTTGATTTTCGAAATGGTTCAAGTGCAAATGGTTGAAGCGTTACTGTAACATGAATACAGCTTGGCTGGATGTGTCGGCGACGACACACCCGGTTTAAAAGGGTTAAAACAGTTTTGGTTACCAATGACTTCCATTGCATGTGCAAAATATTATTCAAAATATATTTTTATCTAAATAAATGCAGTTATACAGGTTTGGAATGACATCAGGGTGAGTACATTTTCAATTTTCATTTTTGGGTGAACGACACCTTTAAGAAATCAGACTGGTGCCAGAAAGAAAGAGCACAGAGAACCAAATACAACTCAGATGAACTAAAAACTGCAGAAAATCTATATCATAATCAAAAGCCCACAAATCAAAGTTTGTCATGTCCTTTTTTTTACCAGCAGATTAAATAATATTAGTGTTGACATCCACTGCTTATATTTGTTTTCTTTCATTAACTTTTGAGCTCACAAGACCAGACATGACCACAACCTCTCACAGAGAAATTATTGAAATCTTTATGAAGGATTCTGGACAAATAAAAGTTAATGAAAAGATAATTACGATGGATTTATTAAACAATTACACTCAAAACTGTAGTCCACATCAGTGAAAGGCTGCATGTATTAGTCTCTTTATCCAAGCAATATACCCCATCTGCACAAAGCAGGAATCGCTGTGATTGTTTCGAGGGTCTTTTTAAGACTGACGCCACTGTGCCCTTTAATTTGTCCACATGTCTTCTGTTTAAAAAAACAAAACAAAAACAGAACAACTCTGAAGCAAAACATCAGTCACATTTGTGGTTTTCTCATTTCTAAATATGACAACAGATCACAACTCTCACTTGAAGAGATGTTATCATTATCCGCCTCTGATTGTTGACATAGAAGTCTCATGCAAAGGGACATCTACAGGCCAGAAAGAGGGAGGCGCATTTGCTGTCGTATCAGCAAAAGTCAGAGGAAGAGTGCTATTCTCTGTGCACAGAACACAAAGCAGCTGGCAGGAAACCCGCTTTTCATATTCTTTTTAACTTTGATTTCCGTTTTGAGGAAGTGTGCTCTCCCTGGTGCTGGCCTTCATCAGCTGACTGTTTCCAATTCCTGACAAGGACTTCTCTAATCGTACCAGCAGTGAAACTGCTGCTTTATTAAGATATAAAAAAGAGGCACTCTGTTCCACATCCAATCACAGTCTATTGCACTTCTTATGAGTCTCATACTCAGTAAAGATGCACTTTATGCATTACATTAAAAAATACACATACACAAATCAAGAATATTGTAATATAACTATTTTCTATGTGAATATATTTTAAAATATAAAATGTATTCCTGTGATGGCAAAGCTGAATTTTCAATATCATTAGGATCAGTATCACATGATCCTTCAGAAATCATTCTGATTTCATATGCTGATTTGATGCTCAAGAAACATTAAGTGTCAGCAATGTTGAGAACAGTTGTTCTTCTTAATTGTGGAAAATGTGAGACATTTTCCAAGAATTGTTTAAAGGGGTCATGAATTGAGAAATCAACTTTTCATTCAGCCTTTGCTATATAAAAGTTCATTGTGATATAAGAATATCCTGTAAGCTTCGGAGCTGAAAACTTCCTTGTTAGTCAAAGAAAAGCTTTTATTGACACCAGGCCCAATAAACGCTCAATCTCGGAATGTGCCAGGCTCAACAGAAGAAGAAGAACGCCTGATTCTGAAGCCCCGCCCACCGACTCGCGCAAGAAATGTAACATACATAACATGGGCCTTCGTAGAGCTAAACAGATCGCGCTACCAAGCAATAAACATGCCGAAGATAGCAAGATATTGCGCTGTGCCTGGTTGTGGAAGAACACAGTTGCTGCATAAGCTTCCTTCAGATTCTAATATTATGAATGCATGGTTGAACTTTATTTTTCATGAATATCCAGCTCACATGGGGAAGACATTGCACGTTTTTTCCTTCATTTCACCACGGATTCGTTTGTAAACAAGATACTGAATTTGCAGACAGGATGAGATTACATGAATGAATGAAGCAACACACTTACAGTATGTGAGTAAAAAATTGTTTTAATAAGTGATAGTATTGCATTGTTACAGATCGTTTGATATCTATTGATAATGTGTACTTGTCTAAATTAACATAACTTAGCATGCTGTCACAGGCTGGAGAATCCTTTATTTGAGGTGTTGTTGGTTCATTGTGCTGCAATTCGTGATCAGACTCGGACATGTATGGGCTAGGGCTCGCAAAGCCCAACGTCCCGGGGCTATGTGTTTTCCAGACGGGCTACCAAAACGAAAGCCCGTCGGCAGACCAGTGAATCTTAAATAGTGAAATAACATTCCTTTCTTGATGTGTGCAGTTCACACTCTTGACTTGATATTTGAAGGAAAAATACAATCGCAGAAGTTTTGATCCTCTGCAGTGAGGCTTGTGCATGTGTGTGTGTGTGTGTGTGTGTGTGTTAATGATGCATGGTTCACGGTTATATCCACAGATTGGGCGGGCCAAGTAATTAAAAATAACATTCCAATTAATTGCGGGTGGATGAGAGATAAATCATTGTGTTTGTTTGATAAAGACATTTTGCGGGCCCTGTAGGCGAATCATTCGGGTTGCCGTTTTCTCACACGCTTTCAAAACAATTCCTCATGTGTACTCATGGGGGAGCAGAAGCTCATTATAATATGCAAAGCTTATCCAATCATAGCAGTGGGCATTTACTTCCAAGTCTTCAGTGCGGCACGCCCAGAAAAACTGAGCGTTCCATGAGAGAGGCTCAAAACCAGGGTAGAAAATAGCCTATTACGTATTCATTGTGATGTTTTTAAAAACCACGCAAACATCATAAATTGACCTCAGGCAACAGTATAAAAATTTGAAAAGCCAGTTCATGACCCCTTTAAGGAAAAGAAGAAGAATAGCATTTATTTGAAATAGAAATTTTTTGCAACATTATAAATGTCAGCCTTGCTGAATAGTGTTACTTTAAAATCAACTTCTTCTGACCCCATATTTTTTAACAGTAGAGTAATTCAATTGACTTTAAAAGTAATTATATTTGCCATCTGGGACCCACTTTATATTAGGTGTTCTTAACTACTATGTACTAACATTTTAATTAATCATTTGATACAATGCACTTATTGTGTACATACATGTTTTTACATTGTACTTACATTTTTAGAAATACCTGTATGTTATTAGATCTGTAATTAATTTATGTAGTTACATTTATAATTTCACTGTTGACACTTCCCTTACACCAAACCCTACCCTTAAACTTACCATACCACCACACCAGTCCCTAACTTTACTCGTATCCCACCATAATATCAGCAAAAGTGTTTTGCAATACAATATGAACACAATAAGTACATTGTACTTATTTTTTTATGTAAGTACATAGTAATTAAGGCCACAAAATATAAAGTGGGGCCATGGTCTGTATCAAATTAGATGAATCACTGCAGTTCAAAATGGCTTTTACGATTGTACATAATTATGTTGTACATAAAAACACGTTTTGGACCATGCATGGATGTGAGCACTAACTCTTTGCATTGCAACATCAGACTGGTTGTTTCCCAGGACAGTGGATTGACAGGCTGTGAGAAACACTAAGCAGCTGGTCTGAACAAACATGAATGCAAACAGAGTTATGAAGAAACATCACACTCAAATTAATTTACACAACTGCATTTTGTGTACAATAACATCCATTTCTGAAGAACAACTTTGGAGCTGTGTTTATTTATAATAATGACAGTAAACTCAGTCAATGCCATACAACTAAACTTTCTTTTTTTCAGCAGAAACATATGATCCCGGTCTGATGCAAACACAAAATCTAAATAACACACGTAGAAAATTCACACACTATTAGGACACACTATAACTGTTTTTCAACTGTGCAAAGAGATTTTTTAATGAAAAGACACTAAATTCAAACTACAACTGTTACAAGTGTAAGTTAATGGTTTCAATAGATCTAAATACTGACAGTCAGTTTAAGTTGGATTTCAAAACTGAAAACACTGATTAAAAAGACAAATATTTTTAAAGCATTTTCCCATCATAATACAACATTTCCAGCTAAGTTTGACAACATGTTTTTGTTCAGAATGGAATCTACTCTAACTCAGACCATAATTCTCTCTTGATTTAAACAACTGCCTGAAATTTATCCTGAAAACAGATAAAGATAATATATATATATATAGTGTACAACAAAAGGCACACTTAGACGAGTCTGCAGAGGACATATCTGCCCAAGAGTCTGGTGATTTATATCACATCAATGAATATGTGGCTTTTGAAACAATCATTACATGTTTTCTAGCTCTCTCAGAGGAACAGAACTATCAAATGACCAAGTACGCACTATATATATTACAAAACATTTTTAACAACACATATTTCACACCTCATTACTTGGCCCTGACATAGTTTCTGATTGAAAATGAACTTGCTTATGTGTGCAGTTACAGCTATTTATTTGTTTCTATCAAGAAGCAGGAAATGCATTGTCATTTTGGCTCCCTATTAGAACCATGTTTATGTAATTATCTCAGCAAGAGACTGAAGAGAAGGTGACTGTCTCCTAAGAGCTCAGTGATTGCCTCTTACATCAGAGTGTTTTCCTTTCACAGGCGGGAGCAGTTGTAATGGAAGTTTGTCTCAAACAAAGGTTTCTTGTCAAACGAAATTACACAACCCCAGGCTAATGTTTACAATTTCACTATCTTACATAATGATAACAGCAACAACAAATCATAAAAGCTTTATCGCTCTGACCAACGGCGGACAAACTGCTCTGTGAAATAAAACATGCAAGTTCAAAAAGGTGTTCGCTTTGGTAGTAATGGAGTTGTCAAACTGTGAAGTGCTAAGGTAGATTTCACTCATGCTGATGATGATGGGGCACCATTTGTTCAAAATAGCCCCCAAAGTGTTGAATCTGCCACTTTAATCAATAGACTTAAGTGGCCCAAAACACCTGGAGGAACCAAACCATGCAAAATAAGGGCAACATATGTTCTTAAAAACAAAAAAGACATGAATGAAAGTTGCATCACAAACAGCAAATTTCCTGATTAATTTGAAAAATAACTGGAACAATATAATACAAAAGAACTGTATTGTAACCATACTGCCCTCCAGAATTACAATTCAATGAAATAGTAAACTGGCTTCAACTGTAAAAATCTGCTCAAAAACAGAACATCAGGACACTGGAGGAAGACGAAAGAGGCTATATATATACACACACATTCCAGTGCCATGATTACGATTTGAACAAGAGATGTATTATGTCAAAAGAATAATGAGAGCGCTGTATGAAATCAATGGCATTCATGCGTTTTTGATTACCATAAAAGAATTTACAATTTTCCCATCAAAAGGATATGAAGACAACAGATCCCAGCTGAGTATACTCTACTGTATCTGGTTTCTCACTGAAATTCATACAAAAACAGTACGCAGTGTTAATATTGTGAACAAAATTACAGACATTTTTTAATTTATAACAGATAATGATGACAAGATAAAAAAAAATGCACATAGTGAACGACAAAATACAACGAGAAAAACAACACAAAAAAGGACCCGAAAAATCTAGCAAAAATATGATTGCTTCAAATAATCTAATAATAGTCAATAATAAATGTCCTGATATGCCTGGATAAGCTGATCAGTGAATTAACACTGGTAAAGTGAAGCACTTTGCTACTAACCCAAACACTCGCACCATATACGTATGAGATTAATCACATACACACACACAACATAAACGAAATATTATATTACATCAAACGTATAACATCAAAACATATTACAACAAACGCATGCTAGTCGGAATGTCTAAGTCACGTTGTGATTACACTTACTTTACAAGGCACTTAAAAAGGACAATGAACAACTAAAACAAAGAATTTACAATGTTAGTGTACTTTTTGTTATTTCAGCATTTTGGGTTTTCATAAGGGCATTTTCACAAGCTGTTAATATATTGAGGGCCAGATCTACTAAACAGGGCAAATTAGCGTGAGAGCGCATTCAGCGCAATTCCAAAAAAGCACCGATGGGAGTGAAAAGTCTACTGACGACACACAAATTAAAGAACACAGACGCAGCCGGATCATTTCTATAATGACCAACACAATCTACCAGTTAGCGTTTGGTTTAAGACGTGCTTTTTGGGGCGGTAAATAATGGCGCAAACACCAGCGCAAACCTTTGTAAATCACCTTGCATTATTCTTTTAAATACTCTCCTCCCATGAATTTTGCGTCTGAAAGGGAAACTCCTACAAATGCATTTGCAATAAGTTCAGCCACAAAAATAACTTCAGCGCAAATTTTTCACTGAGTGTCATTAGTAAATCCTGACAGTAGTTTTTTAACGCCAAAAGAGGGTTTGTCAATCTGGCGCCAAATGTTTTAATATTTGCATTTTTTTGAGCAACTAAAATGTTATTTTCATCGATAACCCTAACCCTGGCTGAAAATCAATATGGTTTGAGAAACGATTACATTTAAAATACTTTTTTCTACTTTTCTAGCATGCATGTTTGAGCAACAAAACATCCAGCATCCCGTGTATTGCACAGCGCCACTAACACAACACATCAAGCAGGGAAAATGTAAGTAGGAGACAGAAACATGATTGTGACCCCGTAGTAATTTCTCATACAACAAAAGGCATTCTTTTCTGCACCCTGTACCATGTTTCGGCGATTTCCTAACAAGAATCACATTGATCGGTTGAGGGTGGGAGTCAGAGCGCTTACTGTGAATGACATCCAGTGTCACTATGAGACTGTGACACAAAAAAGGGCATTGGCAATAGGGATGCATTGCAGAGGACATGACTCACAAGCTGAGCTTACATGCAGGGACTCTTACGCTTTTGCAAAGCTGCATTCCAGCGCACACATTTTCCATGAGGAAATCCCACTGCACCTCTGTATGCAGGGTAGATTGACCCTCATCGACTGAAACAATCAGATATTCGCCTGGCATAATATAAACAAGAATTGGGCCACAGCTTTTTGAGGTCTCGGGAATTCTGGGTAATGAATGACAGAGCAAAACGGTTCCCGTTTAGTGGAACTTGTTTACATAACTCTCACTAGCTGCCCCCGGGCAGAGCAGAGCTGGTCAAACAGCTGCCTGCTCAATGGTGTTCTTTTCCAACTAGCACTCCCTGCGGAGCTCCGCTAGGGCCAGAACCACTTCCCCTAGGTGACA
This sequence comes from Gobio gobio, assembly GCF_949357685.1. Lineage (NCBI taxonomy): Eukaryota > Metazoa > Chordata > Actinopteri > Cypriniformes > Gobionidae > Gobio > Gobio gobio. Next base: position 27,062,187 of record NC_137111.1, on the reverse strand, counting down.
CATGCGAGTCTGAACCGCACACACCAAAAGACATAACCAACACACTTCCTGCCCCCACGCTCTGCTCCAACCGAGCCATGACATTCCCCAATTCCTATCTGGTCAGAATGGCTGTGTTTTGATACTCTGCCCCTGCTCTGACTGGGGAGCTTGGCCCACTGTAGCTCATCTGCTGGGAAACGAATGGAGACGGTGCACTGGGAGAACGTATGAGAATGTGATTCTCAGTGCTGGCTTTAGATCACAGGTCCCGCTGTGCCCTGTGAAGTCAAATCCTCAGTGTTTGTGTTGGCAGGGAGTATGTAGTCCTCTGGACAGGACAAACCCTTAGTGGGGACCAGCTTACCCTGGAATTCATTTCCTCTGAGAGAAGATCAGACTCAGCATGTTCGTCATTTTCCAACTGTCCTTTCTGGTGTGAATCGAGGGCGAATCATTGCATCTGGACGGGTAAATACATGGATGCGCCATATGACAAATGCAAAGTAAATCACAGAAAGTGAGACTCCAGGGGGAGGTAAAATACATCAGTGTTGAAATGAGTAGGTGTGGACACTATCGTGGGACTGGACGTTTCTTGTGTTTCCACTGACATCCACACAAGCACCTGAAATTTAAAACATGACAGTTCTGACAGTGATTTACAGACCGGTCTCGGGCAAGTTTTATAGCCTGCGGTGTTTTGTCCTAATAAAACTTAACATTTGTTCTTTTAGTATTTGTTTTCCTAAGCTGTTTAGCATGAGAGGGTTATACCAACTTAGTTAAACACTTAACCATTGTGTAGATTGCTTTAGACCAAGGATTTTTAGACTTTAAAAGCCAGGTTGTAGAAAATGTGAGAGAAGAAAAAAAGGATTTCATATTTTATCAATCACACAAGTTAACTGTTAACTGTAAATCTGCTCTGGAACAGCACACTATATAAATATAGTTTAATTGAATTGAAAATATTCTAATATTAGCATTACCCTAATAGTGGATAATAAAATGTCAAAATGTTCCATATAATATTTTAACAATTTGCTTTGGCTTCAGTACAGTAACAATATAAAGCCAATTATTGAATCATTTTGGTAATAAACATAAATAGGTCTTTAATACATTAAAACATTTGTATTTCATGTGTAAAGAGCATTATATATAATGCACAGTTTTGCACAGTTAATGCACAATCCTCATATTTGGGGGTACTTTGCATCAGATGTTTGAAATCCCCTTCTTTAGAGAAGAGCGCAATAGCTAATTTATTGGCAATAACAATAATATCACAGTCAACATAACATGACCATGACTGCTATGTTTTCGTAAATGAATCCACAATTACATCATAACACTGATACAACTACGATTCAATCTGTTATAAACCTAATGGCACATGAGCGATATTTTCCATCACCAGCAAACACCCTTATAAAAACAAACATCAGTGTATTTCAGTGCACAATGTTGACAACGTCAAAGGAAAAGTCTGTAAATTACCAGAGCCGTGCTCAAAGAGGTGGAGATATTTTATCATGATAGGACTTTTAGCAGTCTGCAGGGAACCCTCATCATCTTTCATAAAGGGAGGTTTGCCACTTTAATCCCACATCTGGTCTGCATTACCATTCCATGCAGCTCTGACTTGAGTCTGGGCCTGAACAAGAACCTCACCCTGTCTCTGTGTCCAAAGACTATAAAACTCTAACGGCTTGAAATTAAAGATGACTGTCTCCTTCACAAACACTTGTATTTTATCTTTGTTTCTGGAACGTTTGCAAGTTTAACACAATTTTTTATTCATGAAATCAGTGTTGGAATGAAGAAAAAGAAAGATAAGAAAAGGAAAAAACTCATCCAGCTCTCTGAAATGCCTTCAAACGGTGCTCTACTTAAAACTACTCATTTGTGTCTAAAAAGTCAAACTAAAATAGTTTTTTAAAGGATATATTTTGCCTTGTCCTGAGGGTAAACATCGCTCTAAGAATGCTCTTGCAATAGTCGAAACAAGACAATTAAAGGTCAGGGAGTGGTTTCTCAAGATTTCCTATGCATTTCCTAGTAAAACTGTGAATTTAAGCACATTTAACTCATAAACTTGTCACCTGTTTATCTCGAGGGCAAAACATTCTCACTCTGGCATCTCCAACTTTTGCATTTCTTGCCTCACTGAGTCCATTCATACCACATCAACTTGAACATTTGTTTAAATGTGTTGCCTTGTAAACATATTCTCATCCATCAATACATAACCACTGCTTTATGAAGCTTTTAGTTACATTTCCAAGAACCGCAATGGCTAATATCACCTGCAAAACATAGGGGGCTAAGAAAATGATCTGAAAATGATTGCACGCAACATTTCTCACTGAACACATTTTATGTGTGATATTCCTATATTTTAATGTTTTTGTTATTATCGCCTGATGTCAATGTTGGACACGAGAGAAAGAAAATCATATTTGAAAAAAGCATTGCTCAGTGGCCTTGTGTTACCTCTCAACGCTTAGCACAGTAGCTCTCTGAGTTAACTTGATACACATGACTAAAAAGACAGAGAGATGCCTGTTTGACAAGTAGGCCAATGAGGCAACATGTCTCTGTGGCTGCTTACCTGAGGGCAGTCTTTGATATAGTGTCCCTTGTTGAAGCAGAGATGGCACAGGTAGTTTGGTGGAGGTCTCTTGCTGGGCTTGCGTGGCTCAGAGGACAGGGAGAGGTCGGAGAAGTGGTCCGTTAGAGAGTTCAGCCCATCCACTATGTTGTTTAGAGAGCCGTACGGGGACACGCTTTTGTATAAACCATTATTCAGGGCCTGCAGAACATAACAGGGAATCCACAATCCAAAAATTAGTTAATCCAAATGTGAACACAAAAGCAAAAAATGAAAGAAACAATATATTTAAAGGGTCAGTTTACCCAAAAATGAGCTTTCTGCCCTCCATTGACAGCCTGTAATTACCACTTACAAGCCCCAGAAAGGTAGTAAAGACATCATTAAATTAATCCATGCGTCTCCAGTGGTTTAACCTCAATTTTATGAAGTGACGTGAGTGCTTTGTTTGCACACAAAAAAATTTATAAGTAATAGATTATTTACAAAATATTTGTAAAAATGTGTTCACGCAACTATGTCTGCTCTCTCGTCAATGCGCATACATCGTGGTGCTGACGTGAATGCGCATTGGAAATAATATTTGGTAAATAAAGTGGTAAATTGTGTTTTTAGAACAAACAAAGCACTCGTGTTGCTTCATAAAATTTAGGTTAAACAACTGGAGTAACATGGATTACTTTTCCGATGTCTTTACTACCTTTTTGGGGCTTGAAAGTGGTAGTTGCGTCAATGGACGGAAAGAAAGCCTCCATTGACGCAACATTAAAAAGGTCTTCTTTTCTGTATTCTGAAGATGAACGAAAGTCTTACATGTTTGGAACAACATGAGGGTGAGTTAATTACAGAATTTTTGTATTCTCATAATATGCTGCTCTCAATTAAATCCATCCTATAGGCAAAATCTAAAAATAAAATGTGATTTTATAATCAAAAACAATGTCCTCGGTGACGTGGAACTCTATTAGGCATATTAACTAATCAATGAGATTCCTAATTCAAAATCAGTTCCTGAATTGAGGCGGCATAATCCACAAAAGTCAGTGATCAGTACATCAGTCTAAGATTTGACAATCAGATTGCTATAACCACAGAGAGTACAGCAGATAGTCAAACACAGGCTACAGAAACAAATGTTTGGATGGGAAGATTTTGCTTGAGTGATGTCTTCCTCTGGTTATGGTTTGGAAGGTAGTGTTATTGTTGAAGTCTCATGTTGGACAGCCCTGAAACGTTACCAGATAACTGTCATCTAGTTCCCAGCAAGCCAGGACAATAAACAGTTTCTGCACATCTCTCTCAGACAAGTCTCTTTTCATCAGGTAGATCAACTCTGGATACAACACATATTAGATCTTTATTAGATCTTTCTTTTGTAGCTGTACATGTGGCAATAATTTTTAAGAAATATTTAGACGTGTTTATGTTTAAAATAAATTGGCCTATAAAAGCTGTGTCATGGCAAATAAGCATCCCGCTGTTATGACCGACAGACTAAAAACACCAACAAGGAATTCTGAAAAGGCAAGTGAAATGTACGGAGTTCTCTGTAAACATTAAACTAAACTGCACAGCCATGCTTTAAAAGTCAAAAACCAAACGTTTAAACGTCATGAAAATACAACAATTACGATGGTCAGCAGTTACGTCTAAATGCATTCATTGAATTATTAGCAACTTTTATACAATAATGCAACCGCAATACTGATTGTAGCTGTCAGAAAGGAATTTGGCTATGTCTCTCCTGAGGGATATGGCCCTCACACACATTTACACCAGTGGAGGACATCTTTCCTCACCCCTTCACACAACTGGAAAGACAGTCAAGGGGGTCACTCCTAGTCTGTACTACTGCCATTCATATCTCTCTCTCTCTCTCTCTCTCTCTCTCTCACTCACACACGCACACACGCACACTATTAGTTAACACTTTCTCAGAAGAGTTATGCAAACAGAAATAATGCAAAAATCTACATTTTCTAGTTCCATCCTATACAGATAGATTTTGGCCTCATTTGTGTAATTTATGTAATAACGGGATTTTGAAAGCATCTTAACCCACCACAAGTGAGAAAAACAAATGAGAGGGGAAAAAAAGAAAGGGAGAGAAAAAGAAAAGAGGGGGAAGGGAGAGAAAGAACTGTTTTTATTAACTCTGATTACGAATGAAAGTTTTGCCCTTCCTCAAACTTTCCACTAAACATCAACACTTAATCTCGGTCTCAGCCACAATACTGTCATTACATCATTAAAAAGAAAATGTGTTCGCATCTTCAGGCTTCTGGAATTAATTCTCTCATTTAGAAAAATAACTTGAAGAGTACAAAATATTCAACTGACTTATGGTTCCAGGAGCGCTCAGAATGTCATAACTATTATATTTAATCTGAAAAGCAATCCTAATTTTAGTGATAGTTGAAAACCACACCCATCTTCCAGATTTTCTTTTGTTCTATCTAAAAATGTTTCCCAAAAGTACATTAATCTCAGTTGAATCTTGAAATATTTTTAATTAAAACATGTAAACACTTCAACACCATCTAGTTCATAATTGCCCTTAAAATGTTCTCATAACCTATCTCATAGCACTATCTCCTTTTTGATAATACAATCAAATCTAGTCATTCAGAGACGATTACTGTTTATATTTACAACTTCCCATAAGTGATAAATAATGCTGATCGAGTGTCATGTCTTCAGCAACTATAGCAACATCACAACCGAGCAACATCTTTCATTATCCATAGCTCAATTATGGCAGCCCACATTTTTAGGCCTATAGAGATCAGCAAGCAATAATCAAACCAATACTGATGTATTGGCGTTTACTTGTTCAATTTAAGCAACAAATTAAATGCAAGTAGTCTTATGATGAAACTAAGATACTTTCATGGATGGCTGCCTCATTTGACTGTCCACGTGCTGTTACAAAACAATAAACTAAGTGTGCAAAGCTGCAAGCTGGCACGGTTTTAGTGTGCTTTTCAAGGGCTACTCTTTTCGCATAGTAGGCTATTGCATAATTGCAAAATAAATATTAAATGTAGCCTATTATCACACGAGAATAAAGTATACATTATAATTGTTACCCATGTTTCCCATGACAAAAGAAGAAGAAGAAAAAAAAGATTAATATTAAAAGATTATGTAAGTCAGCCAAAGCAACAGTGTATTAATGTAACCAAGACTAGTCGCGCGCTATTAGACATGCATAGTCAACTGCGCTTTACATCTTATTCCAGTCGACAGGGACCGTTATCGCCATTAACATATTTCCAAAATACATGAAATGTAGGAGGACATAAAACGAGTTACCTCATTTCTCTGCAGCTGAAAGAAGTTGTTGAGATAGTTGGAGTTGAGAGAGGAGCTCAGGTCATTGGCAGGAGTTTTGCTGTAGTTCAGGTCCGGGTGGGAAGAGTTGGGCTCGGGTCGGAAGGCATCGAAGGCGCTCGTCTGATGCGTGTCTTGTAAAGAAAGGTAAACCCAGTTAAGAAGCTGTGCAGGCTGGTACACTGAGGTACTGGTGTCTATAGCAGACAACAAGCTCATGTTGTTACTGTAACTTTTACTCTTCCACTGTTGCTTTTGGAAAAGGCAAACTTGTTCAGAGTCTACTGTGAATGCGGCGTCCGGTTTTCCACACCCAAAAAAATCAGCGCTTCTCTCTCTTCTTCCAGCTCAGACCCTATTCCTTCGCTGGGATCCGTGTCCCAGGTTTATATTTACACAAAAGTCATTGCTCTGACATGTCAGAATAAAAAGTTTTAGTCCGCTGTCCACGGCCCGTTATCTCGCTTTATTTGCACTGTAACAGCAAGGAACTCATTGAATATTCATATGGCGTCTGCGCGCGTCATTGTCTTAAACAGCCAATCAACATACCCCTGTTTAACATATGAGCTTGTATACAGCGACAACCTGTTGATTACTGGCTACTTGCTAATTTCAACAGAATATTCATATTTATCACGGAACGTATTTAAAAACGCAACTTCTTACAAAAATGCTTAGTTCGCTGTTTTGTAAAGTCTAAAAATATTTTAAACTGAAAGATTTGTAAATATATGCAATTGCTACAGTTTTGGCAAAGCACTAGGCATATTTCATTTAAATAGGGCCGTTTAATGTTTTACTGTTGAATAGGCCTACTACTAAAACTCTTAAGAAAATCCCCCTCCACTAAACAATTTACCAGTTCACATGGAACAGGTTTGTGGTATATGTGAAACTAAACACCTTGAGGAAGCCAATAGGTTGATGTAAGCAAATGGTTTTGTTTATTTAACAACAGGGGTGAGATTCTTAAGTGATGATGATGACCCACAAACGGACCCCCAGAGAAAATGTGCCTGAAAAACGCCTGAAAAAAATTCAAACATCAGTTTAACATTTATTTAAAATATAATCAACCATATTAAAGCACAGAAGTATAATGATAATAATAAAGAAACGAAGAAATAAATCCAGCACATGAAGGTTGGAGTTTGTTGGACCAGAGGGCTTTTAAAATAATCTAAAGGATTCTCACACAACAAACTGATTATTTCAACATTTGATTAACTCACCTGAGGTATCTTGGCCTACAATGGCTAACTGACTGGTGCTCCACCTTGTGGCGTTGTTAAAATACTAGACTTGTCCTTTTGCAGACACTTTAGATAGAACACTTCATTCACCTAAAAACGAACAGGTAACATTACCCTAGTATAGATGTTTGGTAAATAACTCAATTTTGATCATTCAAAATGTTCAATCGAGTTTAATCCATAACATGATAAAATATCAACGAATTCATTATAAAAGACAGATTTACATTATGCAATTAAAGATGAATTAATTTAACCCAAATGTACAGAACACTGAATCTTTTAAACATAATTACTTAAAAAATCTTTTAGAAAAGTAACGTGTCAAAAATACAGCCCTTATCGATACAGCATAGACATATCGAAGCTGCTAACGCATGCACTGGTAGCAAATCACAACTATGTGACTGTGTTCTCTGCAGACAGGTTTACTGCATTCACAACAGTAGCTGCTCACTTTCCTGTCTCTTGCAGATCGACAGTAATAACATCTCTTTCTTCTTCTGTTCCGACAGCTCTTTTCTTGGATTTCAGAAGTGACAGCTGACAGTGATGTAGGTACCCCACACCTCCCCATGGCTTCAAGAGTGTTCTTGGATAATCCATGGCTTTCTTCTCTGCGCCTATGCATCTGAGGCTCTACAAGCTCTTTCACCAGCTCCTTTATGAACATCCTCTGGGTGTTACGACCACCTCCCGTGAAGCTAGGCTGCTGAGCATTGAAAATGGAGTAGGAGTTCACAATGGCAATATTCAACATGTTATACCACAGCAGCATGGGCCATCTCTTTGAACGGCGTTTGCAGGCGTAATTGTTGGCCATTTGCAGAACATTGTTGACTCCTCCTTTGGTGCGATTGTAATACTGGAAGATCTCTGGCTTGTTTTTAGCACTTGTTTCATTCAGCGCTTTGCTGGTATGCAACGTACTTAAAAGAATCTCTGCCTTTTTTCTTTTTGGTACGTAGCTCACCATGGACACATTGCCACAAAAACCAAACTCAGAGGTATGCAGTGCTCGTAACTTGGATGGCTTCATAATCGGTGGCACATGTGGATTCTTAAGGTTAAGGGTCCCGACCATGGTCAAGTTTTTCTCAAAAAGATTCTCTGCCAGAGGGATACTGGTGAAGTAGCTGTCCATTGTAAGGTTGAGGCCTATCATGAGAAACAAACACAAAAAAGCAACAGTTTGGTTACATTGGTTTCACATAAAAAATGATGATCTGGCACAGTGTTCGAGGCTCAGGGCTGGTATCTAAAAGGATACTGATTTGATCCAACTAGTATGAACTATGTGCTTTTGAGGAAGGCAGTTAATTCATAGTGTCTCAAAGGGTAAATGTAGTGCTAGTGGCTTTGGCTAAAACCACCTGATGACTGGCTACTTCCTGTTTTCCCTGCAACTGAATCTTAAAGTGCAATGGCAGAACAAATCTCATTTTACGTGAGTTGTAAATTTGAGTCTTTATAGAGTAAAAAGAAAGTGTCTTGCTACCGAGTTCTCATGCATGCACAAACAACATACAACACGACCAGATTCATGAATAAATAACCCTTAAAATAGAACAGTATTTATTTAAAATATAATTTTTTGGGACATAAATATAATTTCTGTCACTTTTGATCAATGTAATGCGTTGCCATTTACTGAGCTATCCTGTATACTGCATATGACTTGCATCGAAAAAATAAATAAGTAATAACTTCTAGGAAATTCACAAAAAATTACCTTTTTGCTGAAGTCCACTGGATAACTTCAGAACTGTGTTCTCTGCAAGGTTCTTTTTAGTCTCCTCTCCTGACTGTCTGCCTGTGTAGATGACGGCATCAATGGCGTAGGGGACCTCGGCATCACACATCCAAAAGATTTTTATGCCATAGTTGGTGTGGAGGCTTGGCAAGTGTTGCAGAAACTTGCACTTCCCCTGGAATGGCACGAGCTGCTCGCCCACAGTGACACAATCCTTGGGGATGAACCTTTTCCTACAGTTGATCAGGAACAGGTCCCACACATCTCGGAAGGATGCCATGTGGTCTGATGCCTCTCTTAGCACTCTGGTTTTCTTGTTATCGAATTGCAGGCATCCGTGAAGGTCTTGATATCTTCCAACAGACATGGTAGCTCTATACAGTGGGTTCTGTAACGGATCCAAAAACAGCTCCCGTACTGGGACATCACCATTTCTCTCCAAACCGATGAGAAGGCTTAGACCAATAAAGGCATTTAGCTCTTCTTTAGTGACCTTTTGCCACACTTTGCCTTTTGCTGACGCCGTTCTCAGTCCGCCCAAGTTGGTGCATTGCAGGATTTCATCAATGATGTTTTCACTTATGAAAAGTTCCCAGGCATCTTTAGGCGTCACCAGTAAAGACTCTAGTTCAGGCCCTTGACAGCTCTGTGAGAAGGTCCTAGTGTCACTTTGAGGTGGATATTTGCTCCAATAAGAGTCTCCTTTGCTCCATCGACTCAATTGATCCTCACTCTCCTCATCACAGGATTCCTCAGATGAGAACTCAAAGTCTGAGAGGACAGTTTTCTGACCCTTTGTTACATCTGGGACACTGCTGCATTCTGGGCCATCACTATCAGAGACCTCCGATTCTAAATCAGGGGCAGCAATGGATTCATATTCTTCTCCTAGTGAAGCTGTAACCTCAGCGTTTCGGTGCACTATGGATAAAACTGTAAAAATATAAACACAAGAAGCACAAAGTTATATTGGCATCATTAAATTTACAAGCAAATGCAACATATGTATGTATGGTACCAATTGATGTGCATTAAGCTTTTAGCACAAACAGAGCATAACTTGCATTACCTTAAACACACACACACAGAGAACTTTCTCTTTCCTCTTATCTAGCTTAAACACAACTGATCCAATACGCTATACATATTACTTCATACTAAAACGATGTTTTCAAAAGGTGCATTTTTTTATATATACTTTTTTGTAGTCAACATCAGTTCTATTGAAACTGGCTGCATATTGGGCCTTTGCTTACTCAGCAAAACAAAAGGGGAGGTCAGAATGTGCAGCATTGGCCTCCCTCTGGTGGAGAAATGTTAAAATAGCTCAGCCTAACATTAAGTCGTCGTTTCAACCCTGTATTACTTTCTTCTGCGGAACACGACATAACATTTTGAAAAATGATCTGCTTATCTGTATGTGTTTCTTCTTACACTGAAAGCCAGTGGGGATCAAAACTGACTTTCATTGTATGGACAAAATGTCTTATTTTGCATTTCACAGAAGTCATCATACAGGTTTAAAATAAAATGTTGGTCAGTAAATGAGAGAGAGAGAAAAAAAGTAATCTACTCTACTGCTCAAAAGTTTGGGGTCAGTAAGATTTTTTGTTGTTGTTGTTAAATGAATACTTTTATTCAGCAAGCACACATTAAATTGATCAAAAGTGACAGTGAAGACATTTATAATGTTACAAAAGATTTCAAGTTTAAATTAATGCTGTTCATTTGAACTTTCTATTCATCAAATAATTCTGAAAACAATATATCACCCATAAATATTAAGCAGAACAAGTGTTTTCAACATTGATAGTAATGAGAATGATTTCTAAAGAATCATGTGACACTGAAGACTCGAGTAATGATGCTGAAAATTCAACTTTGCCGTCACAGAAATAAATTACATTTTAAAATTAGAAGAAAAAAAAATGGATTAATATAATCACAAAATTACATTTTTACCTTTTTTTTTTTATCAAATAAGAAGCTTCTTTCAAAAAACTAAAAATCACTGGCCCAAACTTTTGAGTGTACATACAGATACAGAACATGGGTCAAAGCGAAATTACATTTATTTCCAAACCATCACCATTCTATCAATACTTTACTCAAGCAAGGTTTGTTTTCAGTGTTGATACTTTACATCAGACAATTTAGGAGTTAAATCTACACTGATTTGTGATATTGCTATGCCACATTTGATTCATTTGAATAAGCTGAAACATTTCTTCAAACAAAAATTGTCAGAAAGAGAAATGAGACTTTGGTCTGTAAACAGAAACTTGCTTTTTAAACATTAAAAAAATATATGTAATAAGCAAGAGTAAGGGCTATAATAAATACATTATTCAAGAGTGAAACAAATGATTTAAACCACCATAAAAAAAAAACAGATATACAAAAATCCTGCTCAAATCCCAAAAATAGTAACGCACATTTGACGCTTTACATAGGGAAATAATCTTCCTTTAAGGAAGGAAGGAAAATTTAGACCGTTTCGTTGTTAACAAATATGCCAATACACATCATGGACCCTAGTCAAGATGGTCTTTCATATGCAACCTGTAACTATACCCATATTTATATGCTTTACCACACACAGAGCACTGGAAAGGTTTCTCCTTTGAGTGGGTCCGTTTATGTTTGTTAAGTATGTAAATGCGTTTAAAACCTTTCCCACACTCAGAACACATAAAAGGTCTCTCTCCAGTGTGATCTCTCTGGTGCACCCTTAAGTCATAGATGTCAAAAAACCTCTTCTCACACTGGTCACATGGAAAAGGCCTGTCACCGGCATGTCTACGCAAATGTATTTTCAAATAAGAGGGCTTGGCAAACTTCATTTCGCACTGATCACAAGTGTACAGCTTCTGTCGCCTGTGAATTTTCACGTGATCCGTGAGAAGATCTGACCGCTGGAATTCTTTCCCACATGTTTCGCAAATAAATCGCTCTTCTTTGTGCGGTTTATTGGATCTTCTGGCTTTACCTGATTTCTCTGGATGTTGTGTGGCATTTCCCTGCATTATTAAACATTTGATTCCTTCACTTGACACATCAGAATTCATTTTAGTTGATATAATTTGTTCTGTCGTCTTACTCTGCTTTGTCGGACATCTTATTGTATGGCTTGATGCAATAGGTGCTTTTCTTTTTCCCGTCGTTCTCTGCTTGTCTGTATGTTTTTTACTTTTGCTTGATGAACCAGTTTCTCGGTTTGGTTGATCAGGAGAAGTGTGTGAGTTTGTTGCGATTTCAAGCTCTTCTTCCATCTCAACTGGAGGCATTAGGCCATCTGGCAAGATTTGCACACCAAGGTCCAAAATCTCTTCCTTAACATGCGCAGGAGAACAAGGAAACGTTTCTAGTTCATTCCCATCATTCGATAAAAAGTAATCTTGATCAGGTTCCACTTTAACTTGTATTTCTGATTGAATGAAGTCTGTTTGCAGTTCATTTTCACTTTTTAAGCATCCACTCATTAAGTGCTGTGAGATTGCAGATGGCAAACCTTGCTCCATTTTAACAAAGCCTTTAACTTTTGATGCACAGATTAAAAGCGCTCATTCAGATGTAGTTGTTGAGACTGGACATCAATCCTTCCAATGGCTGAAACAAAACTATAACAAAAAAGGCAGATATTAGTATTCGGTTCAACGATGCATTTGCCGTTTTTTATATGAAGATTACTTGTTGATAAGAATGGCAATGCAATCTTAACATCACCATGGAATTTCATACTAAATGTAACGTTATCTACCAAAACAACCAGAAAATGCACTCGTAGTAAATAAACATTTGGTAACATCACCGCAAATATACAAAATATACAGACCGTTTCCTGTTTTGTTTAGTTATGTTTGGTTTAGGTAACGAATAAAAATATATATTGCATGCGTATGACAGTCCGCTCACCAGTTATTGGCATTCAGTAAAGTTACTTTTAATGTTGTCTTGCTGAAAGATAAGCCATATTCCATCGTTGGATCTTCTTCTTCAGTGGCTTTATAACGAGTTGAGAAGCAACTACATGTGTGCATACCGCCACCTACAGCGCAGGAATGAGAACACCCCATCAATTCTATGTAAATAAGAAAGGGTTCATATATCCTCTGCGCCTATATTCAAGACCAGTTTTAAAATAATATTTGGTGTAAATTTTAACTTTCAACTAAAAAATAGTGGGCATTATGAATTCAGCACATTCCAAAGCCTGTAGTTTACTCTGGATTTCAACCCTCCCCTCTGCATAGCCTACAAACGGCCAAATATCGAGTTCCACAGCCACTGCTACTATTTATTTGATTCTACTTTGCCTTCATGCGAATACAAATATCCAAATACATGGTAATATTTGTAATGTCCAAATATTTTAACTGAATAGACCTACTAGTTGAGAAGTGTCCTTCCTTCAATACCTTACAGTATGTTACAAATAGCATCATGCAATAAGAATAATCAAACATTTTCTGAGATTATGGTTTAAAAAAATATAAACCCAGAAATAATCCAGATGATATGAACATTTTGAATGTTCTTACATCAGTCTACCATTTCAATGAGAAATGTAACCAGAGCTTAGTTTGTTTTGTTTTTAAAAATGTTTAACTATAAAACACATACACAAAAAAAAACACACACTTCGTAAACATTTAATATAAAAAAATTTCAGATCACAAAAAAAATTACATTTGTGCAAAGTACAGGCATTCAGTAAGAAATGATTTGTAATTTCGACATATCATTTGTTGAAATTGGTTTGAACGTGTCATGCAGTACATTCATGATGTAATTCAGTGATTACACTTAGATTTCTATTCCTCTTATAAGGCACAAAATCCTTCATATTTGATGAAAATTACTTGTGTCAATCCTTCCAGCTATTCAAAACTTGAGAACAGTTTTCACAGTTTAGATGAGAATGACCCAGAAGCAGGAGTGTAGTGAGATATAAGACGCTCTGCTTCTCTCCAGCCACTTAGCAGCGCTCCATGCACTGTAGAGAAGAAAGACCTGTGTGTGGCTTCACCTGCAAATAACAACTGCAAAGGCTGCAAAAAAAAAAGAGGGAAAAAAGTGTTGTTCATTTTATAAGACATTATCAATTAAGTCATTTAAAGCAAGTTTAAGAGTAAAGGGAAAAATGCTTCCAGCATATAACTGAAGTATGGCTGCTCGATTAAACATTGACAAACCTTAGAATTTGATCCTTTCAGTGGCAAGGGTTCAGCAAGGTTATCTATGTCATATCCTGAGCAACCTTTGGCCACATAGCTGTAAGATCCACAGGAATAGGGCTCATGGAACCACTGAGATCTTAAAAGCTTCCTTGGTGTAATAGTTGGATTTCCTGAAAAGTGTAAAAAAGCTATTGGCACAGTTTTTTGTATTTATAGTTATTTATTTTTAATGTGGTTAAATGTCACAAATGTACTTATTTTCTTTAAAAAATAATCTGTATATTTACAAGTATTACATTTTGCATGTGGTCTCAGACTTTCAGACCCCATCAAAAGATGTCCTATCAAGCTGTAAAAGTTTACCTGTAAATAAGCGAAGGATCTGTGTGACACTGTGCAGCACTTCAAATTCAGACAGAGTTTCCATGTACTCAGATTCCCGCCCTGCAATCCATCCACAGATCACGTGTCCATATCTGCATCAGAGACATCAGAAAATCATATTCATAATGGTTTAAATGGCAGTATTGAAGCAAATTGATAACAGGAAAATAATTCAACAAAGTTTGTTTCTGCTGTACAGCAGCTCTAGGAGAAAGTAGTGTCATTGTCCATCTTAAGTAAGTTCAGTGTTGATTAATTTTGTTTTTATAAAAATCATTAGTTATTAATTTAGGCCATTTATCAATACAGCAGCTCTGGAGAAAACTGTGATGTCATCGTCCAGCTCAGTTCAGCTCTCATACAATGGTGTCAATGCAGTCAGATCGATAATATGGTTTTACCTGTCTGTGGGCTTCAGTACAGTGAACCTATTCAACTTTCTAATCCAGGACATCTTTACATCTGAAACAACTTCAGCAAGATGGGTCTCGTCCTCCCATACGAGGTAGATCAACTCACAGTCTTCATCCCAGAACGGCTGCTCAAACTCAAGAAAGATCTTGTTGTTGGTCCCAAAGCCCATTCTCTGGATGGAGTGCATTTTGTGCAGTGGAAGAGAAGGGCTCAGAAAAGTGTTCTGGTGCTTCTTCAGGTAACCTGTAATGGAACAGCACATGAGTTATAGGCCCGACAGAAAATGATAAAGCTAGCTACATAATGAAAGTTATTTATTTTCATTCATATAATAAAAATTATCAAATATAAATATTAATCTTTACAATGTAATGGCAATTATATATATTGTCCTATATTAAAGCTATGTTTTCAAGCAACATAATGAAAATAAGAGAAAACCTAATCAATCATCTGGCTTTATAAATCATACAAAAATGAGGGCAGTACTTTTTGTGATTTATATTCAAAAGCATAAATTGAATAGATTATGCCATTTACAATTACAGAACAAAATATTGATACAAATTAGTTCAGTTCTCTTAGTTCTTTTGGTCCGACCCAAAAAAAGAAAATATACATTTAGTCCTGGTTCGCTTTGTGTTCACACTGTAATATGACATGAACCACTCTAATATAGCAATCGCACCAGGGTTCGAACCAAGCATGCCTAGTGTGAACACACCCTAAGTCAACAAGTCATGCTGAATGTACTATACGTACCCAGTGGGACAGTGACAATAACATGGTCTGCTGCAAATGTCTCTCCATTAACACATTCAATCATAATGGGTAATATTTCTTTAGAGTTTGGTCCATTCTTGGTGTAGTTCCAATGAATGCACTTCACTGGCTTGTTGTACAAGACTATGTCATTGGGAAGTTCCTTCATCATGTGATCAATTAAACCTTCATAACCTCTAGTGGGGAAAAGAATGCATGAACACATTAAGAAAACTTTACCAGATTTAAGAAAGGATTGTTGGAATTGAATAATTGAGATATACAGACTCTGACCACTCACCCTGGGAAAGTGCAGTCCAGTCCTGGAAGAGTCTTGTACATGCCAAAGGCTCCCAAGCCAACATCATCCATTGTGTGTGTTCCGCTGACACAGCACTCCTTCTTGAGCAGTGCGTTTATCATGGCCATTCTTATCGCAGTGTTAGCCTGGTCCCCCTTCCACTCCTCCGGGGCCAGCCGTTCAGCCTCTGCCTTGACAAACTCTCCAACACTCGGCAGAGGTTCTCCACCACTGTCATGGAACTGCTGGCTCCTTTCCAGTAAGTTCATGAAAAACTCCACCGCTGGCCTCATCGTCTCAGGCCCCAGTTTCCGACCTGAACTGGTAAACCAGTTGGGAACAAACAATGGATGACCACCAATGTCAATGGCCTGGTTTTCTTCAGACATTGACTCTTTGTCAAGGAGCTGGTAGTCGCATGCCAAACGAAACACTGGGTTTTCCTTTGATGGGCCATGGATCCAGTTGGCGCCAATCTCTACAATGTTATGACCTTGAACAAACAAAAAAATAAATAAATGTGATAAAAATAAATATGACATGCATCTAATGGAGGTATTTTCTCAGACTTATTCAAGTCTTGGCAACAACAACAAAATCTACTGAACATTGAAAACACTTTTGTGCTTTTGTGCTTCAATAACAATGTTGTCACGCTGTAAAGAAAAAGTTGTCACAATGAAACTTGCCCCTCTTTTCAGGAAAATGTAAACAAAAAAACAATTATACTTAAAAACAACACATGAAACAGCAATACTATTAAAGGTAAGGATTTTTATATTTTTATTTTGTGGCCAAGAAATATTTTGCTTAAAGGGTTAGTTCACCCAAAAATGAAAATTCTGTCATTAATTACTTACCCTCATGTCGTTCGACACCCGTAAGACCTCCTTTCATCTTCGGAACAGAAATGAAGATATTTTAGTGTAAATCTGATGGCTCTGAAAGGCCTCCATTGGCACAATGGCACTTTACACTCTCAAGACCATTAAAAGGTACTAAAGACGTCGTTACAAAGTCCATCTCACTACAGTGGTTCTAAAATAACTTTATGAATCGGCGAGAATAGTTTTTGTGCGCAAAAAAACCCTAAATAACGACTTACATAGTGATGACGATTTCAAAACAAGGCATCATGAAGCTTCGAAGCGTTATGAATTAGTGAGTCGAATCAGCGGTTTGAATCGCCAAATTTCAGCAGTTTGGCGGTTCGACACGCGATCCGAATCATGATTCGGCTCACTGATTCATAACGCTTCGAAGCTTCATGATGCCTTGTTTTGAAATCGTCATCACTATGTAAGTCGTTATTTAGGGTTTTTTTGCGCACAAAAACTATTCTCGCCGATTCATTAAGTTATTGTAGAACCACTGTAGTGAGATGGACTTTGTAACGACGTCTTTAGTACCTTTTAAGGGTCTTGAGAGTGTAAAGTGCCATTGTGCCAATGGAGGCCTTTCAGAGTCATCAGATTTCAACTAAAATATCTTCATTTCTGTTCCGAAGATGAAAGGAGGTCTTACGGGTGTCGAACGACATGAGGGTAAGTAATTAATGACAGAATTTCATTTTTGGGTGAACTAACCCTTTAATAAATTGTATAAATTTGTAACATTTACAACACGTGTAACAACTTGCCCCAAATTGACATTTATTATGCATTTGTTCTCAGAACACGATTCAACCAAATGTACTTGCCTAGTTGACCCTTGCCTTAATCTATTCCATTGTGTTTTTTATTGTTAGGGGTTTACTTATTAACCCAACAGCTATATGAAAAACTAGACTTTAAGTCAACGTGCCCTATTTGCATATGCATACATTTAAAAGAACAAATACTTTAAAAAAAAACTTGTACACCGTCAAGCTCCGCCCACGAATCCAGTGGCTCCATGTTAGTTGAAAAATACATAATTGCAGAATACTGAAGACTAAATATCAGTATAATTATACATTATTAGATTCTAAGTTTAATAAATAAAATATGCTAACCCAGTTTCCTGTACCTGTGCCAAGAAATTATAAGAGACACGGCATATAAGCGAGTCATCTTGTAGGAGGACAAATTAACAAATAAAACATAATTTGCAAAAGCAAAATGTCTTCAACAGTGATTGCAGACAGATAACTTTCTCATATTTAAAAGCATTACTGTACATACCTAGTCTACCCGTTCGTATTCTCCCACCACTTCTTGCAGTCGCTTCTATGATGTGAACATTACGAAACCCGTGTTTAAGTAATTTCTGAGCAGCACCAATTCCTGAGATGCCGCATCCAATTACAAATATTTGAGAATCACGAGCTGAATGTAGTGCCATTGAATCTGTTTGTGCACGACACCTTCATGAAGCACTGAACTCACTGGTCTGTCGCTCAACGCCCCTCCCCCACTCACGTGAACTGTACTTGACCCACGAAAACGTCACTTTGAGTCCTAGACGCTCGTCTCAGAATCATTCCATGGAAATTTGGTTCCTCTCAGATACTTTATTACAAACAAGTTAAACAAATCCACTTTAAAGGGCATATTGCAGGTTAGAGACTCCAGTGAGTCAATGTATAGAAAAATTATGTAGGAACTAGATTTTAAAATAAACTTATCAATATGCTATTAAGGCTTTTGGAGTCGTTTTTGTGAGAAAATTTTACTTCCGCATCTAAAAATGCCAAAACCAGATGTGACATAACGAGAGGGAGTGCGGTGACTTTCAACGATAGGAAAACAATGGATCGCAATGACAGTTCGGACGCTGAGGACATTATAAATGTTTATTAAAGGGTAAGTTCACCCAAAAATGAAAATGATGTCATTAATTACTCCCCCTCATGTCGTTCGACACCCGTAAGACCTCCGTTCATCTTCGGAACACAAATGAAGATATTTTTTGCTGATGGCTGAGAAAGGCCTCAGATAGGCCTCCATTGGCATTCAGTACATTTACACTCACAAGACCCATAAAAGGCACTAAAAACATTGTTACAAAGTCCATCTCACCACAGTGGCTCTACAATAATTTTACGAAGCGACGACAATAGTTTTTGTGCACAAAAAAAAATCAAAATAACGCCTTTATCCAACTTGTTCTTGTCTTCCGTGTATGCCTTCACGACGCATGCGCGAGAATATGACGCAGATCCGGCGTTCGGACACATGACCCAGAAGCGATTTGTTTACAAGCAGAGGAAGACACGCGTATCTAAGCTGTTGAATTCTACATTGATCGTGCTTTAGGTCTTGGCGTAGTGCTCAAAAAGTGTGCATTTCATGGATTCCTGAACGCCGGCGCTACGTCAAATTCTCGCGCATGCGTCGTGGAGGCATACATGGAAGACAAGAAGAGGTTGAATAAAGTCGTTATTTTGATTTTTTTTTTAGCACAAAAACTATTGTTGTCGCTTCGTAAAATTATCAGCTTTCAACAAAATTATCTTAATTTGTGTTCCGAAGATGAACGGAGGACTTACGGGTGTCGAACGACATGAGGGCGAGTAATTAATGACAATTTTCATTTTTGGGTGAACTAACCCTTTAATACTCATATGGCAGACCACAGCCATACAATTATGACACACAATTAGGGACAGGCCAGGATTAGACAGAACAACGATCAGAGAAGACAAATTGAGTTGTTGTGTGAGGAGAAACAGTGGAGAACAGCGGCAGGTGTCTAACGTTAGGTGAGAGAAGTGTTAGCTTATATATATATATATATATATATATATACGCTAGTTAACAATATGAACACTCTGCTCAGATTACAATACTGTACAGATAATGATCATGTATCAGGCAATAGCAAAGCTATTATTGTCATCTAGTATTGATACTTACCAATAACAGAAACTAATAGGCTTTGACCATCAGGAAAAGTCACACTCATTAATATCCATCCACACTAAACGTTATGTGATATAACTTTAGCGGTTTCTCTTCACGACTGATTTGGTAATTAGCAAATGTTTAAAAAACAAGACTCACGTCACGGTGCAGGGTGCACAGTTCACGTTTTCTCCGAGCTGCATCTCTGACGGATCCGTGACCGTTTTGCCATCAATACTGCCGACATTGGGTGCGTCTCAATCAGCTCCCTAGTTCAGTAGTCAGGGCACTGATCAGGGAGTCAGCCCATTGACTCATGTCCTGATCAGTGCCCTGACTACTGAACTAGGGAGCTGATTGAGACGCACCCCTGGTCTTTGCTGTATCAGCAGTTTAACATGAAGTATAGCCCTCCCTGTACGTCACCTAGCAGCAGCAGCGCCACGTCAGACACGCTTCTGGTGTGTAAAGACATAAAAAACGCCACGCTCACGACACGTAGCCAGTGTGTAGCCGGCCTTATATGATTATAACAATGTTTGACTCAATCATATCGCCGGGATGATAATCCTCCAGTCTAAAGCATTAGAGTATACACACCACCACGTGTTTCTAGGCAGATGCAGAAGAGAAGTCCCGTTTCTTCACCTGCACAAAAACGTCACCATGCATAATTCCTAATATTTTTTTTTAGGAAACCTGTGGACTCGATGTCCTGACAGGCTGGACACAATAATTTACCATGACAATGATAAATTGGAATAGAAAAACTACCAAAAATACACAGACTCGTACTGAATACCAACCTGTTCTGCACTAAGCCAACAGAGCTCGGCAAGCGACTCCCTCTCGTGACGTAATATATGATGCAATGTTGAAAAAAAAAGCGCTTTTTACAAGCGGCCAACGAAACGGCCACTTTATCTACTAAATTTGTGCTCTTATGTCTTTTTAAAAAAAATTAAATCCTGCATTACCTTTTCATATGGTATTTTCATACAAGGTTATATATTTATCTAAAAAAAATGTTTACCTGCAATATGCCCTTTAACGACGCCTTTTTGCCATAGACAGTAAAAGAAATGGACAGAGCGACTCCATAGACTTCAACGGGGAGAATTGAAGTCAGGTAGAAGCACTGACTTCCTGATGGCTGAGTGTACTGCGCAGACTCAGACTGAGCTTGACGACGTAGATGTGACGTGATCAGCCTGTCCGACAGTGGCAAGTCTTCTAGTAGTTGTGCAACCTAAAATCTGAATCACCGAATCTTGCAGAGACAGAGAGGGTGAGCAGGAGCAACTTTTGATGAATGAAGCAGGATCTGCAACATCTCTATCTGTGTTTATGCCTCCACGTCCCCCCGATTGCCATAGACAGTAAAAGATTGCCTACGAGCTTCTCCTCGGGTCTATACGGTAATTTGCTCAACAGCGCGACACAGTCGCGTGGTTATGACGCAATCGTTAGCCTATATTTTACAAAAACAGCTTAAACGGGGCGATAGTGTAAGATACAAGGTAATGGAGCCTTTTATACATTGTCGTGTTTGTTTAGAAATAAACAATGGACGAATGGAGTCTTTAAACGCCTCAGATGTAAAGATATTCACTGTCAAAGTGAGGCCAAAATGAATGGGAGTCAATGGGATGCTAACGTAAGTTATGTCCATAACTATGGATCTATGAGACCGAACGATGACCGTCACCACGGTCTTACCTTGAATGACGCCATTCTTCCGCCTATCCTCGAGACCTAATAACAACTAATAACAACCTAATGTCAGGTGACTGACCCTAGGGGTTGGCTATATAACATCCAGGTGAACCACCACTTCCTCTTGCCTGGAACGCCCAGTTCGTCCCGAGTGACAAAGGATGGTGACGGTCATCGTTCGGTCTCATAGATCCATAGTTATGGACATAACTTACGATCTATTTCGAGCTCACTCAGACCGTCACCACGGTCTTACCTTGGATGACTTATACCACCAGGGTCACAAGGGACTAATATCTTTCCCTTTTCCTGTACACCTGACCACAGATAGAACAGTGGACCCAAAAGAATTCGGATTTGTCACATTAATCCTATAAAATCTAGTAAACGTGCATGGAGAGCTCCAAGAAGCTGCAGCACAAATGTCTGAAAGTGCTACCCCCTTAAGTGCCGCCCAGGAAGTAGCCATACTCTTGGTAGAATGAGCAACAAGATCAACAGGGATGGGTAGATTTTGATTGGAATATGCCTGTGAAATTGTATCCACTATCCAATGAGACAATTGCTGTTTAGACACAGGTTTGCCTACACACTTCTTGTCAAAACATATGAATAGTTGCGTGTGTGACTGACGCAATGAATGTGTGCGCTCAATGTATGTGTGTAATGCTCTAATCGGACATAGATAAGAGTTATCCAATCCCGCCCCTGAACAAAGGGGATCTGGACGAAAAGCATCAAGTTCAATCACCTGATTTATTGTACTAGGTCTAAGGACCTTGGGTAGGAATGACGGGTTTGGCCAGAGAAAAACCCCTGTTTGTTCTGCCTTCCATCTCAGGCAGTCTTCACTAACTGATAAAGAGTGCAATTCACCAACTCTTTTGGCCGAACATATCGCCAGGAGAAAGACTGTCTTCCATGTCAAGAATTTGAGATCGGCCTGTTCCAATGGTTCAAAAGGTACTTCCGTCAGTGAGTGTAGAACAATAGAAAGGTCCCAAGCAGGAGACCTCATAACTCGTCTTGGGTGTAAACGGTGTGCACCCTTAAGGAATTGAACCACTAAAGGGTGTTTGCCAACACTTACACCGTCTATTAAAACATGAAAGTGGGAGATAGCTGCAATGTAGACTTTTATGGTATTAACAGATTTCTCAGAATCCAATAATGACTGAAGAAACTTGAGAACCAGACTTGTGTCACAATTGGCCGGATCTAGTCGTTGGTCTTGACACCATGTTGAGAATACTCTCCACTTGCTAGAGTAGTTACTCCACGTAGAGGGTGCCTTAGAACTATGTATAGTCCTCAATACAGCTTCATCTAAGTCTTTAGAGAGGGACTGAGTAGAGGCCATACCCAAAGCTGTAGCTTCTCTGGACTCTGGTGCCAGATTTGGCCCTCCGCTTGAGAGAGGAGATCGGCCCTCCTTGGTAATGGTAAGGGGTGACCCTGGACCAAACGCACAAGAGCCGGAAACCAAGGTTTCTTTGGCCATCTCGGAGCCACAAGTAACACTCTGTGACGGCCCCGTGCTACTCTGCTGAGCACTAGTGGAATCAGAGGTAAGGGAGGAAAAGCGTATAATAACTCTTCCGGCCACTCTTGAGATAGTGCATCTATCCCCAAGGGACCTCCCTGACTGTTCAGGGAATACCATAGATTGCAATGTGTTGTCTCTGTGGTCGCAAACAGGTCGATCTTCGCCACACCAAACTGATCCCATATGAATCTCACAACTTCCGGATGGAGCCGCCACTCTCCCGGAAGAGGTCCAGTTCGAGACAGCAGGTCTGCTGCTATGTTCGCAACCCCCGGTATGTATACTGCTCTGAGTGATGAGAGTTTTTGAAATGCCCAAAACAGTAACTCTTTTGTCACCTGGAGACAGCGTATTGATCTGGTGCCGCCTTGGTGATTGATGTGGTACACTGCAGCCATGTTGTCCGTCCTCACCAGCACATGTTTGTTTTGCAGCCATGGGAAAAAAGCCTTCAGAGAAAGGTACACTGCTCTGAGTTCCAGTACATTGATGTGCTCTAAGGTCCAGGGAGATTCCCAGAGACCCCTGATGGACCTGCCTTCCCAAACTGCTCCCCACCCCATCAGAGAGGCATCTGTAGTTATCACAGAACGCCTTGCTGGAATGTTGCCCAAGGGAACCCCTTGTGATAGCAACGCCTTGTTGTTCCAAGGGTGTAACATTTGCACACACCTTCGTGTAACCCTTATAGTCACTTGTCTGTGTAATTTGGGGTGTAATTGGAAGCTGTTCAGCCAGCGTTGTAGAGGAAGGGCTCTGAGAAGGCCGAGTGGGATCACAACCGCTGCTGCCGCAATCATACCTAACAACCGCTGGAATTGAATCAGCTTCATTGTCTTGTCCACCCAAAATGAGCGAACTATATTGATCAATTGTACCACCCTCTGGGGTGATAGGGATGCAGTCATCATTTGGGAATTGAGTGAAATTCCCACAAACACTGTGTGTTGTCTGGGATTTAGATTGCTTTTTTCCCGGTTCACCTTGAGACCTAGAGACTGGATATGTCGAAGTACTATTTCTGTGTCCTTTATGGCTTGACTGCGAGATGGAGCACAAATTAGCCAGTCGTCCAGGTATAACAAAATTTTCAACCCTGCACACTGAAGGGGACGAAGGGCTGTTGCAACCACCCTGGTGAAGACCCTTGGAGACAGAGACAGGCCAAATGGAAGGACTCTGAACTGATAAAACTTGTCTTGAAAGGCAAAGCGAAGAAACGGATGATGATCCTGGCATATCGGTATATGGAAATATGCATCCTTTAAGTCTATGGAAGTGAACCATTCCCCCAGCTCTATGGACTCCAGAATTTGAGCTGTAGTTAACATTTTGAAAGGTAGTTTTTTCAGGAACTTGTTCAGTTGCCTTAAGTCTAGAATGGGTCGAAGCCCACCGTCTTTTTTTGGTACTAGGAAATACTTAGAATAAAACCCAGTGAGCTGTTTGCTGGCTTTTATCTGTACAATTGCCTTTTTCTGTAATAAAACAGCGATCTCTTTGGCCACAATTTGTGCCTGGACTGGGTCTTTGACTATGGTCTTTTGAACTCCTGAAAAAGTAGGAGGGCGTCGCCGAAACTGTATCCGGTATCCTGTCCTGATGGTATCCAAGACCCAAGGATCTGATGTTACCTTCTCCCAACTGTCCAGGCATAGTTGGGAGCATGCTTCGGCGACTCCAAGACCGCTATGCATTACCTCCCTGGGATTTGAAACCCCTGGAAGTACGCCCCCTAAAATATCCCCCCCTGACTGGAGTGTGCGACTGGTCAGTTTGGGGAGCTCGGTGGGCTTGTCTAGAACCTCTTCCACGGAATTGGTATCCCCTAGTCCGTCCTCTGTCATACCCCCAAGGTTCCGAACGAGGAAAGTGTGAGGGCAGAAAGGATTGAGCAGCTCTATGGCCATATCTGGAAGGTCCGCCAAATGTCTGCTGAACTGATTCTCTCCTGCGTCTTGCCTGATCGGCAGTATCCAGCACAGACTGGGAATCAGCATGGAATACCCGGCCAGGAACAACTGGCATATTAGTCAGTTCCTTCCTAATAGTCTCCGGCAAAGATGTTTGAGCCAACCATATCTGTCTTAGGGCTAACATAGCCGAAGACATAGATGCTCCAATATCCCTGGTAAGCTGTGAGTGCGTAATGAGTGCTGTGTCAATCAGATTTATAGCATCACGGTCCTCTGTATTGATAATCTTCCTTAAGGCAGCCAAAACTATTGCCAAAGCATTTCCCGCTCGGGCTGCCTGAGTGCCTGCATTATATGCTTGGCACATTAGTCGATCGGTCTTCTGACACTCTTTACCAGGACAGCGAGGGTTGTCTGTGACCTTATCAGGTCCCAAAGTAGTCAGGCTTGCAATCTCTCGCTCCACTGAAGGCATGTTCCCCATACCACTCTCAGGGGGGTAGTCTAACTTTACAAACCTCCTACAGCCTGCGTTAAACTGAGGTGCAGCTTTGGGGTTATTCCAAGCTTTCTTCAACATCTGAGAATAATCTTCAGCCACCGGAATAGATGCAGGAGGCTGCACACGGGAAATGCTCGTCCATACACCTTGTGTGGGAACTGGAGCTGTGGCTTCTTCCTGAGTATCAAGGCCCAGGATCCTTGCCGCACTTAAAATGCGCAAAAAAATATCAGAATGCGAGCCTCCTTCTGAAACTTCAGACCTGGATTCATCTTCCTCATTTTCTTCAACATTCCCCTCACTATCACAAAGTGAATTATTTGCATGCAGTGATACAATATCCATAGAATCATCTCTCCTTTCCTGAAATGCTGTTAACACATCTCCAGGTGAGGATGCCACAGGCAGAGCAGATGGTTGCACACCTACTGGAGAACTATGTGTATCAAGTCTACCAGCTAAGTCACGTAATGCAGCTAAAATTTGTGACTGTGTATCGTCCTTGGGCTCTTCAGAACGTGAGGACCTGGTACATTCATCAGGCCTCTTACGTTTGTGAGATTGTTCATTCCCCAATGAACTACTGGGATCCACTTTGTTACAACCACCTGAATGTCTAGCTCTCTGCACTCTTTCCTGTAAGGAAAGCCCTATCGCAGCTGCACAGGGACTTTCGATATCGTCTAATAGATGCTGCATACCCAAACAGGATGGGCATTCCCTGTGTCCATCCCTTGGATGTATGTCTGTTTGACAAAACCGGCAATTTGACTGGTTCATGACAACAAGTCAGAGTCCAAGTCACTCATATAACAACAGTCTGTGATTAAGGAAAAAATAAAGGATTGACCGTAACCCAATCACAATATTTTGTAATGATTATCAATGTTTACACCACAATCACAGTGTTATTAACATATAAATAGTGACGAATCACTAATCAGTCATCATTCTCTGAAACGAGTCTGCGAACAGATCCCCCTTTTTTTCTTTTTTTTTCTTTTTTTTTTTTAAGAAAAGCAAATGCCTCAAAATAAACTATATGGTATTTGTTTGAAAATAATTATTCACAACAATACAGAAAAAATAAGTCTGCGCACAGAACTCCTAATCATATTATATATCCATCATTCTACGTGCGAACACGCAGCAAAAAATTGAAAAAAACCCCTACTGTCTGCTGCGAACAGCTGACCCACACCTGTAAACAAACTTATGAAACTAAAGAGAAAAAAAAAAAAAAACTCACCGAAGTGCGTTCCAACGGCGCACCTAAATATACAAATGTGGAGAATCCAACAATCCTCAGGGACTTGAAGCACCTGCACGAACGTGACGGATTGGAATAGGATGTCTCCTGTAGAAATGAAGCACAAAAAACGCGCTCTACCGCTTCGGTCTCAGATGAGGCGAGAAAGGCAAGAGGAAGTGGTTGGTTCACCTGGATGTTATATAGCCAACCCCTAGGGTCAGTCACCTGACATTGTTGTTATTAGGTCTCGAGGATAGGCGGAAGAATGGCGTCATTCAAGGTAAGACCGTGGTGACGGTCTGAGTGAGGTCGAAATAGATCAGCAGGTGATGGCTTGGTTAGCAATGGCCGCGCCTATGGGTGGTACGCTTTCCGGTGGCTAGATTACCCCCTTGCTTTTTTGCACAGAACAAAAATGAAGTCTGCGAAACCGGAAGTGATTCATTTCCGTTGAACACTTGATACAAAAAATATTATTGGTAAATAAAAAAATACACATTTAATTTCATATTTTATTATTTTTAATGTTGTCCACATATGTTCCCTTAAAAAGTATTGCCGGTGAATTGTACAATATGCATATTTATTATGTGTATTAATTTATTCATTTCACGAATGTTCAGAGGGTAAATGCCTAAGTAAACGCTCCTGCTCTTTGACATTAATTGTTATATTAATAGCCATAATATTGATTATTATATTATGATTTTTATGTATTTAGCACTTTGAATGTCAATTAAGGTCTTACACTTAAATATACATTTTTATAAAAACAAATGTGCTTATGTCCCACTAGAGTACAATCTTATTTCTACCTTCTTCTCTCTTTTTTTACCATTTCTACCAGAAGGAGGCAGTATAATCTTATTTTTACACCTTTAAACGTTTGTCGTAGGTGAAATGTTGGCAACTTGGCAGCAACAGATCGTATGGGTGAGACTTTGGGTACATCTCAATCAGCTCCTTAGTTCAGTAGTCAGAGAACTGATCAGGGAGTCGGTCACATTAAAGGGATAGTTCACCCAAAAATGAAAATTCTGTCATCATTTACTCACCCTCACATTGTTCCA
This sequence comes from Gobio gobio, assembly GCF_949357685.1. Lineage (NCBI taxonomy): Eukaryota > Metazoa > Chordata > Actinopteri > Cypriniformes > Gobionidae > Gobio > Gobio gobio. Next base: position 27,034,382 of record NC_137111.1, on the reverse strand, counting down.
AACCTGTATGAGTTTCTTTGTTCTGTTGAACATAAAATAAGATATTTTGAAGAATGTTTATAACCCAGCAGATAGAGCAACCATTTACTACCATAGTATTGAAAAAAATACTATGGTAGTCAATGGTTGCTCTATCTGCTTAGTTACAAACATTCTTCAAAATATCTTCCTTTGTGTTCAGCAGAACAAAGAAACTCATACAGGTTTAAAACAACTTGAGGGTGAGTAAATGATGACAGAATTTTCATTTTTGGGTGAACTATCCCTTTAATGTATACGATATATTGCTTCACGACCTAGGAATCTAGGAAGCTGATTGAAGCTAAATTTGTTGGTTTCCTCAGATTGTAGTACAAAGTACAAAAGTAAAGAAGTTAACCCTTTGCGACTAATTGTGAAATCACTTATAGAAATAAATGACTTTATATTTTACATATATTTAAGACTAAAATAATTTTCCAAAATTAGTTTTCTACATCTGACCTTTGACCTTTTATAGGGCGCTGCCATTTAAACTGACTTTCTATTAGGGTAAATTATTTTTGACAAATTGTCTGAAACTTGACACACATTCACATGCATTTTCACTCTCTAAAAAAGGAGTTAAGGTGCATTAACATTCAATGTACAACAAATATCAAGTGTGCTTGACAGGTTATAGCGATTATATAAGCCAGAAATATTCCTAAACTGTTCTCAAAAATAATGAATACAAAAATATAATTAATTACATTCCTGTTGTCAATACAAACCAATACATATACATTTCAAATGATTTACAAATCATAGCTAAGATGTAGGGCTGTACGATTAATCGAAAAATAACCGAAACCGACATTCAGAACCTCTAACCGACGTATTTTTCCCATGTCGGTTATTTCGGTTTTCACGTGACTCCACCCCGTCAGTCACATCAAGTGCAGTTCCCTTTCGAACGGTCAGTCGTACTGCGTCGAAGACGCATTATGGGATAGGTTCTCCTATTCTCGAATACTGAAGCATTTATAAAATCACGCAGTGCTACTGCACAGCCAAAACGGAGTCGAGACTTCTCGCGCGTTATTGGCTGGCCAGTGGTAACTGCATGAACCAATGGCAGAACAGCGTATCTGAGCGGACCTATGGGCGCTAAGCCCGAGACGCTGAACACAGAAGCCCGCGAACTGAGCGTAAAAGCCCGCGAAGGGCACCCTTAAAATACGCTGTAATGCCCCAAAAACATCAGATTTTTCTCCTTCAGCGAAGATTTTTCTATCCTCGCTGATACCTTCTGATACGAAGCTTACCGTGAGAGACGAGCCGTCAGCGGAATCGAGCCAGCCAGCCCGGACCCCTGTGAGAGTCGGTCTGTCTTCAGCGCTCTCATCCAGCATCCGCGAGCTGTCGCTCCTTCTCCCCTGCGCTCGCCGGTGTTAAACACTTCGGTGTATCCTTAAGGACAAATCAGAAAAGTACACATGTCTCAATTTTGTGTTAGGTGCAGCACAACTCTGCATCAGGAGGATGCCCATGACCAGTGCATTACCTGTCTGGGCAAGGCCCACGCTGACACTGCTCTCTCTGGGTCCGGCTGCTCCCACTGCGAGAGCATGCCCATCTCCTCCCTCCGTTCGCGGATCGCGTTCTTCTCAGAGCGCGACCCCGCCCCTCGCGCTCTCCCGCTCCCTTTCCCGTCCGAACCCCGGCGGAAAAAGTGGCGGAGCCAGAGGGCTGACTATACTGAGGCGGGCGAGCTCACGTCGGCCCAGTGCCCGCGTGCCTCGTCCCCGCCTCAGAGAGACGTTTCCCCAGTGACGTTCTCTCGTTCAGACCTGCTTCCTCCGCTCGACGCCGAGGACCTGGTCTCATTTGGCGGCAATGATGAGGACGATCCACACGACGGTTCCGTGTCCCTCGTCGCCTCCGATGCCGAGGAATGGTCTGGCTCCGTTGACGACCCCACCCCCTCGACATCTCAGCAGCGCAATGACGCGGCTAAGGCTGGTGCGGACACCGAGCTCATCCGTGTCCTCTATAAGGCCGTTGGCGAGCTGGGCCTGGACTGGGCAGCCCCTGAAGAGCCCACACCTAGCCGCCTTGATGAATGGTACCTCCCGGGGCGCCAGCAGGCTCCTCGGCAGAGAGCGGCACCTTTTTTCCCTGAGGTGCACCAGGAGCTGGCGAAGTCATGGCGCGCTCCCTACTCCGCTCGCCTCCGCCCATCCACCTCGCACGCGCTCTCCACCATTGACGGCGCTATCGAGAAGGGCTATGAGAAACTCCCGCCGCTCGAGGAGTCGGTGGCTGCACACCTCTGCCCGCCCTCCGCGATAGGCTGGAAGCCCAAAATCGCACACCCCTCAATCAACAGGGCCTATGCTTCCGCCGGCCAAGCAGGCTCTGCTCTCCACACGATGGCGGTCCTGCAGGTGTTCCAGGCGAAGCTCCTTCGGGCTATGGACGAGTCCGGTCCAGACCAGGAGGTGTTTCGTGACCTCCGAAGCGCCACAGATCTGGCCCTTCGGGCTACGAAGGCCACCGCCCAGGCCATAGGCAGGTCGATGGCCAGTCTCGTGGTGTTAGAGCGCCACTTGTGGCTAAACCTCACGGAGATCAAGGAGGCCGATAAAACTGCCTTCCTCGACGCTCCCGTTTCTCCGAATGGTCTGTTCGGTCCCGCGGTGGACGGTTTCGCGGAACGTTTCACCACGGTGCAGAAAGCGTCCCAGGCGATGAGCCATTTTCTGCCAAAAAGAGCCAGCGCCGCCTCTTCAACTCGGCCGAGAGCTCCGTACCAGCAGCAGCAACCGCAGCGCAGATCTGCGACCGCACCCGCGCTCGCTCCCGTGCAGCCCCGCCCACCTTATGACCAACGACAACGTCAGCGTCATCATCAGGCAAAGCACTTCCCACCCAAGCGTCAGGGTCCGCGGACTAAGATCACGTTGGACCCTGGTCACAGGAAGCAGTCCTGACCGGCTGCTCAGGAAGAGAGGAGGGGTGAGCTCCGCCCAAGCCGGTTCGCCCCCCAAAAGACTCCGAATTCTCTCCCCGCGGCCCGTTTTTGTTCCGGCCCGGGAGAAACATGTTGTGTGTATGAAAAATGTGAGCAGCGAGCCCGCGCTTGCGCGCGCTCCACTGCACTTTACCGCTGTTACTGCGGGCTCAATAAAAAACTTGAATGTTCAACAAATGAGTCTTCTTTCTCTTCCGCACCACACGACGGTCGGCGCGCGGCAAAACGCGCCGCCGTTCGACACTATAAAACCCCTGTGCAACTGGGCAGAGGCTTGGAAAGCAATCCCTGGTGTGTCACAGTGGGTTATAAAAACAATTCAACTAGGCTATTCGCTCCAGTTCGCTCGCAAACCACCGCGATTCGCGGGCATAACTTACACTTCAGTGAAGAGCAACGCAACCCACGTCCTCAAAACCGAAGTAAAAAGTCTATTGATGAAAAGAGCTATAGAGGCGGTGCCTGCAGCTCAAAGCGAGTCAGGGTTTTACAGCCGCTACTTCCTGGTTCCCAAGAAAGATGGCGGCCTCAGGCCCATCTTAGACCTCAGACATCTGAACAAGGCTCTTATCAAACGGCCGTTCAGAATGCTGACATTAAAACAAATCATTGCGCAAATCCGCCCGATGGATTGGTTTTTCTCTGTGGATCTGAAAGATGCCTACTTTCACATCCAAATTATCCCACGTCACAGACCGTTTCTGAGATTCGCGTTCGACGGGAAGGCCTACCAGTACACAGTCCTACCATTTGGCCTGTCACTGGCGCCCCGCACTTTCACAAAGTGTATAGATGCAGCTCTCTCCCCTTTAAGACAAATGGGAATACGCATTTTGAACTACCTCGACGACTGGCTCATACTGGCCCAGTCAGAGGAAGAACTACAATCTCACAAATCTGTGCTACTCAGCCATCTAGAATGCCTGGGTCTCAGAATAAATACAGCCAAGAGCTTGTTGCTTCCCAGACAGAGGATCTCTTTTCTGGGAACGATTTTAGACTCAGCCCAAATGAGGGCGTGGCTGTCAAACGAATGTGTTTTGACTACACAGCAGCTTGTACACTCGTTCAAAACAGGAACCAACAGACCCCTGAGAATTTTTCAAAGAATGCTAGGCCTTATGGCATCAGCTTCTCCAGTACTTCCGCTGGGTATGATGCAAATGCGCCCCCTGCAGTACTGGCTGAAATCACGGGTTCCTCCCCAAGCGTGGCATTCAGGCCAGCTTTGGATCAAAGTGGGCCGCGGCTGTGTCAAAGCCCTGGCCCCGTGGTCGAATCCCCGCCTCTACGAGTCGGGAGTGAGCTTGGGAACAGTTTCCAGACGGATGGTGGTCACCACAGATGCCTCCAAAACAGGTTGGGGTGCTCTGTGCGAGGGCGAACCGGCCTTCGGCTCATGGTCGAGCATGGAGTCACGGTTGCACATAAACTGCCTAGAAATGCTGGCAGTAGTGCTAGCCCTTGAGACTTTTTCACCACGTCTTTTGGGTCATCACGTCCTAGTCCGTACGGACAACACGACAGTGGTCTCCTACATAAATCGCCAAGGCGGGCTCAGGTCGAGATGGCTCAACCAACAGGTCAGACATCTCCTCCTATGGGCAAAAGACAGGATGCATTCGCTAAGAGCAGTGCACGTGCCGGGCAGACTGAACCAGGGAGCAGACATGCTCTCCAGGGGCCTCGTGTCCCCGGGGGAATGGTCCCTTCATCCCCAAACGGTTCAAATGATATGGAATGTTTTCGAGAGGGCAGAGGTCGACCTCTTCGCCTCCGAAGACAACTGTCATTGCCCAATTTATTTTTCAAAGAGCAAGGATGCGCTGGCCCACGAATGGCCCAGCTGCCTGCTTTATGCTTTTCCACCAGTACCGCTCATTCCCCAGGTCTTAAAAAGAATCAGGGAATGTGGGCACACAGTCCTGCTTGAGGCTCCACTCTGGCGAACCCACCACTGGTTTCCCGAGCTGATTCAGCTGCTATCAGCATCCCCTTGGCCAGTCCCGCTGAGAAAAGATCTCCTATCTCAGGCGAACGGGACAATATGGCACCCCCGTCCCAAACTGTGGGCGCTACATGTTTGGCCCCTCAAAGGGAGCTCGAGAACCTCCCAGTGAGTGTCCTGAACACTATCGGTGAAGCTAGAGCCCCATCTACTAGACGTCTCTATGCCCTTAAATGGTCAGTGTTTTCTGACTGGTGTTCAGCCAGGAACCATAACCCAGTGTCATGTGAGATATCACAGATACTTGTTTTTCTACAAGAGATGTTGGATGCAGGACGCACTCCATCCACACTCAAAGTCTACACAGCAGCCATTGCCGCATCTCATATGCCTATAGCTGGCCAATCAGTAGGCAGACACGACATGGTCATTAAATTCTTAAAGGGAGCCAGGAGGCTTAACCCTCCTCGCCCTCCTACGGTGCCATCCTGGGATCTTTCATTGGTCCTACGAGCACTAAAAGGACCTCCCTTCAAGCCAATGCAGACGGCTGAACTAAAACCGCTTTCACTGAAAACCGCCCTGCTATTAGCATTGGCATCAGTTAAGCGTGTTGGTGACATTCAAGCGCTCTCCGTGAACGCATCATGTCTAGAATTTGGCCCAGGTGATTCTAAAGTCATCCTCAAACCAAGACATGGCTATGTGCCTAAGGTGCTTTCAACACCATTCAAAGCACAGGTAATCACTCTTTCTGCTCTTCCACCCTCTGAGGATGAGAGACAGTTACACCTGCTCTGCCCCGTTAGGGCGCTCAGAGCATATATTGAGCGGTCCTCCCACTTTAGGCAGTCGGAGCAGCTCTTTGTAAGCTTTGGTGGCCGCACTAAGGGACTTCCGGTCACCAAGCAAAGTCTAGCCAGATGGCTAGTTGACGCAATAGTGCTAGCATACGATACTATGGGCCTTCAATGTCCCATAGGTGTCAAAGCTCACTCCACCAGAGGCATGGCCTCCTCCTGGGCATGGTCTAGCGGAGTGTCTATTGGTGACATCTGTAGATCGGCAGGCTGGTCCTCACCATCTACTTTTACCAGATTCTACAGCCTGGAAGTCCCTGCACTGCAGGCACAGATCCTTGCTGTATAATAATAAGTATTAATGGGTAGCTCGCCCTTATTAGTTAGGCATCTGGGTCTTCATATGCTCAATGCATGACTACATTTTTTCCCCTTAATTGCTGGCCTCTATGAGCCCAGTATGAATAGGGAGATATATATATATATATAAATATAAATATATATCATGATGTGTCAATAACTCTAGTCTTGGGCCCCCTTAGTGCTCAAACTGAGGGAGTACATACCATTGCGCTTCATAGCACGGCGGGATTAAATAGGCTCCCATAATGCGTCTTCGACGCAGTACGACTGACCGTTCGAAAGGGAACGTACTCGGTTACTTACGTAACCTCGGTTCCCTGAGATAAGGGAAGGAGTACTGCGTAGACTGCCGTGCAATGACGCTAAAACAACGGGTGACCTTCGCTTCAGTCGAATTAACCTGACGTTTTTGGGGCATTACAGCGTATTTTAAGGGTGCCCTTCGCGGGCTTTTACGCTCAGTTCGCGGGCTTCTGTGTTCAGCGTCTCGGGCTTAGCGCCCATAGGTCCGCTCAGATACGCTGTTCTGCCATTGGTTCATGCAGTTACCACTGGCCAGCCAATAACGCGCGAGAAGTCTCGACTCCGTTTTGGCTGTGCAGTAGCACTGCATGATTTTATAAATGCTTCAGTATTCGAGAATAGGAGAACCTATCCCATAATGCGTCTTCGACGCAGTACTCCTTCCCTTATCTCAGGGAACCGAGGTTACGTAAGTAACCGAGTACGTTTGCAGGCACACAGAGAGATGCAGGAGCGGTTATCTGTGTATATAGATGCCCAGAATCACTATAGTAACTGCATGTTTTACACAGTTTATACAGGTCAGGTAATTGCTGTTCTTATAGCCTACGCGCTGACATACACACACACACACACACACACACACACACACACACACACACAGACGGCGCGCGCAAGCCCTGAAGCCAGATCGCTTTCACTTTCGTGCTCATAAAGTTTGTCAAGTATATGCGTTTAAAGGCTTGCCAGTTTCAACATTTAAAGCGATTGTGCACTATTCAAAAACAACAACACGGACAATGTATCCGTTCAGGGCTCAGCTTTTTTCTGTGACACAGAGAGCAGAGCCGCATCACGTCTCTGACAACACGCGCACGCCCTGAATACAGACTCTTTCACCTGCGTCCTCACAAAGCTTGTCATTTGTATGTGGTTTAAGCCCTGCCAGTTTTCGACCATCAGATGTGTAGTATGTTGAACTAATGCCTGATACATTGTGACAAACGAGCACTCAGACAGAAGCGCGCAGAGAGTAGCGCAGAAACTCAACCGTTATAGGCATATATTTTAATACCTTTAAAGTAAGTAGCCTACAAACCACAGCTTCATAATGAATGGAGACGGTATGAGTAATTCACACACAATCACTCTCTCATTAATGCATTCAAATAAATGTAATGTAGGCCATACTGTGTTAATTTATCTGTATCTGATGTACAACAAACAGAAATCTGCCCCATGGACAATAACAGCTGAAAGAGAACCGTTTCCTTCAAGTGTTTTAAAATCATAAAGAAATGCACTTTTTCATTAGAAAAAAAAAATCCACCTTTAATAGTAGAAAATATTTACATTAAAAACCTTATCAGTGAACTTACTCAAAAACCTTAATATGAGGGCAAAAAAAAAAAATCGTTCATTAATCGTAATCGAGGTCAAATGTTCAATTAATCAAGGTTTTTATTTTTGGTCAAATCGTTACAGCACTACTAAGATGTCATGTAATAAAATGTTATGTGGCATAGATGACGGACTCTAAAAGTGTACACAAATGCTGAGTTTATTTTTCACTTTGAGGAAATGGGAACCACCTTAAGTAAGTTCCTTGTTCTCAGATATTTTATTTATTAGTATTCTGTTCAACGATGTATTGGCTGTTTTTTTATATGAAGATTACTTGTTGATAAGAATGAAAATGCAATCTTAACATCACCATGGAATTTCATACTAAATTTCTCTACTAAAACAACCAGAAAATGCACTCGTAGTAAATAAACATTTGGTAACATCACCACAAATATACAGACCGTTTCCTGTTTTGTTTTGTTTGGTTTAAGTAACGAATAAAAAGATATGTTGCATGCGTCTGACAGTCCACTCACCAGTTATTGACATTCAGGAAAGTTACTTTTATTGTTGTCTTGCTGAAAGATAAGCCATAGTCCATCGCTATATTCAAGACCAGTTTTAAAAGAATATTTGGTGTAAATTTTAACTTTCAACTAAAAAATAGTGGGCATTATGAATTCAGCACATTCCAAAGCCTGTAGTTTACTCTGGATTTCAACCCTCCCCTCTGCATAGCCTACAAACGGCAAAATATCGAGTTCCACAGCTACTATTTATTTGATTCTACTTTGCCTTCATGCGAAAACAAATATCCAAATACATGGTAATATTTGTAATGTCCAAATATTTTAACTGAATAGGCCTACTAGTTGAGAAGTGTCCTTCCTTCAATACCTTACAGTATGTTACAAATAATCAAACATTTTCTGAGATTATGGTTTTAAAAAATATAAACACAGAAATAATCCAGATGATATGAACATTTTGAATGTTCTTACATTAGTATACCATTTCAATGAGAAATGTAACCAGAAAAGCTTAGTTTGTTTTGTTTTTAAAAATGTTTAACTATAAAACACATACACAAAAAAAACACACACTTCGTAAACATTTAATATAAAAAAATTTCAGATCACAACATTTTTTACATTTGTGCAAAGTACAGGCATTCAGTAAGAAATTATTTGTAATTTTGACATATTTGTTGAAATTGGTTTGAACGTGTCATGCAGTACATTCATGATGTAATTCAGTGATTACATTTAGATTTCTATTCCTCTTATAAGGCACAAAATCCTTCATATTTGATGAAAATTACTTGTGTCAATCCTTCCAGCTATTCAGAACTTGAGAACAGTTTTCACAGTTTAGATGAGAATGACCCAGAAGCAGGAGTGTAGTGAGATATAAGACGCTCTGCTTCTCTCCAGCCACTTAGCAGCGCTCCATGCACTGTAGAGAAGAAAGACCTGTGTGTGGCTTCACCTGCAAATAACAACTGCAAAGGCTGCAAAAAAAAGAGGAAAAAAAGTGTTGTTCATTTTATAAGACATTATCAATTAAGTCATTTAAAGCAAGTTTAAGAGTAAAGGGAAAAATGCTTCCAGCATATAACTGAAGTATGGCTGCTCGATTAAACATTGACAAACCTTAGAATTTGATCCTTTCAGTGGCAAGGGTTCAGCAAGGTTATCTATGTCATATCCTGAGCAACCTTTGGCCACATAGCTGTAAGATCCACAGGAATAGGGCTCATGGAACCACTGAGATCTTAAAAGCTTCCTTGGTGTAATAGTTGGATTTCCTGAAAAATGTAAAAAAGCTATTGGCACTGTTTTTTGTATTTATAGTTATTTATTTTTAATGTGGTTTAATGTGGTTACCCAGCTAACACACGACGTAACAGTTACGTAATTTCTTCGGACTTTTTGGTAATTTTATGACTTACCAACTGACAACGTAGTCTCAACGTCGTTTGTCTGTAATTTCCTTACCATAAAATTACCTTCTCACAACCTTGTCAGTACGATCTCTGGACGTTACAAGATTACCAACAACGTTCCAGATACGTACTCCACACGTAATATTTTGGTAATTTTATGACTCAATGACAACGTAACTACAAAGTTGCATGCCTGTAATATCATTACCATCAAATTACCAACACACAACGTCGCCAGTGCGATCTCCTAACGTTATTCGATAACCAAGGACGTCCCAGATACGTTCTAAATTCGTAATATATTGGTAATTCCATGACTTACTGGCAACGTAAATGCAACATCACCTGCTCGTAATTTCATTACCATCATTTGCAGGTTCTTTATGTTCTGATTTATTATGTTCTTATTATCAGAATTTGCCATATAAACTGTGAAATTAAACGTCAGACACAAGATTGAAATTCCCTTTAAGATAAATATTTCTTTTCAACAATTAAGAATATGAACAATCGTTTTATATACAGTGACGTGACCAGCGCGTGCCTCCACAACTGAAGAGTGCGCGCGCACACATTAGGCAATATTATTATCAATATTATTATTAACAATTGTAATTTTTTTCTGGGGTGTTAAACTTTTTATTACATAATATTTCATAGAAATCTTTGGAATAATGACAGACATGGCCTGTCTACATCTAACAGATACTGAATGAGAACGCGCTTGCCTGGTGGCCGTTGAGAGTTGCCATGGTAACCATAAACACAAACAGAAACAGCTGGAGAGGACAGCGTCGACATTTCTCTCTGTTTTATCGCAAGTTATCTAAAAAATAAATTAAAAAAACTTCAACACCGGCGTCAGATTGGTTAAGTAACATTACCTACAGTCTCCTTTAAGTATTTTTGTTACTATTTATACCTCTTTGGCATCTTTCCTGAATCATTTGAAATGTCAACTAGCAAATGGTACGTCGCTAGCATAGCATATATGTTATGTTTATAATGCTGAGCAAAGATTGAGCAGAAATCTTGAATGCTTTCATTCATGTTCCGCTGTATGTCCTATGTTTTTGTTTAATAATTTGGGTGTGTTTTATAGTTCGTTTTTGTGTTTTTCAAAATAAATGAACTGAAGTCACTTTGAGTCTGCATTCGTCATTCACAGCTATTGAAATAGCCTTTAAATTAGTTTGGGCAAATGAGGACATAAATTAGGATAAACTACTAGCCTGGGAAAACCCAGACAACTTCCGGCAAATTTAGATTTGCTCTGCAAGTAGTCTGGCAAAGAGTCCATTCAAACCCATTTCTAAACCCTAGAAATCGCGGCACCAATTAGAAACGTTGGGGCGGGCTTTACACGATGACGACAGCGCAGCGACGTTGAAGCAGATTTGCCGCTGCTGTGGAGCATCACTCGTTCGAATCAGCTATCGCGTCTGTTTTAAGCGATTTAAACTTCTCCTTTTCGTTAAAACCCGAGCAAAGAACAAAACAAGAAGCCTTTATATCTAAAAAAGATGTTATCGCTGTCTTACCGACTGGATTCTGCAAAAGTCTGATACCAGCTTGGCCCTTTGGTGGCTAAACGAATGGGTCTTAGCGAGAGTCCTCTGGTAGTGTTAATGTTTTACAAAATATAGTTTTAAGTCCTTTTCAGGAGTGAATGAAGTTGTTTAAAGCTCAAATCTGTTGTTTATTTATAAAGAGAGCTCCTTTTTTTAAAATTTGATCTGCCGTTTTCGGAGTTGTGAGTTCCAGTGGTTCAGCGGCGCTCAATCGATCATTGAGCCCGCCGAGAGGCGCCTTTCCTCGGCCAGTCCTTCTGCCGTCTGCCGCTGGCTCTGATGTCTCTGTAGTGGTTAAACCGTCTCGTCTTGTGTAGATCTAACGGCTGATCTTTGCTCTCATTAATCTATAATTTGTTCCTAGACAGATCGTTTTGTCTGAGGGCAAAGTGAAGTTTCATAACTTTATATTTTTAAGATATTAAACTTCACCGTTGTAGTCTCCTAGCGCTGACTTTGACTGAATTGCTTTATTTATTGTGTAGCTTCTTATACCTTTTACTTATACTTTTATAATTGCTATTGATGATCACACATAAACTGACATTTAACAAAAAGAGACTGGGTTGTGTTTTGTGTCATATTTAATTTATTACAGTGATAATCATAGCCTATATTATGTGTGTGTGTGTGTGTGTGTGTGTGTGTGTGTGTTTTTGTTAAATGTAAACGAAAAGAGGCTGGGTTTGAAGATAATATGCATTGCCTGCACTACATATACAAATATATACTGAGTGATACTGTCAAGAGCATAGTAGGCGGACTAGTGTCCTCCCGTCCTCGGGAGTTCGTTCTCCGGAGTCAAACTTGGTAAGTCACGGACGCAAGTCAGAAGTTTGCATACGAAATATGTCATAAAACACCACTGCCTCATTTCATAAAAAAAAATAAAAATTAAACATAATAATAATAATAATAGCCACACGAATGTGGTTCAGGCAACGCGTAGCTAGGCCTACATTGATTATCTTATATATTTATAATAAACCGAAGTATAAAACACCCTGCCTCTTTTCGTTTACATTTTAAAAATAATATATTAAACATTAATATGTGGTTTAGGTAAGGTGACCAGATTTCTGAAATGGAAACCGGGGACATTTCCTATTTGAGAACACAAGTACAGACAAGAACGCATATTGAGAAACGGCCAAAGTCTCAGATGTTTCTCCGTCGCTCTGCATACGTCATCTCCCTCATCGCTCTGATTGGTTTTAGGTCTATCCAATTGCGCCGAGAGGCATTTGAGCGACGCCCGTTGGTGACGCCCCTTTGGAAATGATTTGTCTATGAAGCTTTGCCAGACCATAACTCAGTTACTACTGAGAATGGTCTGGTTTTAACCAGGCTAATAAACTACAGCATGTCCGCCTATTGAAAAATAAATAATTATAAAAATTACCAACTGATTACCAACACACAACTATTGATCCGTGACGTTGCCACTACGTTGCAGTTACTAACTGGCAACGTTACAAAGTTACGTTGTGACAACGTATCCGGGAATTTCACTTTTCCAGTTGCCACAACGTAACTAGTTACGTCACCACAACGAAAGTTTAGTCAGCAGATTACGTTGCAGCTACGTAGCTGTCAGTCACGTATTTGTGTTAGCTGGGTAATCTGTACATTTACAAGTATTACATTTTGCATGTGGTCTCAGACTTTCAGACCCCATCAAAAGATGTCCTATCAAGCTGTAAAAGTTTACCTGTAAATAAGCGAAGGATCTGTGTGACACTGTGCAGCACTTCAAATTCAGACAGAGTTTCCATGTACTCAGATTCCCGCCCTGCAATCCATCCACAGATCACGTGTCCATATCTGCATCAGAGACATCAGAAAATTATATTAACAAAAATAATTTAACAAAGTTTGTTTCTGCTGTACAGCAGCTCTAGGAGAAAGTAGTGTCATTGTCCATCTTAAGTAAGTTCAGTGTTGTTTAATTTTGGTTTTGTAAAAATCATTAGTTATTAATTTAGGCCATCAGCTCTGGAGAAAACTGTGATGTCATCGTCCAGCTCAGTTCAGCTCTCATACAATGGTGTCAATGCAGTCAGATCGATAATATAGTTTTACCTGTCTGTGGGCTTTAGCACAGTGAACCCAATCAACTTTCTAATCCAGGACATCTTTACATCTGAAACAACTTCAGCAAGATGGGTCTCGTCCTCCCATACGAGGTAGATCAACTCACAGTCTTCATCCCAGAACGGCTGCTCAAACTCAAGAAAGATCTTGTTGTTGGTCCCAAAGCCCATTCTCTGGATGGAGTGCATTTTGTGCAGTGGAAGAGAAGGGCTCAGAAAAGTGTTCTGGTGCTTCTTCAGGTAACCTGTAATGGAACAGCACATGAGTTATAGGCCCGACAGAAAATGATAAAGCTAGTTACATTATGAAAGTTATTTATTTTCATTCATATAATAAAAATGATCAAATATAAATATTAATCTTTACAATGTAATGGCAATTATATATATTGTCCTATATTAAAGCTATGTTTTCAAGCAACATAATGAAAATAAGAGAAAACCTAATCAATCATCTGGCTTTATAAATCACACAAAAATGAGGGCAGTACTTTTTGTGATTTACATTCAAAAGCATAAATTGAATAGATTATGCCATTTACAATTACAGAACAAATATTGATACAAATGAGTTCAGTTCTCTCAGTTCTTTTGGTCCGACCCAAAAAAAGAAAATATACATTTAGTCCTGGTTCGCTTTGTGTTCACACTGTCATTTTTAATACCGAACCTAAAGATACAACAACAAAAAAACTTTTTATGACATGTTTTGTGCTGGAACTTGTCTAACATCCAAAACGGTCCTCTGGCTAGGGCTAAATGCGCACGCTTTATGTGCATACATACATATGATGGTAAATGGAGCCTGCAACTCGTGAATAGCTTATACAATGTGTAAAGGAGTCATAACAGTGGCAGGAATCCCTCTGTTACACACTAGAGCTGCAACTAACGATTATTTTTTCTGTCGACTAATCTAACGATTATTTTTCCGATTAGTCGACTAATCTAACGATTATTTTTCCAGATTAATCTTATTATTCTTTTTTACTGATTATTGTATTTCAAAGAGGGTAGTGAATTTGTATATTATTTTAACATGAAATCAATGAATGATGACAATATTAATTGTATTTCAGGAAGGGTAGTGTACATAGTATGCCATTTTATAATGAAATATATGAACACAAGAAGCTTTTTAAACATAATATATAATGATACTATTCATCATAAAATGTATACAGAGTAGGCCTAATTAGGAAAAGTTGTTTACTATAGTAGTTGAGTATGATTTACTTATTGATTTGTGTCAATAGTAAACGAAAATGCACTTGTATTTATCTGCAAAAGGTTCACATACAGGAGCTTTCAGCATAGTTTTAATATAGTATAACTAGTTGTCTATTTTGAAGATATACATATGCATAAACAACGACTAAAGCTGGCAGAAGTTTTTGCCCAAACTTCAAAGACACTTTTAAATGATTAAAGCTAGAGGCATATCTTAACTTTAATGTTACTTTAATCATGTAAACTACCTATATACAGCAAGTTATTATGCATATGTGTTTGGGACAGAGCGGAACCAGGTCGCATTTACAGCAGATATATGCAGCCCATAATAAATAAAAGCACGAGACGTACTGGGGTCGGAGAAGAACCCCGGAAAATGTGACCGTCTGTTGCAATACACGCGCCACGGTTCAGCTGCGCGAGAGAACACTGAAGGGTTGCCAGGTTTACACAACAAAACCCACCCATTCGTTACTCAAAACTAGCCCAAAACAAGCTCAATCGCGTTTCGGGGAGGTTCTTTG